>NC_040916.2:30380732-30734538 GCF_004126475.2 Phyllostomus discolor | reverse complement strand
GACAACAAGTGGGGAATTCCACCGAAGAAGTCAACTTCAGATAGATTCCGGGGACGGGGGAAGAGAGAGAGCAGAGAGATACAGCTCAGACAGAAAGGCGATGTCTGGCCGGCTTGGAGGAAGTGCTGTGTGTCTGAAAGGGAAGAGGAGGCCGAGGGAGACACTGTCAGGACCACCCACAGAGTGGGCGAGACCCCTAGTCCCGGGGTCTCGGGTGAGACGAGGATCGAGGACTCATCTACCACCCTCCACGGCACGGAGCAAACCCCATGAAGTGGGATGTGGGGCAGGTGATGTTCAAACTTCCAACGCAGAGATCCGACTTCTCCAGGACCACAGGTGGAGACCTGGGCAGGTGTTGCCAAACGTGGCCTGTGTGCCCACACCGCCCCGGGATCGCCGATCGCCGGTCACGTGACATTCTAAAAGGGTTCGGTTGGGCGGTGCGGAATGCCTACAACATAAATTACACAGCACGCGTTGCCAAGGGAGTATACGCTTTGGTTTTAAAGCCTCGCCAGTGACATTCCTTTTCTTTCTTCACGTGGCTGCACGTTTGCATGAACAGCACATTGTTCTAAACACACTGAAATGAAACCTTCATCATGACGGCGTTCTGCCGTCACCCACGATCTTTAGTGCCCGGGGCTCTGACCATCTCGGCAGGGAGGAGCCCCGTCGGCTCCATCGGCTCAAGGACAGGAGCCATCCCATCGCTGGTCCCTGCGGCCTCGTCCACCCCCAGGCCCTGGTCAGCGAGGCCACAGCCGGGGCGTCTCCACAGAGCAGGCGGGCTCCAGGATCTGGGGCTGATCCAGGGAACCAGAAGCTGAACAGTCCCAGGGGCCCCAAACTGAGGGCGCCCCTACCTGTCACACTCATTTCCTGGGGGAGCATCTGGCCCTGGCAGCTGAGATGGCCCATGTGGGGACACGAGGTCCCCGCTGGAGATTCGGCCCCTGCGCCCCGATCCCGGCTCTTCCTCCTCGGCCGGCGTGTTGGTTCGGGTCGCCGGGTCCCTGTCCCCTTCCTATCAGCAGTTCCGTGTCTCCGATGGGGAATGACCTCCTTCCGTCGGACTGATTCCAGGGCGGTCTCCCTCAGGTGCCCTACCCGGTCACACCTTAGCACAGGGACAGCCACCTGATGCAAGCGAGGTCACCCAAACGACTGGCTGAGAGCGTGAAACCTGAGTCCAGGACACGCAGACAGAAATGACGGTGACGCGTGGTCTACATCGCAGACATTGGCAGCGGGCCGCGTGCAGGCAGCTTTGCTATGAGTCCGTCAACACTCTCTCAGCGTCACCAACATGGAGAACTCCACGGCTCGCCCACACCCAAGCCTGGCGTCTGTCCAGCTTTTCCGAAGAGCCCTCGAACTCCCAGCATCGCCCCAGAATGTTCCCCTTCGCCTCAGCCAGCCCGAGCCCGTTTCTCCTGCCCCAGCCGCGGGAGCCAACTGCTGGAGCCGCTAGGCTGGTGGCCAGACGGGGCCCCGGGTTCCCCAGACGGTCAGGGGAACGGTGCGTGTGTCCCCACGTGTCTGCGGGCGCGGCGACGCTCTCACCGGGCGGCCGGAGGAGCGGCCGGAGGAGGCGGATGTTTTTCATGCTCTTCTCCGCTCAGGGAGCAAGCTCGCTCTACGCGTCTCCGTGCTTCCTCAGCGAATCGTAAGGAAAGCTGCACAGGAGGTGTTCCCTGCTGTGTAACGTCTCTGCTGTCTCGAGAAACCACCGTAGTGGTCTCGGTTCTTAACAAGGCGAACAGTGGTAGGAACGGGTCACCGGGTGGAAGCCTGTCGCCTGCGACGAAGGCCGAGGGAGACAAATTCTCGCAGTGGTCATCACCTGTGTCGCAACACCTGCCTCCCTGCTGCCGACCTTCCAAACCCCCCCGCCCCGGGGCTGGGAGCTGGGGGTTTGCACGAACCCCCGTTTTCACTGGCCAGACAGACTCCTCGCAGCCACATGCCCGAAGCACTCAAGCAAAGGAAATTCTAAACTTAGACACCTTCTTCCGATCGCTTTCTCCCTCTCGTCCTCCCTGACAGTTTGAGAAGAGAAGCCTTCTACTTTAAATGGCATTTCCTTTTTTCGGGAAAAAGAAATTGCTCTAAGAAGAAAAAGATTTGGGAATCTCAGGTTCCTTTACACTCGGCCGCTGATGGCTGTGTAACTCCAAGCAGCCCAGGGCTCCCCGGGAATGGGAGGGGCGTGTTGGGCGCCAAGGGAAGCTTCCCGTCGAGGCTTGGGGTGGCAGGGACGGCTGGGACGCCCCGTGCCTGTCTCCGCTCTGGGTGGAAAGTGGGGAGCGGGGAGGAGCTAACCGGAAAATACGGAAAAATCTAACGAATCCCTGCTCAGCGAGCACTAGAGAAACAGCTTATAAAATCACCCGAACGTAGTTCACAGAAACATATAATAAGCTGTTCTTTGGAAAGTATTGGCAAAGGCGTGTGCTGAGTCACCCGCCTGTGATCTCTGCAGCTGCTTCAAGGAATCAAGAGCAATAGCCAGTCCTTGCGCTTCTAAGCCCATGGTGTAGCCCATGGAGAGTTTGGTGTAAATAATATATTTCAAGATACATTTCCATGCCGCTCAGCACCCTTTAACAGGGAGCATGCAGCGGTGCCGTGTCTGTATGTTGAAAGTAATAATTCAATGACAATGATCTTATTTGTACAAGAACCAATTGGTATACATAAGGTATATTTTGTGAAAACGGAAATTTTGAGACATTTCTCCGCTGTGCTCCCATGCATGTCTGAACACTGTTGGAGGGACTGTGAACACCTGGACTCCGAGGGGGCCCTAGACTTGAACCTGTGTGAGTTGTGGCAGAAGACAGAAGGAGTGGGCAAGAAAACGGTCACTGAACATGGACAGGGAGGTGACCACCACCCAGGTGACCTTGGACCCCAGCCTGTGGTGGGAAACGAGCCACCGTGTCAGCAGGGGACTGGCTGCCCAGGTGAGACCGGCTGCCCGGGTAAGTCCGGCTGCCCAGGTGAGTCCGGCTGCCCAGGTGAGACCAGGGCACAGAGGGCTCACGGGAGTCCCGGTTAGCGGCAGCGGCGACGGCTTCAAGGGAAATCACAGGAGCAGAACATTCCGCACGACGTTCTTCTCATAATTGTGACCAGGGAATGCATTTTGGGTGTTAATTACTCTCGTTCAACCAATTTCGTCGGGAAGTTCTTAAAAATGAATCTTGCTGCATGTCTGCAGGAGGTGGAAGCAGCAAAGGCACAGTGCTGTCTTCTGATTTCGGAAATTTTCATTCACACCCATGCGCACTTGCACGCACCACACACACGTGTGCATATGCCACACACAGACAGCACACATGCACACACTGCATGTGCTCACACATGCACACCCGTGTGCACATACAGGCCCACATGGATGCACATGCACACACCACACATGTGTGCACATGCTACACAGGTGGCACACACATGTGCTCACACCCACACCCACATGCTCACACACAGGCCCACACACGCGAGCACTGCACCTTGGCTCGGCTAAGCAACAGGAGCCGCCCCCAGACCCCAGCCTCCCTCACTCCCCCTTCCTCTGCCCCTCACGGCTCGTCCTCCGTGTCTTCCGTGCTCACGAGACTGGAGCTGAGCACGCTTCCCCAACTGCCTTTAGGTGAGCAGCGGCCACGTGACTCCCCCTCCTCCTTTTCCTCTTTCCTCTCGCTGATTCTCCCTCCACACCTGAATGCGGTATAATTAATAAATAAGTATAAAGTCGGGGGGCATGAGGGAGCGAGGAAACTGATGGAAGCTAAAATCAGAGTTTGGGGGGAACCCAGGGTGCTCCCTCACCACTCCCCCACCCACCCCCCCTCACCTCTCCGACTGCTTGCTTGCGTCTCTCAAGGGCTAACGCATTCCCAGCGAGTTCCACACCTTTTACACACGGCGGCGTTCTTAAGTCACCTTTTCTGGCCAGTCTTGGTTGCCAAGTTAAAGTGTACATTAATGATGCCGGTAAACCACTGCATAGGTAACTTCCGTATTTTTTTAAATGCCTAGAAAATTGACACTGAAACTCACATGCTGAACCTATGCTATATGGTCGCTTGGTCTGTGAGTGCCCTGGCTGACAGGTTTATGGTTGAAAACGAGAACCTCCCTGAGGACGGTCAGGCTCAGGAAGGCTACCCTTCAGAAGACCAAGCGTCTGCCTGCCTGTGTCCTGCCCACCCCCCACCCCCAGCAGTCGGGATCTCGCCCACTGTGCGCGCGAACGCTCCGGGGCTTCTGGGCTGGGTCCTTGGCTCCTGGAAGGTGAGCGCCAGTGCGGTGTGGATGAAGCAACAAGGAAAGAAAAGGGGCAGTGGAGGGACCCAGCGAGGGGCACGGCATTTGTGTGTGATATTCCGTGGCAAGAAGCCTAACAGTAAGTCTGCAATCGATGTCTGCTCTCTTCACCTGCAAGGGTTTCCCCCAGGGTTCCCTGCTGGCTCCGGTCCACGAAAAGAGAGGCGACTCCTCTGACAGGTGAACCGGGTGGAGGAACTGGGCAGACGTGGCTCAGGGCGGCCGGGGCCCACCGAGAGCGTGTTCTCTGGGCACTTGCTCCGTGCGGTGAGCTTGGGGGTGCAGCCGCAGGGCCCGGAGACGCCGGCGGGCTGACGGCGGTGGCGTGCCGGCAGGTCTACGGCCGTGCTGGAGCTGGAACTGAACCCCACTCCCCGGGATCCGCTTTATCTGTGGTGAAGCGGGTAACTTCTCCCCACCTGCCTCCCCCTCTGTCTACCTCAGAACACTTATTAGATAACAAAGAGTTCATCTATTAGCGCACTAACAGTTCAACAGAAAGAATGACATAAACATTTTACACACTGGCCCTTTGCTACTATTTAAAAGAACATTATACGTGCTCATCTTAGTTTTGTTATTATCATTAAGATCAGAGCACCGCCGGAATAGTGTCAGTCACTTTATGAATACTATTTCATTCGACCCTCCCAACAGAATGGAGGGGTTTGCAGAGAGGCAAAGGGAGGCTCATTTCTAGATATTCACTCATTCACTCATTCACTCATTCATTCACTCCACATCCATGCACTGCCCATGCACCGCGGGCCGGCACTAAATGGAAGAGCGGCAGGATTTGCCTTCATGTGGAGTGGAGCTTCCCCGGAGGGACACAGTTGCCGGTTGCGCACGCGGGGACGTGTGGGACTGCACCCGGGCCCAGCGGCACTCGGGAGACACTGTGTGCGGCGTCTGCGCTAAAAAGCCGGTGACTGACCTGGGGGCCGAGGCCCGGGTGAGAGGTCGCTAGTGGAAGCGGTGTGCATGTGTGTGTGTGTGTGCGCGCTGAGCCGGTGGGGTGGAAGTGGCAGAGGAGGACGGCACTCCTGGCCAAGGTGACCGCATGCACCTTGGCACCCTGTGGCGGCAGGCAGTGTGGGGAGCGACCCCCCCACAGGGCCAGGCCGGTGGGGCTGGAGTCAGAGCGTCAGAGAGGGGGCCTGAAGAGGGGCAGGGGCCAGGCTGTGGTTTCAGGCTCACGACGGTGTTTCTCCTTCGTTCCCCAAGCCACCCAAAGCCCCTGAATGGTTTAAAAATAGGCTGTGACCTAAGGGTGCTGGCTCCAACTGTCAGACGGAGAGTGGGTCAGAGGGAAGTCAGAGCGGATGCTTCTTCTCAGCCTAGAGACCTTTGCCAGCACCCAGGAGACAGCCGGCGACCGCAGCAGAGAAATGGCATCGACTTGAAACCACGTGAGGGAGAGAGGAGATTACACGTGAGCATGAGGGGGGCCCCGAGGTGTCAGGGGTGGCGCCCGAGGGTCAGGAGAGGGTGACTGTCCAGACCCAAGCAGCTGGGGCGTCCACTTGCAAGCCCAGCCCCTGGCCATTGTGGGAGAGCCGTGAACACGTCTGCTCCCGAGCACGCTCCCTCCCTCAGGGCGAGATGGCCGGGCGACCCGCCGGACCAGGCTCGCACGGAGAAAGGAGACACTCTCTCCCCCGCTTCTCTGCAACGAGTGTCTACCTTTTAAAGTCGTAACTGGAGCGTTTTCCTTTAAGAGTTTTCCAAAATGTGTGTCACTAAGGCAGACATTAATGCAAAATTGCCCTGAGACACCGTTAGACGCCTCGTCAAAGTCATACGAGTTCTCTGAGTTTCAGGTATGCCCCTTCCCACGGCCCTTAACTGTGTCTACGAGGACCGGATACATGTTGTAGAGTCGGTGGACAGAGCTATTGAATGTGACTGTTGTTTCGAATGTGTGCCGAGGTTTTTTGCATTGACCGAAGTTCCAGGAGCTTATTGGTGCCCGTGCCAGGCACGAGGAAAAGGGGAGGTGCGGTTCCCCCCACGGCTGGCTGTATTTAGCCGATCCTATTTTTGTCTTTTTTTCTCACCCTGCAGATCCCGACGACAGGTATAACTTCACCAAAATACCTATTGAGCTTTGCAGCTGTGGATGGGCGTTTTCTTAGTTCCAGATTCACCAACACCGTGCCTTGGCTAGCAAGGCGTTTTTCTTAAATGAAGCACAACAGTTTAGTGAAAGCCCCTTAATCTGAGCAGGAGTGTTCTGTCCCAATTCAGCTCGAAGACTCAAAGACAGTTGATTTCATTTTTTTTCCGAAGCACGCTAGGAGTTGTAGCATCTGCCCATCTCACATGCTTACTTAGAACTTGGGGCAAATGTGGAAAAACTATGGTACGAAAAAGTGAAGCTGATACAGACATATTAATGCATTCAGTCGATGGCACAGGCACTAGACAATGCATGCGCCATTTACCTTAAAACTGCAATTGTTCAAAATCCATCCAAGACCCCATTTCTTTCCTGGCCACAATGCGCTGTTTGTGGCGACACAATGCCTGAGAGTTGTATGCATTTACCATCGCTTGTATGAATGTGCCTTCTGCCCCCGTTAATAAAGCAAGCACCATTTCTAGGGACACTTGTGCTACTTGAGCAAAGGAGGCTATTCCCAGGTCACCTGTGCGACCACTTGTACTTGCTGTTTTAGCCCTAGTGAGTTCATTACTGCTTGGTCTGGTTGGCCCAGAGGATGTTCAAGGTGGGCCGGGACGTGCGGGAGAAACACTGGTCTGTGTCTGACCCACGCTGCGTGCACAGCGCTGGTGGCGCTGGGTGAGCAGGGCCAAGTGGGGACTCAGGCGGACTCTGAGGGAGCGGGGTCACGATGCTGCCACCCCAACGAGGGGCCTCCGGGAACCCCGAAACTCCGTCACTTCCACCTTCAACCCACTGTTCAACTTCAGCCCAACTTCACGGGACACATTATAAGAGATGGCGTCACAAGAGGACTGTGGGGAAGGTGTAACATTGAAAAGGGACCCTGTCCAGGCTGGAGAGGGGTGCCATGGGCAGGCTGTGACAGGAGACTGCTGCAAAGGACTCAATCGGGAAAGTGAAGTCAGGAATGAAGGAGGGAAAAGTAACCATCTGTGGTTCCACACCCGTGGGAGCAAGTTGAAGAGACCGACCCACCGAGATGACCCCCAATGAATAAAGAAAAAACGCAAACTAAATGCATCATCTCAAGAGCCTTGGCGGTTTTAGAGAAGTCTGGACTTCACGCGACGAGTCGCTGGGTAATTCCGAATGAAGGAAGGACATGTCCGTAGGGAACCCAGGGCAGCTGCAACTGTGGGATTTTAAACGGAGCGAAATGACGGCAGGATCAGGGAGACGCGATCGTCCGGGCATTTGTGAAGGGTCTGAAGGCTGGGAAGGTGCATCCCGAAAAAGATGGAGTCTCATTTGGGCAGTTCAATGGCCGTGTGGGTGACCCCGAGGGCAGGACTGAGCGGCAGTGAGCCTTGCTGCCGGGTTGCCGTGGAGACGGGGCACTCGAGGAAAGGCACGAGGGAAGAGCTGATTGGAGAGAACGCAGCGGAAGGACGGACGCGCTAACCTAGACCTGTGTGCAGACGGCAGGAAACATTTTCCCTCTTGGACTTTTTACCACAATAACAGTAGAAATGGCAATAATCTGATTGCAAAGCTCTATAAAAAGCACTGAACACACAGTATAATTTCGTATTCACGGCACATGGCCGTCCGGTTCATTAGGACAAATTACAGCTTACCTTCAGCAAGCAACTCACCGGAATCCATCCGCGCACCGGCTGGGACTGACCCGGGTTTCTCCAAAATCACAACGTCCGTGAGACCTGCCCCCTCAGCCTCTCTGCTGCTCTGAATCCGTTCTGTCCCTGTTTCCTGTTTCCTACTTTCCCCATCTACACATGCTACGCTCCGCAGTTCCAAAGGAAACCCTCCCCTCCTACCCCCCAAACCAAGACATATCGTGCAAATGGAATCCGAGGGCTACAACCTGATTAGCTAAGGAGTAAAATGTTCTGGGGGTTTCCGAGAGACGTGAGGCAGAAGAAGGAATGGGTGAGGACGCAAAGGCCTGTACAGCTAACTCAGACATCGGGTGGGGTGTTCACAGCTGCTGAATTCACTGTCACAAAGCCACAGGGGCACCTTGGCAGTGCAGTAGAAGTGGCTGGGGACACACCCGCCCTAGGGTCAGTCCTGGGGAATACAAAACGAGATCCGTCTGATGATTTAATTGCAGAGAATTTACTAAGTCCTTATTCTTTCTTTTCTGGTCTTATCCAAGCTTTCGTATTTTCAGACATTTGACTTGTAACTTTTCATCTCATAAATCAAGCCCTGTGGACAATATTTTATTTCATTCTGTCGTGGGTTATTATGAAATGTATTATTAGCCAGAGGATCTCCATGGCCTGGCCAGTTGCTGCTTGGAGTCTCCTGGATGTTACTATACGGTGACTAGGAATGACGCACAGACTAAGTTGAAATCCTTCCAGTTCACGCATCTCCTTTTCCTCATTTCTTGAACCTCGATGTCGGTCATAAACTTGACAAACGCTGTGGCGTGTGCGCTGGACAATCTGATGAAGACGGTTGGAACCATGCTGTCTGTGTGTTTCATCGTGCCTGGGGGGACAGCCGGGGGCTTGAAGACCCCAACGCGGAACGGCGAGCTCTACCAGCAGGCTGCGGTATTTACTGACCTCTGCGCGGAGTCCGATATCTCTGTGCAAAAGCGTGGCACCAGCCCTTGTAAAAGCAAATCTTTGCAAGGGAGGAATCCCAACCGCCTTGTTTTCCCTGATGCAGTTACGGGCGAGACATAAAGGGGGTTCTCAGATCTGCTGGGGTGTGGGGTTGCTGGGGTGACTGCGGAAGAAAAGGAGCCCGAGCCGGTCGGAGATCAATAGGAGGAGGGAGGCGCCGGGGGCTCCGGCTGGAAACATTAAGTCTTTGCCCAAGACGGCTTTCTGTAAAGCTTAGAGATCTCATTGATTTTCCTGGTTTTATCTCTCTGCCATGGTTACCTCACACGCGGACACTTCTTTTCAGATCTCACACTTTTTATCTCTCTTCTTCTTCTTTTTAAAAAATATATATTTCTTCCAGACAGACTCGAGATGAGTAAAAATTCGCCACCAGCAAGAGGCGCCTCCGCCGGCGGCCCCCTCGCACGCCTCCTGCCGTCTCCGCCGTGGCCCAGAAGTGTCTCTCCTTGGCGTGTTTTTTTTTTTCCCGTGGCCCCTTCCAGGAGAAGATCAATGCCCCTCAGCTTCCAACTCAAACCTCCTCACTCTAGACAGAGCTGTCCCCCAGTCCATAAATAATAATGACCTGAAACGGGAAACGGCCCCACGCCGTGTGAGCGTGGATTTCCCACTCTGAGCGGCGCCCCCGTGGAGGTGGAGGGAGAGAGGGGAGGGGGCGGGGAGAAGGCACACCTGCCTCCTCAGCCCTGGGCGAGAAGCGAGACACAAGATGCCACCTACAGGGGCTCAGCACTTGGCCGCCCCTGGACACGGGGGGGGGGAGGGGGGCTGGCATGACAGTGGCTGGCTGGGCAGTCGCCTTTCGGCCACAACTTTACAATGTAGAGTCCGTAGCACAGATTCGATCCCATGAGCGGGACGACAGAGATTCCGGTGGACAGCTGGCGGTCGGCAGTGTCATGTAAATGTTACCACCAGCGCAGCATAGGATCAGTGTGCGGTTACATCCCTGACGTTACGCTGTTCGACTGGTTTATGTCTCTTGGCTGATTCAACCAAAGTCTTATTGGCTGTGTGCTTATCACGTGACTGTGCTAGGTTTTGGAGAGGTAATAATGAATAAAACAGACCAACGTCACACCTGCATGCAGCTTGTATCTTCCTGAAGACAGATCAGAAACGAAGCGAAATCTAGAGTAAATCCTGAACTTCAATCAAAAGGGATAAGTGCCAGGAAGAAAAAGTAAAGTGGGGGGAGGTGGTGAAGGGAAAGAAAATGGGGGGAGTGACTTCAGCAGGATGTTCGGAGGGACTGTTGAGAGGGTGCTGTTTGCACGGCCCCAGAGACAGCGAGAGACAGTGAGAGACAGCGAGAGACAGCGAGAGACAGTGAGAGCGAGCGCCGTGCGCCCTGCGGGGGGAGCATCTCAGGTGACCTGGCGGACGTGCGGGTGGCGGGCACAGGACACAGAGAGGCTTGCACGGCTGGAGTCAGCCAATGAGGGTGCGTGAGTTCACGAATGAAGGGCCTCACGCCTGAAGCCTTGTCTTGGACTCTAGAATAAACAGTCCATCGGAAGGTTTGGGGCAGGAAAGCGGCATGTTCTGCCTTGAACAGAGTTGCACTGGCTGCGGAGTTGGAGGTAAACTGAGGCGAGGCAAGGTGGCAGCTGTGGGCCGCTCAGGGGGCCGTGAAAATCATTCAGACAGCGATGGCGGTAACAGGTAGGTGGCCAGCGCAGGTGGTGGTGGAGGTGGCTGGATGCCAGCTACCTGTTAGAGGTGAACCAGAAGGATGAGCTAAGGGTTGAGACAGGGCGATGAAGAAGGCAGAAGAGACAAAACGACACTCAGATGTTTTGGTCTCAGCAGCTGAAAGGCAGTGTCACCACTGATGGAGCAGGGAAAGCTATCTATCTGTCCAGTTTGGAGGGGGGTATGAAAAGTCGTTTTGAACACATTAAGTTGAGATGCATGTTAATCATCAAAGCGAAGGTGTAGGTTAACAACTAGATAGGAATCTGAAGTTCAGGGGATAACAGCTGGAGGTTAAATTTGGGGACTTCCAGGTTATAGAGGGTACGCACGTCCTCAGGACGAGAAGAGCTGGCCCAGGAGTGAGTGTTGGGTGGGGCGGTTCCAGGGCTGTCCCAGGTGGGGCGGATGAGACGTGTCTCACCTACCTGGTTCTATGTACCTGGAAAAGTGGGCAAAGAGTCAAGGAAGGTTGCTCACATCATAACGATGTAAAACTCGGGGCTTGGAAGGAATACTCAGAACAACTGTAGCGGAGAAAAATTAATAAATCACGTGCATTGTTTTCCCGAACCCGTAAGTGCCGAGACGCATACAGTTAATTACAGCGACACGTTTCCTGTCGTTGGAGGGATGGAACTCGGAGTTCTGGCAAACCACGACTCTCAAGGGGCCTCGCTGTTGATTCGTTCTGACAGAGCGTCACGGGGCGCTTCCCAGCACCAGCCCCCACCGCAACGCCGGCGACAGTTCCCCGGGGCGGGGACAGTATCCCGGATGGCCATCTTCCGGGAGGCCCCCGCCCGGGTCGGGGACGGAGTGGACGTGCCGGGGGTGGGGGGGAGAGAGGAGTGAAATTGCCGTCTGCACGGGGCGGTGGATGCCAGTCTAAACCCTCAAGCTTCCAGAATCCAATTAACTGTCCAGCTTATCGAATTCCATCTTCCCTCCCTAAACAGGACCCATCTCTCCAGCTTCCTCTGTATCTCTAATTAATGGAATTTTAAGCCAGTAATGCCCATGTGGAAAATCCCCTGGCAATTAAAGCACAAACAAGGATGCTCATGATGACTAAACACATTTTTAAGAGGAGGCTGGGAAAAGGATGCAATAATAATAATAATAATAATGGTATTATTATTATAGCACTTACATAATGCTTTCCATGTGGTAGGTCCTTTTCTATTGGGAAGAGTATCATTATTCTCATAGCTAAGACTTACCCAATGTTTTCTATATTAGGCACTTTTCTTGGCACTTTATATCTATTTGGTACGATCTTCAGGGTAATAACTGCGCAAGGCAGGTGTGGCTGTAATCCGGGTGCTGCAGAAGAAGAACCCCAGTCACAGAGCTCAGCGGCCTGCCCGGGGTGGTGCCGCTGCCAGTGAGGACTCGGGCCTGGGTCCGGGCGCTGTGGCTGCTCCTGTCCGCCGCCTCACGCCGCTTCCCGCACACCACCCCCTCTGGCTTTTCATGCTTTCACTCACTGCCCGCTTTCAGTGCTGTTTGTTGACTTGTTTCTTTCTGTTGATTAAAGCAAACCGTCCCTTGACAGAGTCCTACCGCTTCTGTCACCCACTGTCACAACGGACGGGCCCGTCGACCGTGACCCATTAACTTCATTCGCTCATTCAGCTTAAAAAAAACAAACTGAAGATCCACCTGGTGGCAGAAAATAAATCAGGTCCTAGGTTTTGTCCGTCGGGCGAGTGAAAAGGGAGTGGGGCAGGTGAACTTGGTTAGAATGTGGTGTGATGGGAGGGGGGCTCTGTGCGGGACCCCGTGGGGGCAGGGCGGGGGCAGGAGTGAGCTGTGCGAGCCCCGGTCCTGGAGCAGCGCTAGGGGTCAGCTGGCACCGGGGTTGGGGGGAGGGGGGCAAACCAGAGGTAGGGACAGTGGAGTGGGCACAGACGGAGGCGCACATGAGGACAGTGAATAGGAAAAACCCCACCCCGTTGGGCTGTATTCCTGTTTCACAGTTACGGAGCACCTGCTGCGTGCCTGCACTGTGCGGAACACCGGGGATTCGAAGGAAAATAAGACACAGCCTCCGTCCCCAAGGAATCCACAATCAAGCCGTGGGTAACTCCTTCCAGGGACACGGTGTCTTCTGGCATAAAATGCTGACGATCTTTTCAATGGTCCCTGCTTAATTCCAGCTTCTCATGAATAGCAGAAACCAGTCCATGATCCCACGTGGGGACGTAGTCCTTGCTTGGAGGACGTTTCCATCTCCAGGTAGTGGTTTCCCAGCACAACAAGGAGACAGGGAGTCGGCGGGCAGGGGGCTGGGCCCCTGGGCGCGGCGGCACAGGGAGACCCTGAAGGACCTTCGTCTGAGACAGACACGAGCTGGGCGTGTCCTGCGCTGTCTGTGTGTTCACGGGCTGCTTCCTTAGCGGCGATCACGCCTCTTTGAGAAAGAGTTTAAGTTCTGCAAAACAAATACCCAAACCACAGAGCAGCACACTTCACAGAGCGATTTGCTCTAAGGCAGAAGCTTAGATACAAACTGGGAGACGAAGTAGGCACGTGAGTTGCCCCTAACGCCTGTGCTGAGTGCATGCGCAACGCCGGCGTTTCGGGTGCTGAGAACAACAGTGGCGGCTGCTGGCCGGGTCCCCTCTGGCCCATTCGAGGAAAGCGTGTGGGTCACTCTCCAGGGACTGTGCCCGCGCCTTCGCCGAGGCGGCGACGCTAATAGTCCCGTGCTAAGCCCCCGGTGCTCCCCGGTAAATCACGGACCTCCACAGCTCCGCCGCACGATAAACCCCGAGATATTGAGCAGTAAATCATGGGATTCCTCCATAAAGCTCCACACGACAGCTCCCCAGCCTGCTTATTTATTTGTCCGCAGGGTGTCACCGCCCCGCAGTGGACGGCGGTCAGCGACGCGGCTCCGGCTCGCCCGCCTCCCCGTAGCGCCTCACGTGCGTGTTTCTGAAGGGTGCTCCCAGTCCCTCCTGTGGCACCTGGGCAAGGCTGACATTGAACTACACGGCACCCCCCGAAACCCTCGCGGATGGACGGCGGGGGCGGGAGGGGGCCTGTAGAAGGGGTGTGCGTGTGAGACACCACTGGGCGGCAGGGCTCCTGTTCGTGAGGAGTCGGTGGGACGTAGGTCCTCACCACGTCCGTGGACACTGTCTCACGACTGCTGGACGATTAGGAACCACGGCAGCATCCAGCGGAGGCCATGCTTCCCCATGAGTGTTGTTGAATGTGCGCCGGCGATGCCCTGCCCTTTGTCCCAGGGTGACGGGGTAGGAACAGAGCCTGGGAGAGAGCGCTGTCACGGCCTGTTCCCCGAGGGACAGAGCTGCCACGGCCTGTCCCCTCGCCCCTCCGCCTCCCTGGACACGGGGTGAGCACGGGAGTGAAACATCTGTGCCGCTCGTGTGGTTTGCACGGCAGAAAGAGGGGACGTGAGTGCCGATGTGCACCTGGGGACCAGCAATCCCTGCGAGGCCCGTGATCCCGGGGGCCCACGCACCTGGGGGAGGTTTTGTTCCGTGTTGTTACACCTAAGGCACGTGCTCTGACGTGGCCGCCGAAAAGCAGCATATCGAGATACGGACGCGGCCAGCTGGTGTCCACTCCAACCTAAGTCCCAAATGCAATTATCAATTCGAAAAATTGAATATTGCATCTAGCTTCTCAGAAGAGATTTGCAAGCAGAGTAATGCACTGCCTGCTCACATTTCTACGGCTTCATTACTCCACAAAATAGCCTGCAGTACATTCGTAAGTATACTATCATCATAAATAATTAAACCCAAACAGCACTGGTCAAAATAAATAACCAGAGGACATTCTGTACTTCAATGATCTTGTTTTGACGGGGGGTTAGGAGAGGGTTTTTTTTTATTGTTGTTTCTGGTCTATTTCATTTGATTCTTATTTACTGAAATGCTAATTCCCTCAAATTGGTAAGCCACATTTTTTTCTCTTAGTTGTCAATGAGGTTTAATAAGGATACACTATATGGACAAAGGATCTTACGTAAAATACTGTTAGTGCAGCAGAAAAGGAAGAAACGTAGTAGGAAATGCAAGTCTGACAAATTCAACGTTAAGCACATTTTAGCTGGTGCGTGTGTGTGTGTGTGTGTGCGCGTGTGTTTTCTTTCTATTATTTATCAACATGCCTGGAGAACTCAGTCAATTTAAGTCAAGGTCTTACGGCTTATCTCTGAGCTTTAAAAAGCTTATATAGTATTTTTCTTCCAGAACGAAAAAAATAACATGCTTGATTTCAAGGATCCACATATAAAAAACAGAGCAATTACAAGACACGTAATAAGATCTAGGATTAATATCACATGTCTCTCTGACACTCTGGATGGATGGACAGATGGATGGATGGAGGACGAGCGGATGCACGGAAGAACAGCCAGGCAGACCGATGGATGCTCGGAATTCACAACAATGAAAACAATCCACAAGAAAGAAACAGCTGCCATTGGCTGGGCATTTAGCGGGAGAAGACCCGAGCCCTGTGTACGTCACGTATAATCTTGAATCTTTAGAACTACGCATCAGCTGAAGTTTCTGCACATGGTCAGACTGAGGTTTGGGGGAACTAAGTCATTTTTCTAGACTCACGTGGCTCATAAAAATCAGAGCCAGGATTCCAATTTCAATTTCTCCGCTCCGGCTGGGTGGCTCGGTTGGCCAAGGAGTCACCTTGTACACCAAAAGGCTGCGGGTTCGATCCTCAGTCAGGGCACGTGCCTAGGTTGCGGGAGTGACTCTTGGTCAGGACACATGTGGGAGGCAACCAATCGATGTTTCTCTCCCACATTGACGTTTCTCTCTCTCTCCCTCCATTTCTCTCTCTCAAAAATCAATAAACATACCCTTGGGTGAGCATAAAAATTAAAAAAAACAAATACATTGAGATCTCTCTAGCTACCAAGCCTGTGTCTCTCCCCTGTGCTACACCGCCATCAGACGTGAGGAAGGTCCCACGGTCCCTGTCGGAATGGATGAGGTTCTCCCCCAGGTGACCCAGGACCCGTCTGGTCTCAGAGACCAGTGGGCAGGCACGCTCATTTGCTCTCTCTATTACGAGGTGGTGCCAGAGAAAGTGCATCCTCGCGCCTCGTTTGGTGGGTGTCTGGTGCGGAGTGTCGGGGTCAAGGTCAAGACCATGTAAGCTCT
Source organism: Phyllostomus discolor (assembly GCF_004126475.2). Classification (NCBI taxonomy): domain Eukaryota; kingdom Metazoa; phylum Chordata; class Mammalia; order Chiroptera; family Phyllostomidae; genus Phyllostomus; species Phyllostomus discolor. The sequence continues at coordinate 30,718,549 of NC_040916.2, read as the reverse complement.
TTAAATGCATAAAACAGTCCCATCAAGACAAGACCCTGAGAAAAGAAATATAACGCAGCTTTGGCCCGACTTTGCAGGCCGGAAGGCGGGGGCGGGCGAGCTGAGGTGGCTCGCAGTGGCGCCCAGGCGGCACGGCCGGGACTGAACTGAGTCCACGTGCTTTTCTGTTCTGTTCTCCAGTCTTATCCTCCTTTGTAGCTTTTCCAGAAGGAAGTCAGTAGGAAGTGCACGGTGGACCGGGAGGCAGTTGACACAAGGTGGACCGGGAGGCAGTTGACGTTGGCAGAGTGACATTGGCCTTCCAGCTGGAGTCTGAGTCCCCGCCCTGCGCCCGCCGTGTCCCCGGAGGCAGCTGACCCCACCTTGCCGACTCCGCGTTCTGCGGCCTAGGAAATGAGGCCGCCCGCCCGCACCGGGCATGCTGCACACGGTGATTCTCGTAAACACGCTTGGCAAACTCTACAACTCAATTCAAGAGATCGTCTGAAGAGTATTCTCTGTCATCATAAATACACTTTATTTCCCTGTTTTGTAAAATGAAGGTTTTATGACTCATTTCAGGGGCAGTTACCCCTTTCTCCACAAGGGGTAATGACCTTCTACCTCGCAGTTTCCGGTGACTCGCACCCTGGGGAATGCGGCCAACCCGACAGCCCCGGGTGTGTTTAATTCTGGGCGTGCATTTCAGGGGGCTGGACGTGCTCCGGGCCGGGGTGGGGGTGGGGGATAGGGCCCGGTCCAGTCTTTCTGGCCCATCTCCCCGGGGGCACCGTCAGCACGGACGGAACTCTGTCTTCTCAGCAGCCCCGGGCCCCTGAGCGAGGCTTGATCTTTGTAAACGACAACAGCAAAGTCATTTTTGTTGAATCCGTTTCTACTACGAAATCAGCACGAGGCTTCTCCTTCTGATGACCAGAGGGGCGTGGGTGCCAGCTGCCAACTGAAACCACCCCCCAAACCTTCCTCTCCTGTGTCTCAAATGACAGAGGGACACTTCAGGGTGTGTGCCTGGGTGGGGGAAGCAGATCTGACTGTAGTTCCCATAATCGGCGCCTTTTCCGGGAGGAGACGGCTCCCCTCCCTAAGCAGTAACATCAGGATTGACCTTGTAACCTGCCTTGACCTATGACGTTGGAGCAGAAGTGACAGGGACCATACTTCAAAACACGTTCTCACCTGAGGATATGTTCATGAATTTTTAGAAAGGGGAGAGAGAGAGGGAGAAACAAAAATGCCAGTTCATGGCCTCCCATATGCACCCTGGCCATGAAGCAAACCCACAACCTAGGTGTGAGCCCTGACTGGGGCGGGGCCTGCAAACTTTGGGTGTGTGAGAGGGTGCTGCAACCAACTGGGCCACCCAGCCAGGGCCCACACACAGGATACTTTTTAAAACAAGATTTTACTTATTTATTTTCAGAGAGAGGGGAACGGAGGGAGAAAGGGAGGGAGAGAAACACTGATTGTTTGACTCTTGCATGCCCCCTACTGGGGACTGACCCCACAACCCAGGCACGTGCCCTGATGGGGAGTCAAACCAGTGACCTCTCGCTTTGCGGGACGATGCCCAAACCACGGAGCGACGCCAGGTGGGCCCGTCCCACACACGACACCTCCGAGCAGAAGCCGGGAGAACCATCAGGGATTCCACCCCCTCTTTCTCGTCCCCTCCACCGCCGTGACACGGCCACGATCCCAGGTCGGGGGGAAGGGGCCCTCCCAGCCCGAGGCCCAGAGCAAAGAGTCAGAACAGTGCTCGGGGAAGAGACGGCCCGGCTGGGAAGGGCTCCTTCAAGGACACAAGGTTTTTGTCCCTGGAGCGTGACGTGGCCTGAGGCCCCGGCACGGTGGTGTGACTCGGCGCCCCGTGGAGCTGCCACCCACCGGGGACGGGTCCTTCTTTGCGCAGATGGCCCGACCGGTGTGAGAAAGCCAACCAAGAGGACGGGGAAAGATGCTCTAAGGGAACCACGGGTCTGTCGTCCCTCGTTCTCCAGCGGACGGTGAAATAGAAGGAGGCCAAAGGTTTTTAACGAGGGTCCTCACGACTTCACACCTCCCAGTGCTGGAGCAGAGGTATCCAAACCCCACTCAACGGAGAACTCGGACACCGATCCCTATTCTCCCAACAACGTGTCATCGGAAGTCACCACGACACCATGGCTTTACCGGGAAGAGAAACAGGAAGTGCCCCTTTGAATAAATGCGCCCCCATGAACCCTTCCTCCTCCTCCTCCCTCCGCAGGCACAGCCTGTGACGTCGCTGGGCCGCCGAGGGCTTCCTCCAGCGAGCCGCTCGCAGACCCGCATGCAGACTCTCACGCGCGGCAGATTCAACGGCCAGTTCGGACAGTCGCCAGCCTCACAGAGCAACCTGGGCCACGCGGGTCTGACCACCTGGCTCCCTGCCCTTTGTCTCTCGTCAAAAGGCAGAAGATGGACGTGCTCGCCTTCCCCCGGGAGAAAACTGATTTAAAACCAAGGACAGCATTGGCCTCCAGTGCCCTCTGTGTTGCGTGTCTGCAGGAAAATCCTCGCACCGAAACAATGAGGAACACGGAAAACAATTCCCAGCGAAACCTAACCCATGTCTTGACCTCTCCGTCCCGTGGCCAAGCACCAGCTCACCACAAAGCAGGCCTGGTTCGCACAGTTCCGGCCCGTTCCATTCCGACTCGTTTCACGGGTCCCGTCCGGGAAAAGACACGGAATCGTGAGAATCCTGAACAGCACAGAAGCGCCAGCCCTCTGAGCTCCTTTGCTGTATTTATATCTTAAGAAACTGTATCTTCCGTCGAGAATTAAAAATGAGTTGTCAGGTGCCCTTAATAATTCATGTTGCAGTGAACCGCTGTTTCCGGCACAAGGCGTGCCATTCGGTGTTAAACAGCGTTATATTTACAGTAATTCCACCCTTCATCCTAACGCCAACCTTTAAATCTTTAATGCCGTAATCACGCGTCTTTTCCTGCTGTCCCTCGCGAGTTCCCCAAACCGGAGCCCAGGCCCCGGCGGGAAGGTGAGCATTTCCCGCCGCCGGGGTTCGGCAGCCGCGATGGTTAATTATTAAGGGCAACAAAAGGCAGCTTCTGGAAAACCTCGTTTGTTCTCAGCGGGGCACTCTGCCTTTAATCTCCGCGGACGCGCTGGCAAGGGAAGTCACGCACGGGAGGGATATGCCTTTCAAGAACGTGGTCCCGCGGAAAATTAAAGAGTTTCCTCTACAACGAATGAGCCTGAGGACCAGAGAGCACTGCACGTGCCCGTCAGTGAGTTCTCGGTGTGTGTGACAGAGCCGTGGGGGAGACCCGTGGGGCGAGGCCCCGGGGGCAGGGAGCTGCCGGGCAGGGCAGAGGCAGGAACTGTGGGCCCCGGGACTGTTCTCCCCGGGGGCGGCCGAGAGGGGAAGGGCCAGTGCCTATTAGGAATGCCCCATTGGCAACATCGCGTCCTGGCCGTCCTGGTGTTCAAGCTCCACCACTCTCTGTGCTGGGCTGGGGCCACTGCTCCGCCTGAGGCCCAGTGTCCTCCCCTTCAGCGTGGGGCATTTAAGGGGTCAGTTGAAGACAGTTCACGCAAAGCTCTTCGAACAATGCTTGGAACCAAACACTGGCACCCTGAGTGGCATTACCAAAGGGTTATTTGCTCATCACTGAAATTATGAGGATTAGATTCTCTCATCTCCCCCATCATTATCTCGTGATTCAAACCGCTAGCACCTGGAGGACACAGAGCGTGAACTGGGGTCTCTCGGGCTACAGAAACCAAACCAGGGGTGTGTCTTAGATGTGCCGAATGGACCACCCCCCAAACAAAACAGACGAATTCTAAGGGAAGAAAGGTGAACTCCCCTTCTTCATAGGTGCACATAGGTGCATTTTGTTCCTGACTTAGCGTGCAGAGAAATCCAGGGGAAAGATCATGAGGCGGTGATTTCTAGGAGGCAGAGTCTCCATGAAGGGTGCCCCCCCTGCCCCGCCCACTGACGCAGCCTGATTTTCCATACACGTAAAGGCCCGCCCAGCATTACTCAAAACGTGCGGCCTCAGCCACGAGCCAAAAGCTGCAATTACCATCCAGAAATGACTCTAAGCTGTACGTACCACCACCACAAACACCGTTGTACAAAGCCTCCAAATGCCTCGAAAAGTTTTCCCAGCATGAACCGAGTTTCACGGTGTTTCTGGGGAGGAGGGGAACTTATCTGGGCCAGACTCCCAGGGGCCCAGAAATGGATAAGAATCCCCAGAATAAGCCTGCAGTAACGTGTTCCTAGCCACGGTGGGTTCACAAACCACTTCAACAAACGTGTTGAATCCTATGGATGTTCTCCGGAGGAATAAAAAAATGCACACATGGACTTAGGTGAGGAATCCTGTATGGATCTTGCTTTTGACTCAGTGAATTTTAAGAGTTTCAAGTCGACGGTAGAGCCCCTGAAACCTACATCCAAGAGAGCAACGAGCCGGCGTGGGTCTGTGTGTGCCGTTCCCCGCCCAGCAGGTTTCCCCGAGGGGCAGGGGGCTCTGACGTGCGGGGGGTCCCCAGCGAGCGCCCCGTGATCACTGCGTGGCTGAGGGTGCAGGTGCAGAGAGCTGCTCAGAAGCGGAGCGGCGGCACCCACGCCCTGGCCCAGGTGAATGGGGAGACCACCCGAGAAGCTGTGTATTTCAACCCTCCACGCGCGCCGGTCAGACGCATTCCTACTAACAGTATATCCCACACGAAGTAGATCACACATGAATTATTTGCTCACAGGAGACTATATATAATATGAGATTATTATATATACATATATAAAAAGTCATTTTATAAATTATAAGGCACCATATGCAAGGCACCCTTAAAAGTTCCTTGAACTTTTTATGTCAAGAGAAAGACAGAGAAAAGACAAGAAAATTAACGTTATCACTATTTCCTGTCATTCTTGTAGCAGCCCTTGAGCATACCCCGTTTTACACCCGAGGAAACAGACTCTGTAAATGTTTAAAGCTTCTCCTTAATACCCCACAAGTGTTTACCCCGTTTCTCCCTGAGGCAAGGGTTACGTAAATCACTGAGGCGTGACTCCGGAGCGGATCATCCCTTAAGGAAGAACGGACTTGCCGGATACAGATCCCGGAGGAAGGGCGTCCCCCCCCCCCACCACCCCAGTGGTAGGAGCTCATCTCCTGGCCATCAGAGCCTGGGCCACACAACAGGACAAATCCTAGTTGTGAAAACCATGGTCTTCAGATTCAGACGCACTGGGTTCAAATCCCGTTCCCGCCACTCGCTAAGTGCGTGACCTCAGGAAACTGCCTGAGTGCCCTGGGGGCCCCGTCTGCTTCCAGGATAGAAGGGAAGCCTGCTTCTCGGGAGGCTGTGGAGCTGATGCAGTGAGAGACACAGCGTCTGAGCTGCGCCCCGCAGAGGGTGGCCGGGAGCGAGCCCTCCCCCCGGAGCCTGCCGCCATCGGTTCTGCGGCTGGCCAAGCGCTGGCTGCACTCGGCCTGTGGACCCCTGCGCTGCCGTTCCGGGAGGGCTGGAGGAGTCCATCGTGACAGGCTACTCTGCCTCTCCTGACTGCATCGCCCTTTTCTTGAGTTTTATCCCCTTGTCTCTACTTCCACTCCGACCGCTCATCTTCCCAGGCGGAGCAGGCTCCCCTCTCAGCCTGGAGGGGCACGGAGATGAATGACACCGGGCCTGCCCCGAGGACCTCGACGGTTGGCGACCAGAGCAGGAAACGGCAGCGATCGCTGGACACCGGTGCTGGCGACCCGGAGCAGGGGCAGAGAGCTCACTCCCTTAGCTCGGGGAGGGTGCAAAACCACAGGGTCTGGGACACACACTGCAGCCTCCGGTGCAGGGGCGGGCGCCGGGAAGCCGGCCAGGTAGCCACCAGGGGGCAGACCCGACGGCCCAGTAACCCTCGAGAACCCGGCTGTGCTCCGGAGGAGATGGAGAGTGAACGATGCGGGGAGGAGGCGACGTCGGGGCAAGGGGAGAGCAGAATGAGCGGCCGGGTGGGACTGGGGTCGTGGAGGGCGTGGGGGCACCGGCCCGAGAGGGTTCGGGGAGCAGATGACTTCAGTGTGGGACGTTCTGAGCGGGAAGCCTGTCGGGGTTCTGGGGGGCATTAGCTTTGTTCTTCCGTCTGAAGAGGGAGTTTGAGGCGGGAAGAACCTTCGCCTCCCAGGCCTGCCGGAACAGAGCACCGCCCGCAGGCTGGGGGCCAGCAAACAGCAGGAGTGAGGCTGCGAGCCCGGCGAAGGCTCCAGGGGAGAGCCCTTCGGTGTCCCCCCGGCCTCTGGCGGCGGCTATCAGGAGTCTCTGGTGTCCCCAGGCATGCAGGCGCGCCCCACGACCTCTGCCTCCATCTTCACACGACATTCCCCCGTGCTACGTGCTTGTGTCTAAATCCCCCTCGTCCCACACAGTGACTGGCCATTGGCTCAAGGCCCACACTAGTCCAGACCGACTTCGTCTTCACTCGGCCACACCTGCAGAGGCCCGGCTTCCAGATCAGGGCACCGGTACGGGTTCTGGTGGACAGAAATTTGGGAGCAGGGGACCCGATTCGATCCAGCGCGCTCCTGCATCTCATTGATGCGGGTGTCACCAGTGAGGGTTCATGGGCCCTGAGGACCCCCCCAAAACATGCACACCACCTACCCCTCCTGTGCACAACGACCAGGTGACAGAGGCCGCCGGAAGCACAGAGACCAGAATGAATAAAAGTGCACCCAGTCATTTAAGAAAATCTCAGCCCTCCCTGTCCACTGTCCGGCCAGACTCAGTGCACCCGCGGGAGAGACAGGCCCCGGGGTCTGTACGACCCCACGGGCCAGGAGAGGAAAGAGAGCCCACGGCCGTCTCTCTCCCCACTTTAATGCTGGGCAGGAGGGTTTTGAATCAAACATGGAATAAAGGTAATAAACCCACTGGGCTCAATTTCTATAATGAACAGTGGCTGAAAAGTTACAGAATCTTCCCAGCTGTCACAAGGGGACAGAAAGTGAGATTTAACTTAGCAAAGTGGAAGTCAGTTATTGGAAAATAAAATTCCCATCCATCCCCTGAAACACGGCTGCAGGGCCGCTCTGATCCCAGGTATTTGGGTGACGTCTAATTAGGCTGCCATGTCCCCATGATGGCGCGGTCAAAAGCCTTGCCCAGGCTCCCGGAACGGAGGCGGATACCCCCGCAAGGTGACCCAGCCTCCGCGTCTGGGAGGCAGGCCCTGCACGCAGCTGCAGGGAGACTGTCACGCAGAAGGAGATAAGACGGTTCTGGTGTTTGGAGGCCGGGGTTGGGGGGGGCCCAGGGGCTCTGTGCTGCACTGACCCTCTCCGAGTCTGCCTTCTCCTCGCCTTTGACCACTTGCAGAGGAATTTAAGTTTCACACGATAAGACTCTCTTTCTCCTCAAAGCGCTTTCTTTTCCCAATTCAGCGGTGATAGTTTCTGGCAGGGACCATTCGACCTTTCTAAAAATAGTGCCACTTTTCAGATAGAGCCCCCCCCCACAAGTCAACCACGCTCCCCGAAGACCCACAGAGCAGAGTGCGTCGCGCCAGACAAGAACGTGGAAAGCGAAACAAAGGGCTGCTGGACTCGATCGGAAGGAGGTAACGTGGCTCGGCCGCCGTCCGGCCATCGGAGAACGTTTCCCGAGCGCACGGTTTCCACGGGGGCTCGCCGCAGCCACGTCTTTGGCAGCCTGCTTTTCCAGGGTCACCGCGCCAGCTGGAGCCACTCGCTTCGCTGCAGCTCAGCCGGAATCACAGGCTCTACACAAACACACGAAGGCATATTTATAAGATGGCAGACGAGAAGGCTTGCACGCGAAAGAGTAAGGCTGCGCATTGCTCATTACAGACGTGATTATCGCGTGTGTGTGTGTGTGTGTGTGTGTGTGTAACGGATGGGTGGTTAAGGCGCAGTGGGTTATCTGAAGTTTACAAGTTTGTTACGGATTGATTTATTCACGAAATGCTTTGTTTCTATGACAACTTTATTGGTTTGCCTGTGGTCTAAATACATATAGGCATGCCAGGAATTCCACCGTACAAAACAAATTACACACCCCCCTGCATCGCTCGCTGCCTTCAGGGGGTGTAGCGAAAGGATTTCCAGCCAGGGCAGACACCCTCGTGCACGGGCCCGCATTAGGGAGATCTATAATAAAGGGGGAAAAGGCTTTTTAGAAAGAACAACTTTAAAGTCTCCAACGGCCTCCAGCTCGGTAATGCAGGGAAAGATGGAAACGAGCGATGAAACGCTCAGCAGAAGATGAGAGAGACGGTCTACCCACAATGCACGGGGTTTTTATTTAAAAGAAAACACTGATCAAAGACCCCTATTTCCTGCTATAAATAATACCCCTTGAAGGATGCCATTAATATTCACAACAGTTGTGTGACTACAAAAGAGACCGAGGATTGTTGTTTAGAGGAAATAATAATGGGGTTGGGGGAAGATAAAAGGAAAAGACGGGAGAGGAAACGGCAGAGGGAGAAAAAGAAAGATATTTACTGTGGACCCAGGATAATCAGGAAGGACTGGGTCTTGGTCATCTGTGAAACTGAAGGCAGGAAATCCGGCCACAGCCCTCAGACCTCGGGAGGCCGGAAAAGGGAGAGTGGACCCAAAATAACGTTCCTCCTCTTCCCCCAGACACGCGAGCCCGTGGACACGTGGGAGGGGAAATTAACACGAGGGACATTCTGTGGACTAAAATTGCTGTCCCTCAGACGCCCAAAGAACGCCGTGTTACGCAGTGGGAGTAGTCTTATACATAGCGAGGCAGTGTGGATGCAGATAAAAAAGTATACAGGACGTAAGATGCTTGTTCTCCAAACCATTATTTTACATTTTTGTTAAAAGCCACTTCAGATTTCCTGCTCTCATTCTCATTTCCATAAACGAGCATAAATGTTCTATGTGTGTAAATGTCGGAGACAGATGTCTAGGCCGAGGGCCGCCTGCCCAGCCTTCCCCTGGGGCCAGTTCCCCTCCCCCTCCCCAGCTCCCTGCTGGGATCAGCCGGGGGCCAGATCAGCCAGGGCCCGTGTCCACCCCGTGACTCTGCTGCCTCGGACACCACAGACCCTTGGAGTCGGACATCGGACCCAGGGGAGCCGATCTAGTCATGTACCTGCAACTGCTCAGCTGCTTCCAACAAGCTGCACACTCAGAGGATGATGGGCGGGGGCGGTGTAAAGTGAAAGGTTGCATCGAGTGAGACATAGGGCAGCCATTATCAGCAGCGGCGCGTTAACGCCTTTGTCTAGAGGACATCCTCATGCCCCTGGGGACAGAGACCGCAGCGGCGGCCACTGCAGAGGCTCCCAACAACCTTGGTGACAGCTCCTGACTCTGGGGGGACCTCGCCTGTCCAGGAAATCGTCCCTGTGAGCTCCCTCGAGGCTGTTTCTCTTCTGTGCAACCGAAGAGCCTCGACGAAACTGTAAAACCTTCCCGTGTCCTTCCTAACACCAGCCAGCTCCCCTTTCCCACGGAAATGTGCCACTGGTGGAGAGGGTACCACTACGGACACCAGAAGCCTGGTCCCTAACGTGAACTGCACGGCCGCAGCTGCCCCACACAGCATCCCAGCCCCGCTTAGTAGCTCTGATCCGCTGACTTCCGGGCGGCCCAGCCGGCCCCAGCACCAGTCACCGGTGAGACGTCCAGCCAGCTGGAGAGTCGCTGGTGTCTGCGGCAACAAAGCAAAGCTGCACACGTTTCGTGGATCGCACAGGGCATAACAGTGTTCTTGGAGGTCTGGTTCAAGGACCTTGGTAGGTGAAACAGTGTCAAGGCCATGTTTCCCTAAAAAATGAGAGCCCGTGTACATTTACACTGAGGTTTGCACAGGCCGATCCCTTGTGACTGGATCAGGGGTATGCGGATGTACAGTGATTGCACGTCCTGTGGGGGGGGGGGGGGTTTAGAGACTCCTGGGTGTGTGCCGTGCACTGTGGGGGCCTGCACGTCCACCCCAGGACGCTGCGGCTCTCACCGACTGTTAGAAAAGGGCCCCGAACCCGCCACCCCGTGTCTCTGAAACTCAAGCCTCCCCCACATCTGAAAAGAAATCAGTTAACGTTACTGACCGGACACCACCAAAAGCAGTTCGCCACTTGGCTCAAAAACACGGAAAAAAATGTGAGTCACCTTCCAGGTGAACCGAACGCTGAATTTCTCTCGGAACAACGAAGGAGCGGGGGTCCATTGGTTACGATGCTTCCTTTAGCAAAGACGGTGTGGGGTCCTGGGCCGCCACATACTCTCCCATGGGCGCATCGCCCTTCAGTGGGTGAGACAATAAGTACGTGGACAAAGCAGGGAGACCCGGCACATGGTGGTAAGTGCTCTGTGGTAAGCCAGGGTGGGACTGGGGTGGGGAGACAGACAGAGGGGAGAGAATGACTTCAGACAGAACCATCGGACAGTGGTTTTTAAGCTGCGACCCACAGGGTGGGAAGGATTTAGCTGCGGGGGAAGGGGTTGGAGACGGGGAGAGACATCCTAAACCACAGGGAAATTCTATGTAAAGGTCTCGGGGCAAGACAGCACTTGGTATGTTGGAGAAATGGTAATAATAAAATTCACAGCGAACACTGTTTGTCCTGAGTGCTTTACTTCTGTTACGGAGAGGAGACCAGCGTGGCCCTGGCCAGGTGGCTCAGTTGGGTAGGGTGTTGTCCCAATGCGCCAAAGTTGCGGGTTTGATTCCTGGTCAGGGCACCTACGAGGAGCAACCAAGGAATGCATAAGTAAGTGGAACAACAAATTGACGATTCTCTCACTGTCCTCCTCTTTCTCTAAAATCCATAAATAAAAACTTTTTAAAAGATAAATAAAGTAGACCAGTGTCACTGGCACACGAAAAGACCTTACTGTACGTGTATTAAATAAACGGGTTCTAAAAATAACTGTCCTATGAAAGTCTAATGACTTATCCATGTGACGCACACTACAGGATCGGAGAGGGGCCTAGCAGGTGAAAATGAAAAAAGGACAGGTTGCTAACTAGACTTAGTGTGATGGTCATTCGGTAACATACACACACCTCCCGCCATTACATCGCACACCTGCCACTAATATAATGTCCCACTGCCAGTCATACCTTGATAAAACAGTGAGAAAAAGATACTCAGATAGCACTGACACACGCCCCTGCTCCAAGTAATGAGTCCCTTTTCAAGGTGCAGCTTCTGGAACGTTCGTTCACAGCTACAAGCAGGGCATCTGCCGGGATAAAAGACCACCGCCTTGCCCGACTGCAGGGGGCGCCATCCGCTGCACTCTGGGTCCGTGGGGCCCCCCTGGAATGCGCAGCGCGGCGGCCTGGCGGAGTAAGCCACGTTCCCGCGGAGGTCGCGGGGTGCAAAGTCCGGATGTGTCTGGCTTACATAAAGACGCTTTACCTCCGAAGATAAAAAGGCAGAGAGAAGGCCGGTTGAATCTCCTTAGAAGCGGCTCGCAGAGAATCCTTCTGGGGAACTCAGGGCGCACGCAGCACATTTTATCTCGGCGCTTTAGTGCCTGAACCACTTTGCTAATTTGACACGGGCCGCGCTAGTAAGATCAAAAGCTCCGGCGCCCTTCTCGCATTACCGCTTTCTCTCCAGTTTTTCTGACCCGCGTGCTGACCTGATCTCCCCCGCAGCCCCATGGCTAGGATTCCACTGATTAAAACCGCCATCCTCTTGAAAAGATGTTGGGGGAATTGACCGGATTTTGCTAAAATTTCCAGCTTAAATTACTCTGTGATTTTTAGCTGATCAGAACCCATTTAGCCTAGGCGGCCGTGGCCAAGTCAGGGGCCGGGCGACCGGGTCGAGGAAGGAGGAGAACAGAAGGAACCAGTTAATAGGCAATTAAAGCCGCGTGGCCTTCTCGCTGCCACGAAGCTCCTAATCTAGGCCCGCAAGCCCAAGGAAGAAAGCCAGCCCGCTGAAATTGCTGTTTATTTGGCTTGGCCTTTTCAGAGTTTTCTTTCTTCTTCTTCTTTTTTTTTAACTTTTAAAGATTTTGTTTATTTTTAGAGAGAGGAGAAGGGAGGGAGAAAGGGAGAGAAACATCAATGTGTGGGTGCCTCTCGTGTCCCCTAGGGGAACCTGGCTGGCAACCCAGGCATGTGCCCAAACTGAGACTCGAACCAGCAACCCTTAGCTTCGCAGGCCCATAACTCAGTGTCCACTGAGCCACACCAGCTGGGGGCCAGAGTTTTGTTGCTTTTGTTTTTCATGCTCATCTGCATTCGTTCAGAACTCCTATTTTTCAGGACCCCTAGCCTCATCTGAACTGCCGTATTTTTCAGACCATAAGACGCACCTAGGTTTTAGAGGAGGAAAATAGAAAAAAAAATTTTTGAAGCAAAACATGTAGTAAAATATTTAATGACATAAAGAATATACTACTATTTCACCCATGTAAATGTCAACAGAACTCAAGAGCAGCATTAACAACCATTATACCTCCCAAATTTGCGGGGAGGGGGAGGGGACAGGAAAGTGTGTGTTATAGTCGGAAAAATACAGCGTTTTAGAGTTTCTCTGATTAGGAACATTGGGATTCCTCTATATCGGAAACAGGCCCGTTTGTCTGAGAGAGAGATGGTGAAGGATCTGTCTGCACTCATCACGCCAAGCGCAACGCGCTCCCTCGCCGCCCGCTGCCCCCCGCCAGGGCGCACAGCCAGGCTGCGGCTACTTCCCGGTGTAATCGCCACGACCACCGACTTCTCGGCCTTTGTTGCCCGCGGTTTCTCCTTGCTCTGTTTCCGCCCCTTCCTGCTAAGTCCCTTGTCCCTGCGCGCTGGGGACCGTGTCGATGTGTCTGTTCCCTGGGTCTCAACGCAGCCTCCCCGGCGTGCGTGCCCCAGCTCCTGGCTCCGGCACCTTCGGGACTCATTTCTGCCCCTGGCGGCTCTTGTTCCGCCCCGCCATTCAACATGGGCGCAGGTCCCTCAGCGCCCCATCTTTCCTCTCTCCCTGCTGCCCAGCTGACGGTCTCTGGGAGGCAGGAGACCTGCCCCCCTTTGTTTTATCTGCACACACCACCACAGAGACGGAGCCTCCACCCAGCTCCGGGTTCGTCTGCGCCCCCCCCACAGGAAGTTTGGGCAGCTGGTGCACGGCCATCCTTCTGGCTGCAGCGGAGGCCGAGCGCTGGGGTGGGGTGGGGGTACCTAGGTTTTCAGATCCCCCTCCCCCACAGCTCCTCCCGCTCTTCCCCAGTGGTCCCCGACGTGTCCCAGCATGAGGATCCCTTGTTGACATTAACATTTTTGAAAAGACACTCCTGGTTAGACATGCTAGCTCGAGAACAAAAATTCCTCTAAAACTATTGTAAAGCGTACAAAGACGTCAATCGATACTGCCTCGAGGTGAGAACCAAGACATCAGTGGAGGACAGGGTTTCTCCAAAGTCTGGAAAGTGGAGAGTGGATTGAAGAGTCAGAGGCAGGAAAAACACCAGAGCCCGGGGCTGTGGGTCCCCACACATTTTTGACTATGTTAAATAAAACACAATATATATCCTGTGGGAATTTTGAATTTTTTTCATGTTGGCCACTCTATCTTAATTAGTAGCTTATAATGAGCAGACATGTTTCCATGTGCACGTAACTAACAAGTAGGGAGACAAGGATGTACACCAAACTCTACCTGTTCTGTTTAAGAGCTAAGGGGTTCACTGTCAGAAGAATAGGTAAAAGCAGGCCACTTGAGGCCCTGACCAGGTAGGTCAGTTTGGTAGAGCATCATCGCCATGCAGGTTCGATCCCCAGTCAGGGCACATGTGAGAATCAGCCAATGACTACATGAATAGTGGACCAACAAATCAGTGTTTCTCTCTCTAAAATCAATGCATAATTTTTTTTTAAAAAGCAGATCACCTGAAGAAACAAGCCCATGAGCTAAACTTAAAGAAACAGAATTTTTAGACAAAGTTAACTATTTCAGTAAATATGTGCTCTCTGTCCATCACACCTATCATTAATGATGAAGACCAATAGCACGAAGCACCGGCCCGGTGTGGGCATAGCCCGGACTGTTGGACTGTGAGAATGGTGCCTCTTTTCCGCAAAAGTTTGGAAATCCTTTGCTACTGTTCATTGAGTCAGTCGGAATGGGTATACGATAACAAAAAAGCAACAGAAATTATTTGTCTTTCATGCCCAAATCCAGTGTGCGCCTGTGGACGGGGGTCGGAAGTACAGGCTCTGCTCATCGGTGTGGCCAGGGATCCAGGCTGTTGGAAGCTCCATCTCCACACACACTCCCAGGCCCAGGTCAGGGCCCGCACACTGGCCCGGGGGGCTCTTCCTGGAAATGATGCGGAACACTCCCCCTCGGGTGACTTCCAGACAACCTCCACCAGCCAGACCTCTGAAGAGGGGGGGGAGCGCTGGTGCATGGCGTTTGCAAATATCTGAGTGGATGCTACCCCCACTGTGGCTGATGTCTGGGCACCAGCCCGCGGGGGCGTGGAGAAGTGAGGTGCTCCCCGTAGCATCTGCAGCTCAGACAGACAGCAGAGGGGGCACGCTCAAGAGTACACGGGGCAGGGAACTCGGTGAGCTCTCAGGAGGCGATGCTTTTTGGGCGTTTATTTTCCTTCTTCTGTGTTTCGCTTATTTCTTCGCTGATGCAACCCAGTCGTTCCGAACGGCTGCTTCCCAGGACCGGCTCCCACTTCTGCACTGGCTGGAGCCAGTCCGGGCCGCGCCAGGACCCCGCGGGCCCCCTTCCTCCGATCAGACGACACGATCCTGGTCGTCACGCAGAGGACTGCTTCAGTTTCATTGGGAGTCTTGACAGCCGGTTTTAAATCATGTTCAGTTTTCAGAATCCGAGTGAGGAACTGAAGACAGGTTAATTAGACTTAGGCAGGAGAGTAGATAACTTAGGAATCCTTTGTGAATGGCTCCGTCACCGAACCCTGATCTGCGAGCTACCTGAGTACGCGGAGCTAATGCATTCGTCTCTGAACGTGGTGTGCATCGGTTCTCAATAAATATCTGAATGAATGAACAAAAGCCCACATAGATACTATTTCCTGATAGGGAAGCTATCGGTTTTCTATGCGTGAAGAGGCTGCAACATCATTAAGCTGATGTACTATGCAGACGCTTAACATCCGATGATCTGACTACTGATGAAAGAGCCATTTCTCTGGCCCTTGGATGATGAAGAGACACCCTCTTATTGTTATCCATCTCGGATATTAATTAGCATGGGTGGGCATGTCTCCCATCCCCCCGCGAGCATAAACCACGCTGCTCCTCCACCCGACCTGAGCGCAGACGAAAGGCACACTCGTGTGTTTGCCCAGGTAGCACGGGGCCCAGGACGGCCTCGGCCTGCTTCTCACAGCTGCTGCATTCGTTTCCTCGGTGCATTGTCTAAACTCGTCAAAGCCCGGGGACAGAAGGATCATTTGACTAAAATGTGGGTTTCTCTTCAATCAGCGTTACCATTTCGAGGCTTTTAAATTCGACCCCGATTCACTGAAATGATATTTGAGCGAAATGGTGTGTTTTCCTTTAATCATCCATTTCTCTCCTCGATGCAACAATCTCTGCCTGTGGAGACAACGGGGCTGGAATGGTAGCAGCGAGCTAATTGAAAGTGCTTTCTCTTTGGGTTCTCTGAGACGTCCTCCTCCCTAACAAAAAATTACACAGACAGAAAACCACCGCCCTCCGCGAAAACTCCCCTTGATGATATTTTAAGTTAGTCATTTAGGAGACACGATTGTCTTTCAAAGTAATGTTTCCTCCTCTCCTTGCCCTCCCCCCTTTTTTTAACCTTTGTTTCTATCATTCTGCACAGATTCTGCCAGCATTACAGTGCTGTGATGTCTTCCCGCCTCCCAAGAGTGCAGCAGACCCAAGCCCCGGACCTCACTCTCCCTGAAGGTCTAGCTCGCACCCAGCACCCACGTGGTCCTTCACGTCTTTGGAGCATTACTAATATAGGGTACATCTTTCCCGCTGGTAGAGCTGCATGGGCTCGCTCAGCACCGGTGATCTTTTGGAAACAAAGCAATGTGCTTAAAAGTAAAAATAAGGAGCCTGTTCCACGTACCCCTCAGGGCCAATGAGAGACGCAGGAGCACCAGGGGATACACCTGTGTGGTCACACATGTCTACAGGGAAGGGGCTGCTCATCGGGACTGAGCCTCGCACGACTGCGGGCTGCGCGAGGCCTCTCTGTGTCCGACGCCCAGGCTTGAAGCCCACCAGGTGGGCGGCCGGCCAAGAAGGGAAGCTGGAGGCAGCGTGGGGAGCCCAGGGTTAGCTGGGGCCCACAGATGCAAGCTGGAAACCGCCAAGCCAGGGCGGAACCCCCATGGCCCCCTGTTATCTGGGACTCTGGGGGTGACCTGCAGAAGCCGGGGCCCTTCATCGAATGCCCATGGACTTGGCCCAAGAGTGCTGGAAGCTGGGGGAGGTCCAGAAGCAGGCCGAGCAGATGAGGGCCTGGCCCTGCCTCTCGCCCTGGGCGAGTCAGGAGATCAGCGACCACGCGTGTGAGCTCTGACCAGGGCCGCCTCCCCTGCCCCCCAAATCTCACAGGGACGGCTTGGCAGCCCCTCCAGCCAGACACACACACACGGGAATTCTGGGAACTGGTTCGGCCTAGCCAAGCTGACACACTACAGACCTGGTGTTGCTTTATTGGGGACATGAGAATATGGTGCTTTCGGTGTCTGTCCTGTGTTAACGTTGACACAGGGGCTGAAAATCACGGACAAGAAAGCAAGTGCTACAGAGTAGGGAAGAGCTGGGAAATGGAGTCTCCCATGACATCTGGGACGCATCCGTGGGGACACACCGGAACTTCAGACGGACCCCACAAGAGGAGCGTGATGGAAGCAGACAAGGCAGAAGAAAGACGCTCCAGGTCAAGGACGTGGGCCGCGCTGTCTGTGGGAAGCGCGAATTCTGCGCTGGGAAAGCGGAGCGAACGGAGGCGGCACTGCATGTGCTGCAACCACGGCTCCCAGCCCATCTCTCCTTCCCGAGCGAGTCCGAGTGTCCGAGCGATGACATTCTTGGTGACAATCATATACCGGCAGGAAACCGAGTCAACACTGTGCCCCGGTTCTCTGAGCGCCCCGCTAACGCTGCTCCCCGGCCCCGGCATGACCTCAGTGTAGCTGCACGTGAAGAGCAGGAACACTTCCCTAAGCAGATGGAGACTTTGGGTGTTTTCCTTCAAGTAACAGAGAACCATTGAACATTGCAGAGCATCAGATAAGAGGGTAACGATTTTACGTTAGAAAGTTAATCCGAAAGTGGCATTCTGGGCACTTAAGGCTCAGGGTTAGGGCTCGGGAGATTTTTGCGGCTGCCCAGGTCTGAGGCAGGGCGGGCCTCAACTAGGGTGCCGGCTGTGGACATGGGGGGGAGGGCAGACAAAGTTTGGGGCACTCATCTCTGAGATGCAGTCACGAGTTGGGCATTAGAAATCAGAAGAAAGCAAACTTCAAATTCAAGTGTGTGTACGTGTGTGTATGTATATATACACATGTGTGTATATATAATATGTCACTGTGTCTACACACACATATATGTATTAGCATGATGAGGGCTCAAAAAGTAGTGGGATCTATTTGGGATGACTATTCTCTATGAACAGTCAAGAAGGTTGTGAATTTGTTTTCGACATGTTTTGATTGAGGTAGATCTGTGATACCCAAATGCAAACACGCTCAGACAGTAGGAAAAGTGGGTGATGTTCAAAGACTAGCAAGGCAGCCCTGGCTGGTATGGCTCAGTGGACTGAGCCCCGGCCTGCAAACCAAAGGGTCACCAGTTCGATTCCCAGTCAGGGCACAGGCCTGGGCTGTGGGCCAGGTCCCCAGTAGGGGGCACACGAGAGGCAACCACACATTGATGTTTCTCTCCCTTTCTCCCTCCCTTCCCTCTCTCTAAAGATGAATAAATAAAATTGTTTTACAAGCCTAGCAAGGCTGAAGAGAGGTTGGAGACGCAGTGCTATGGCAGGATGTAGAAGACGTGGCTGGGAGACCCTGGAAGTGCCTCTGGACGCAAGAACATCACGGGAGCGGGGGCTTCTGGGCGAAAAACAACACCCACTGCAGCGTCTGGGGGCTCCATAAAGGCTGCTTGCTCTTCAGCACCTTCCCGGGGGAGAGAAGCCTCATATTGTGCATTGTTCTGAGGTAAAACCGCACACAGACATCTTACAAGGCCACGGGTCTCTTGCATCTGCCACAGAAGCGGGCGGGGGGAACCATCTCAGACATTGGGGGGCATTTGTCTAAAAAGTCCTTGGGCGAATGGCAATTTCTAGCGCGGCAGAAACGTAGGCACAACGGTACAGCGTTCTGGGAGGCTCAGAGGACTTCTCCGGAGAGCGAATTCATGGGAGAGCTGCCGTGACGACTCGGAGGAGGCAGAGCGGTTTCCGAGCCACGCCTCCGCTCAGGAGCGATGGAGCAGGTGTTCGCCAGGTGAGGGCGCATTCAAAGGGTGGAACACGGTTTTGAACTCTGTGGTTTATCCTGGAATAAGCCACATTGCCATTTACATTGTACGAAAGCAATGGTGGGGGGGGAAATTCCAAGTTCCTAAGCAGGAACGGGGACGGTGGCCCCACGCTGCACGGTCACCGCATCCCCAGGTACTCTCGGGAGGGGACAGGGGGAGCGGTGTCACTCGGCGGTACCCCAGTGAGGTAGTGAGAATGGTCACTTCTACCCCTTACCCACCTCTGAATACACGTCTTTTAACTACTCTGTGTATGACCTTGGAAGAAAGCATTTCCGGTCCATACCTGTGCCTGGTAATTATCCCAGGAAAAGGCATTTGAGCAATTATGTGACTTATAATCTGAACTGGCTAATCTTTTCACAGAACACCATTTTACTGAGAAAAAAAAAAGATTTGTGGACAAACTATGGTTTTTTTTTTCAGGCTCGGAAAGTGGCATTTTGTCAAAAATGAACTAAGGGAGCCTGTCACTTCAAGCAAAATACTGATTGTTATAAACAACCAAGTTGGGGGTTTCGAGTGGATTCTGGGGAAGTTATATCTGCCACCGTGAGCCCGGCAGCTTCCTGGTGCACACAGCCCTCTGATACCGACGGTAGCGATAGTGGAAAATGTGATATCTTGATACCGTATAATGGAATGCGGCAACATTCTGGAGATGTATCTACATAACTCAGCGAACTAATATTTTCCAAATGAATGCATAATGTTTAAAATCACTCATGGGTAAGAGATCCACTCACAATACGAGAAAGATCAATGAATTTTAATGTAACGGAGTAAAAAAGTTCATTGATAATGCGTTCAGATTCCAGACTGCAACTAACCTTTAAGAAACATTTTTGAGTAGGAAAAGGTTTTTCAATAAGGACCTTTTTCCATTAAAAAAAAAAAAGTTAAACTTCGGGAAGGAAAGTTTTCGTATTGTATCAAGAAAGACAATCTGAAAAGACTTAAAATGCGCTTCCCTTTTCAAACAGCCTGTCTCTCCGAGGCTGGATTCTCTCTGTCTGTGCCTCAGTGAAAACGTGCTGCAACAGACCAAAGGCAGAAACCGACGCGGGACCCAGCTATAAAGTGATCTGGACCTCACGGAGACCCGCCGAACGGGGAGACAGGCTGCTCTCGGCCCTTCCTGTCGTGGAAAATACAGTTGTTTTCCACTGAAAATGTTATAATGGATGACGTGCTGCTTCTTGTTTTAAAATGAGTAATAAATAAATATAGTTTTAACTTCTCAGTTTTAATGTCTACTAGGGTGCATCTCGAGAGAAGGCCCACATGAGCGAAATGGTTTGAGGATTCGACATAATTTTAAGAGGAGGACCCCTGAGCCTCGCAGTTTAAGAACCGCCGTGTCAAACACCTTCTGTAAGAGAGGGTCACGATGGGACTCTCTTCATTAGGAATGGTGTGGGGGACACGGAGCACCACTAGGGTCACTCAGAGGGAGGCCTGTGCAGCGTGCAGGGTGCAGACCATGGGTGATTAGGCTGGTGTCCGTGGGGGGGACCAAGAACAATAAACAGGTCGGAGCACTGTCAACTCATATGCTGAAAGCCTGGGGGGGAATCGGGTGGAGGCGGGTAAGGGGAGCACAGGCGTGACAGATAGAAAGTGGAGGGGTATACACACGTCTTTGATTTGGTAAGAGACCACACCATCGCCCTGTCTCTGAGACACTGAAAGACGATAAGGGTGGGGAATGAGAGATCATGATTTTTCATTACGTTGTGTTTGAATTTCCCCTTAGAGTCAGCAGTTTCCTCACACAATTTATTTCAGACTACAGTTCACCTGGAAACGATCTTGAGTTAACAGTCAGAGCAGAGCAACTCCGGGTTCTGAAGATCTTTTTATGAGATAACACATTGGCGCATCAAGGCTGGGAAGCGACAAGATTTGCCGGATGGACGAGCTCACCGCCACGCCGCCTCTCCTGATTGGTGGGGTGACTGCATTATTCAGTGACTGGTCCCCACAGCTGCCGAGAGCACGCCCCCTCCACGTTGCCGGGCGTGTCCCTGGCGTGGTGCCCCAGGTATGATGCAGGGTGGGGGGATGTCATCTTCATGACACATTCGGCTCACCTGGCGAGTTCAAGTGCAATACACCAATGCATGCCACGGGTAAGGTTTCTTGGCTATTTTTCACATTGTATGAACTACTGTAAAACACGAGTATATTATTGGTCTACAGCTAGGGTCCACAGCATCGCCTGGCATGACCAGGACAGTGTCACAAAACACCGATGAGTTTTTAATCTGTAGGACACACTTTCCTACACCAAGTTCAAAGTTCACATCAGACAACGTCGGTGAACAGCCCCAGGGCGGGGCTCGCTCCCGACTTCCTGAGACCGAGTGGCCGATCCCGAACCACGCACCCTCCGCCTTCGGGAGAGACCAAACAAGAGGCTACGTGGCACCGACGCACAGCCTGCTCAGTGCGCTGCAGCCGCGCGCGGCGTGCTGGGCCGCCGGACGTGGGAGGAATGGAAAAACGACAGCGCATGCCTCCCCCTGGTTTCCGGGGGGCGCTCTCCATCACCCCAGCCCCCAGCCCCACCCCCCGCGCGCAGGCGCTGGTGCGTGCGCGCAGGAGCTACAAGCGGGAGCCTTTTTCATTAAGGGTGCCGTGTTTTTCATGCTAACGCAGCGCCCATCTGTCTTCTCTCCGGCGGGACTGTCTGCGCTTGGGTCAGCATCTGACTGGAGATCAATGAGAGAAAGCTTTTTGAAGGTGCTCTCAGCTCCGGCGGCGGGGGGATGATCAGAAAGCTGCCACGGGCTCCAGACCCACTTGACAAATTAGGAACTATTTCGGTGCTCTATAAACTGCTGTCACATCAGTTACAAACACTAATTAGAGAAACAATGCTTTGATAGGGAAAGTGTCCAGTGCATTAAATACCACTTTTGCTGGCTGCAATTAGCTTGCGCATCGACTTACGCTTGGTGGGAAGTCAGAGATTAAAATGCACCAGCCATTATTAAAAAATTCATAAGGTAAATATGAGCTAGCTGTCAAAGAGCTTTTTTCCCCCCTGCTGCCCTTTGACCTCTCTGGTTCTTCTATTTCAACGCTCTGGCACTCGGTATTTTTCAACCCGTTTTCATTTGTCTGGACGGAGTGTCAGGCCCCGGGTCCGCCCACCGTCCAGCCTCCGTTAATCAGAGTCCGCGTTCTGCGGAGGTGTGTCCGGAATCCCGCTGCTGGGTTCGTTTGGAGCAATCGGCCCGCGGCCTTCTCAGCACCCCGCAGCCCTGCACCCTCAGAACTGGGTGCGTTCTCGGGGTGGTGCCAGTGACGCGGTGTTACTGATGTACAAACATTTAAAAACCTGATGTTCGGAAAACTACTTTAAAGTTCTATTTTTAATGGCATTTCCATTTTGGTGGAAGGCGAAGTCTGCGTCTGAAACAACATCCAGCAATAACTGACAGAAGTGGTACCTTTTTAGCACTAGAAAGGAGTGGGGGGAGGTGTCGGGATTTTAGTGTTTGATTATCTCTAGCTTTCCAAGAAAGCTTTTTTTTTTTTTTTACTTTCACTTGGGGAGCGTGTGTGCGTTTATGAGGGGAAGATATATTTAGAATCCTTTCGAAAATGAAAAACGAATAAACGAGATAAAAACCTCCACTTATTCGTGATGCGTTTTTGAGATGGCACAGAAAGCATCACTGGGAAGCACAGGTCGGATTCCAGAATGCATCGATGAGTCTCTCTTGCCTCCCTCATGAGTGGGCCCAGCCCCCGGTGCTCCGGGCTGCGGGGGAGCTATTTCAGCAATGCGTGCGGGTGAACAGAGGGCTGTGAAATAACAACTCGCTCATAATCTGAGTATCAAGTGAAGGTAACACACGCACAATTCACCAAAAGCAAAAAATAAGACAGCCCAAATAACAGACACGTTAAAAACACGAACCCTATGGGCGCAGGCTAAACAGGCTGCAACAATCCCTTTGCAACGATCTTGCACGGCGCCCACCCCTTCCCAAGACGAAACCAAGTCAGCTGCTTGAAAGGTCCCAATGTCCGGTGTGCCTTAATTTTATGGAAACAGGCTCTGGGAGCCACGGCCCCCTGTTCTCTTCCCACTTCTGTCTCTCTCCGGTGGGGGGAGGGGGCCTGGGGTGGAGGGGACCCCGGAGCTGCATGGCCCGCCCGCAAAGACGGGCTCAGTGGCGGCACCCTGAATCCAATCTGGAACAGGCTGCGATGATTCTCGCCGCTTGTCCACTCTGAAGAGGGAAGAAAGGATTCAAGAGACGGCGCTCCAAAAGCAAGCTCACACGTTCCTCCAAACTTCAGCGGAGCTCTGCCGGCCGAGAGGATCCGCGAGGGGGAAGGGCCGTGAAGGAGGCAGGGGCCCAGCCCAGCTGCAGGGCCCCAGGGGGGTCCGCAGGAGCTCCGGCAGGAGCTCCAGGTGAGAGAGAATGGCAGACCAGCGCCCCGAAAGCACGCTGGCATTCTCAAGTGACAGGCACCACACGGGGAGCCATCACTCTCCATCTGAGACATGAACACGCCGTGCCCACAACCAATCATGCCGGGGCCACGGTGACTGTGAGACTATAATGAGTACGATTGTTTATCCCGACACCGGCCTGCGTCTGCCGTGACAGCTGGAAATATGACGATTGCCCGCCCTGTCCCGCACAGCGCAGGCCAGGTCCAAGGCCCCTGGCGTTGCTCTGAGCGTCGCTAAAATACACGGAGCAAGGTAGGTCGATCCGTCTGCCACGGCCCAACCCTCCCTGGGCACCCACAGGAACCTGCTGGGCCCCGGCTTCAGCTCGTGTGGTTTCCAACCGCCTTGCCTCAGCGAGGCAGTCGGGAGGCAAACTGTGTCCCCCGTGTCCGGGACCAAACTGCCTGTGCCTCTGAGAATAACGAAACCTGCAAGGAGGGAAGAATTCCAATCTCCGTTCCGACAGTTTTGCCATCTAATATTTTCTTAGGAAAACGTTATTTCCTGTTAAAACAAGCCGTTGTTTCAGAAGACACTTGCAAAATGTTGTTTATGCATCACGCTAAGGTTGAAAATACAAAACGCTTCAGAGAACAGAACTCTCTCTTCCTGTTAGTTGGACTCACGCTATGAATCTTGTAACATCAGCCTGAGATAATTTCTTTATTTCCTGGCTACCAGTTGGAGTGCTGTGGAAGTATGCAGGGCAGATAGCCACAACGTAATGGTATCAGTTCTGATTTACATCAGCTTGTTGATCAGCAGTGTGGCCCACCACATTGGAGCCCATCCACTCCGTACCACTATTCCACTGTCCCCGTTCCATGGTGCCCACCCCCCGGAGTCCGACAGGGACCTGCTGAAAACCAGACAGCTTGTCCCACAGAATTCCTGTGTCTACGACTCAGCCGTCCCAGCCGACAGAAATGCGCTGAGCTTCACATGGGCTATTTCAGTGCTTTTGTTAGGTCCCTCGGGTTCACAGTGTCCTACCTGCAGACCAGTTATTTATTTTTTATGTTTCTTTGTTTATTCCGGCCTCTGCTGGCCATTGCTAACAGGTGTGGGTGCGATAATGTGAACGGCCTTCATTTTTATGTGAAACGCTTCACCATTAAACTGATACATCCCCGAATGTTGTCGGGAAAATGCACTGAATTGGAATCATATATTTTTTATATCGAGAAGATTCTCAGCTGTAATCTAACCTGAGCGTGTTATGTTTCTGAGGCTCGGGTGGGTGGGTGGGGCGTCTTCCCTTGGGGTCTGCGTGTGCTCTGAGCCTGAGTGGGAGGAAGGGCCGTGGCTGGAGAGCCTCGGGTCAGGCTTGGAATTAGCCTCTGACCACCTGAGTGACTTCAAGCTTGTCGCTTAATGATGAGTCTCCCTTCATTAGTTTTTTTAAAAAGAGACCTACAATATGTACGTATTGGAATGTAACTATACATTCCAATAGACTATGTATACAAATAGAATGCAACATAGTCTATTTGAACATGGAGTGGTTTAAGGGTTAGTGTGCATGCCTGTGTACATGCACACGTGCACATTAGATATAAAAATGTGCTCATGCCCAGGCTGGTGTAGCTCAGTGGACTGAGTGCTGGCCTGCGAGCCAAAGGGTTGATGGTTCGATTCCTAGTCAGGGCACATGCCCGGGTTGCAGGTCATAACCCCCAGCAACCGCACATTGATGTTTCTCTCTCTCTCTCTCCTTCTCTCTCTCTCTCTCCCCCTCCCTCCCTTCCCTCTCTAAAAATAAATAAATAAAATCTTAAAAAAAAGGAAATAAATAAAATCTCTTAAAATGTGCTTAAAATGACATTGGCCTCCTTCTGCTTCGTTCTCCCCGTGGTGTCTGTCACTTCCGTTTCAGTCGGTGCTTCTCCTTGTTCGTAAAGGACTGTGTCTTGATGAGGGTTTCCACCCACCACTAACCATGACTTTGAAAATATGAAATTGATAAGGCTCATCACGGGTTATCACACTCACCTTTGATGAAACTATCTCTATGACCTCAGATGAATAAGACCTTGCCATCAAATAGGACTGATTACATTCCACTGTTTTTTTTTCCAAGGAACACTTCAATGATTTGCATGAGGTTCGCCAATGAGTCACAGAAATTTCTAAGTATCATTGACCTTCTTAACCTCTTAGGGGGAGAGAAGAACGGTCCCCCCTAGTCAGAAGTCGGAAGGAGGCCCTGGGGAGCTGCCTGAGGCTCTGAGAATCGCGTCACTCGGTGGCCCGGGCACCCGAGACTCAGAACGGGCCCAGCAGCACAGCCTGGTTCCAGGAAAGGGGCCCCAGGGGCAGCCGAACAGGCCAGCGTCCCCTTCCATTACTCTGTGAGTGCGTCGTAAACACCTGCTGTGGGGCAGCCCTCACTCCAGGGTCTGACGCTACGGCGGGAGGGAATACGTGAAAGCACCTGCCCTCCTGAAGCTCCCCGCACAGACCGACCCCCCGGGCTTCCAGCCCACGAGTCTCCAGCTAAAACCCCATAGAAAGTACCAGAAAAAAAAAAAAAAACAGGAGGAAACCCAGAAGTGCCTGTTACAAAATCCATCATAAAAAATACAGAGGGGCATTTTCACCTTGAAATTATTTTAAGAAACTGCTTTTGAACACTCAAGATCCATTGAAATAAGTAAATGCTGGTAGGTTTCTTTAAAAATCCAGGCTATTTTAATAATGCATCTATGCTTTTGAAATACGTGGTCAAGATCAGGACAAATACAATTTGTTCAAAATAAAAAAAAACTGTTACTAGGAAAAGCATCACTACGCCCAATTGGAAATTGAAAGTGGGAAAGTATTTAGATAAATTTTGGGAGAGTGAAGACAGATTGGCAGCCTCCTAACAAAAGAGAACACACTGAAGTAAATTATAAAGAAATATAAAAATAATTCAAAACTGTTACAATAGGGACACTTAGGTAAATATAGTGTGACAAAGCCCCCATGTATTCGATGAAATTGTAGTAATTTCTGAAATAACATATTGCATCTAATGTCCATTTCCTGACCATGCTTCTGATGCCAGATTCACTTCCTCTCCCTGCCTCCCTCCCTTCTCCTCCTTTCTTTTCTCTCTCTCTCTGAACTTTCAGTATAAATTTAAAACATCTGTTATAGATTCCTCTCTGCAATGAATTTCCACTTCACAAAGTGTGAGTGGCTTGGACACTTCCGTCGGCGATTTACCTGGCCTCCCTCCGCACGGCTCTCACTAGAGTGAAATGCATCAGGTAAGGAGACTTAGAAAACGAAAAGAAAATGGAGACACTCATTTCCCTCTTCTGAATCATAATATACATTTTAAAAGCCAGCGCCTCCGCAATTGCAAGGTGGTGGTGAAGTGCCGGGCCGGGCTGCCGGGGACCCCTTTGGGTTCCAGGCCCTGCACACTGGCCCACACGCCCCAGGGTCAGCACGGACCCTCCTTGATCTGCAGTTTCAGCATCTTCAAAACAAAATGAGGGAGCTGGATATGATGACCAGTCTTAAGGCTTCGAGAGCCACGATTCTATTATTCTAATTCAATATGTGCCTTGGAAATGTATTCTTTAATAAGGAATAGTTTGTGTGTGTGTGTGTGCGCACGCGAGAGAGAGAGAGAGAGAGAGGAGATACCGCGGGCGAGCTGACAGATGACACTCAGCGGAGGATGGCCAGACACCATCCGCTGTCTGCCACTGCTCAGTCCTCGCAGCCTCTCTCAGCCACCAGTCCGCCCAGCGAGCAGAGAAAAGTCGGGCCAGCTTTGCAGTACAGAAACACAACACGGACACGTGCACGAATCAGGAACCTGACTTGATAGCAGGAGGTAGATAATCCACCGTATAAAATTTTCATGTATCATTCTTTATGTTCTGGAAAACAGTAGTCATTTAATGCCTTATTTGGAATGATTGCTTCTATTGATTTGAGCCATAAGGAACAAGAAGAGCTTTAGAAACTAAGTGTGGTATATAAAGGAAACATGTTTAAAAAATTTTTTTAAGGGAAGCTCGGTGGAATTGATCTGTTGAGGTTTTTTTTGGTTTCCTGCTTTTTTTATTATTATTACACCAAAGAAAGTATGTCTGAGAATATTTATTATCACTTTGCAATTTAATGTGTATGGGAGCACTCCTCATAGTGCCCAGCTGAGTGTATAACACATAATAAATATTAATAAAATGTACTAAGACAATGATTTCCAAAAACCATTCATTTTTCCCACTAAATATATGGTGCATTATTTTTTGTACCAGTAATCAAAGGATTTAATGAGAACGTTCATCAATAATATACCAAATATTTCTCAACTTGATGGACTTAAATGTTTTATCATTGAGAAGACACACCTATACATAATATCTGATTTTTTAAAGAAAAAACATTTCTATTTAGGTTGGGATTTGAGGAGTGGGCAGAACAAGTTGATTGGTCATACCTTTTTATTATATGCTTATTATATGGTTACTATTGATTCTAGAGAGAGGGGAAGGGAGGGAGAGAAACATCAAGCTATTGGTCTTGTACATGACTCACGTGGGGCATGGAACCCGCAACCCAGGCACGTGCCCTGACTGGGAATCAAACCTGCAACCTTTCGGTTTAGGACACTCCAACCGAATGAGCCACACTGGCCATGGCGATTGATCATATCTTAAAAATCAAAACCAGAAACTGTGAGTGGTGATCAGAAATTTTAATTTATTTATTCCTGCATGATCGAAAATCTCTTCATAAACTAGGAACTGAATATTAATTTTTCAGTATAGGAATGAGCTATGTTTCCGGCCCAGGGTTGCCACCAACGGGAAAAGAAGCAACAAAGGAAGGACGCCCGCTATCCCTACACGCACCGCCGTTCGAACAGTTCTCGGCACGGCATCGACAGAGAGAACTACAGAGGAAGTGTAACCGTAGGAGGGAATAAAACAAAGCCATTCTACTTCCATACGATGCACCCTAACTAGAAAAAGCAGGAGTGTTAACTGAGAAATGACCGGAAACTAGAGAACGCAGCGCAACGGCCAAATATAAAGATAAAAGAGAGCTTTGTCTCAGCTTAACCTGCAACCAACCATAAGAAATAATAATTAAAAAAAAGTAACAGAACAACAAAATCTAAAATAGTGCAGGAAAATATTAAGACTTAAGAAAATGTTTAGAACTAATGAGAAAAATATTGTGAGTAATAAATAAAACTAGAATAAATGCCCAAATAGGCTACTTAATGGAAATACCAGTTACTCATGGGAAAATGTCAATTCTTCCCCCAAGTCAATTAATAACTTCAAAGCACTCTATACTGGTCTAGAAGTTCTGCATCCTACTTTTATATTTTTAGTCATTAACCTACATTTGTAAAACACACGCACATATACACACAAGTTGCACACATATATTTGACAGTGTTGAAGGTCGGATTAACCCTCTGCCTCCCTCCCTGTAATACAGACCTTCCTCACGGCCATCTTTCATGTCACTACTGTCTGTAATTGAGATCTTTCTTGTTTCTGAGCCACCCCATTGGTTAGTGTTATCATTATGGTTTATATCATCAACACCCGCTTAGATTCTCCTGCATGCTTACCGGTTCTTTGCTCACCATCACCTCCCATCTCTTTCCACGCCCTCTGGGTGCAAGTTGTTTCTCAACCAGGAACGCACTGCACGGTTCTCCCAGCATGCCCTGCGCGTGGCCCTGGGTCTTCCTGTCCCTGCAGTGCCACCCTGAACTGGTTCTTGGAGGACGGGCTATTCCTGCAGGCCTCTCTGTTCACAGAGTTCTTTCTCCCCCCACGAGCACCCTGACTTGTACCCCCACTGCTCTCCAGACTCTGCGATGGCGGTCCGAGGTCCATTTCGAGCTCAGTGGCTGGGTCTCTGTAATTAATTCACAGTTTTCCCACTGTTATCAGAATGTCCCTTTTTCTTTGGTGTTATTCACCTTATTATAAAACATGGTGTGGATGACAATTTTATTGTTCTTCCCAGAAATGACGCATTTTAGGCTTGGAGATATAAAACTTGTATCGATTCTGGCAAATTCTGAGTCCCTCTTTTCCTTCGGAAATGTCAACCCGTTGAAAGCCCTGTTTCACACGCCCTCGGGCCTGCTCTTGCTCTGCTGCGCCAGTGAACCTCCCCAGACCCCCCCACCGCCGCCCCAGATTTCCCTTTCCGTTCACTGTGGGACTGTTGAGTCCGTTTTCAAGTCATCTATGCAGTTTTAAATTCCAGTGGCCACGTTTTGCCGTTTTTGGAATTTGCATTTGAAGCCTCACTGCGTTTGTTCATGTGTTTGTTTTTAGTCAGTCTCCTGTCCTCTTGTGTTCTGTAACACTTCCTCCCGTTATTAATTTTAAATACACACACCCGTAGTCTTTGTAATAGTATCGTATGTTCTCAAGCTCCGCAGGCGCCCGTTAACGCTCCTGTCTGTCCACATCTCATTCACGGGGGATTGTTTCGTCTCGTGTTTTGTGTTTGTTTGATATTAGCTTACCTTATGCAAAAACATATTGTTGTTATGAGAATTCCACGCATCTTGTTTTTTTGAAGTATCTCTCCGGGGAGTTTTGCCTCTGCTTCCGACAGACAGCAGAGATGCATCAGTGACCACAGACCAATTTCCATGTGCATTTCTCAGCAAGGGGTTTATCGAAATACATGAATGGTGTAACTTCAGACTCCAATTAATCACAGACACGGGCCCTGGATTTCGCACATGCAGAGATGACTTGCTCAAGCCGGAGTCAACAACAACGGTGGCTCGACCAGAGCCGTTCACCACCAGCCCGTCCGTGGTAGTGCGGGGCCAGGCCGGGACGCGGTGCCGCGCCCTGTACAGCACCTCCTACACGCCGGGTCCACCCCATCACCAGCAGGCACGACCCCGCTCTACCCCGCAGCTACCTCGCCGCTTCTGGCGCCAGGGGTTTCAGTCCCGTAATTAAGTAATTAATGAATGAATTAACATAATCCCGAACACAAAGGTGAAATGCATCAATGACCAGGGACCAATTTCCGTGTGTTTGCAGAGCTAACTCGGTCCACCAGTTTGTGAAGCAGAAGCCTGAGGCTCGGCCAATTAGCAAAGCACACAGGTGAAGGGCACTGGCGGGAGCTCGCTAATGAACAGCAGGGATGACTCACCGGAATGGAAGGTTGTGTCTTGTTGTTAAACACATAGAGACAAAATAAGATGCCATCGCTCACTCACCGAAGATAGGGAAGACTGAGGCAGGGCACAATCTCTGAAGAACATTTGTTCGTGTGTGTAGGATGCTTAAAATATGGATATCCTCACAACCCACTCTTCCATTAGTTCTATTTCTAGTGCTTTTTTTCTTAGGGAAATAATCAGTTACCTATAAAATTTTCATTGGAATGTTATTTATGATAGCATTAAAGAAATCTTTAAATAACCGATTGGGAAGAACTGGCAAAATAAATAAATCATGGCACATCTGAATAATGGAGGAATAGCCATTATTAAAAAATAAAATTATGGCAGAATAAATATTGACATGGGGAAATATTTATGGTAGAGCGTTAAGTGTAAAAAAGCAGGCCCTATGCTGTATGTCCCTAAATGTGTAAAACATTTATAGATATAATATTATGTGCAATAAGATGAATTTAGTACACAAAAACACTAACTGTGAATTTCCCAAGTGGATTTGCGAGTTTATAATCAGAACGCAGAAATAAAAAAAAAATGCGCCATTAAAGCTCGTATCAGTCTGTGCAATAAACTGGGGTGATGCCACGCTGACATAACTGGTCTCCCGTGAGGCCTCTTGACCCAGGCCCCGCCCACCCAGACTATGAGTCATCCAAAGCAGGCACAGCTTACTCATTTTTATGGCCTTAAAACTCGTAACACATGCTCACTGAAGGTCCATATAGCTTAGTCAATGGACACAATCGATGAGTAAAGCGTTTTAAAAATGATGACGTGCTAGTCAACTTCTATAGGCTGATGACAATGTAAAAAGCAGAACGAAATGAATCACTGCATCAAAATGCACTACTCTAGCAACATTCTGAGAAACAGACCAGGTATTTCGGGAACTGATCATTTTACATAAATAGCGTTTTGAAATGGGACAGTTACGTGGGAGCGTAGGGTTCGGTTTGGACGGGCTATCATTAATGAAACCGAAGAGAAATAGACAGTTGGCTGAGTTTAAGGAGGAGGTCCATGCACCAGCAAGAGCATCCTAAGCCAACCCTCTGCGACCCAGTCCCACCCGACAGTTCAGCCGGGTGGCTCCTGTGCGTGGCTCTGCCGTTCTTGCTCTGGGAAAGGACTCGAGGGAGAAGACGACTTGTAGCATTTTCACTGCACTCAGTGCTCCACTTTCCTCCCCAGCCTGGCGGAGCTCCATCCTCAGTAAGTCTCCACGGGGGCTCTGCGTGATGGCTGCTCGAGTGCCGGCTCCGCGGATAAACACAGTCATCAAAACCACCCGGGACAGAGCTAAGGCGTGGTAGAGAAACACTAAGAAGCCAGTCTTGCACCACGGTGCATGTGCAAGGGTTAGAGACATGCAGACACACGGCTTCTGGGCTGCTGTTTTCCAGCGTCGTCCCCCTGCCCCGCCCCCAGCCCAGGAAGTCAGACAAGTTATATTGATGCCTGCTGGCAAACTATGGCCCTCGTATTGTAAACGCTAAATCAATATGCAACAATGGAGCACTTGGGAAACTCTACGGGGTCCTCTTTGGGATTTAACAGGTCTGAGGGACCTTGAAGAGAACACAGAATTTTCCTAGGATTTTTATGTCATGTTATCCCAAAGCCCTTTTTACCCTCCGACCTAGAGAACTCATCCACACTTCCGCCCCAAACGCTACAATAATCTAAAGATAATTATACTATTAGAATCTGCTGTGAAATTCTGTTGTCTGAATGGTGGGTATTTTTAATCAATCCAAAATCTCTGATTTGGGGATTTAATACCAGTGATGTTAATTTCTTCAGATTAGCACTCCTCATAAAAGTCTTATTTCCATATGAGTTTTTCTTCCCTTCATAAAGTCTTATCCCGAGACAGCTAAAATCCTTCTGAGCGCACAAACAGGCAAATGTGGGCTCATAACAGAGATAAAACACTCTTTATAGCAGCATTCATTAAGGTACTAGACAGAGTACAGAAAACAGCAACCGGGAGCTCTCCCCTAAAAGCTTTTAATACAGCCCTTTCCAAGACCCATTAAATCGGCCGGCACGAAAGCCTCCGGCCACCCCCTCCTATTGATCCCATCACGGCGGAGCCCCTCCTCTGTCCCACTGAAGGGTGAGCTCATTTGTCTCCGATGAACAGCCCACTGAAGAGTTGCTCGTGCAAATGCAGCAACCCAGAGCTCCGGCTACAAGCGAGGCGGCTGTCAGCTGCGGCCTCCGTGCTGCTGGGGAGTCCCTCACGTGAGGAT
Source organism: Phyllostomus discolor (assembly GCF_004126475.2). NCBI lineage: Eukaryota > Metazoa > Chordata > Mammalia > Chiroptera > Phyllostomidae > Phyllostomus > Phyllostomus discolor. The sequence continues at coordinate 30,686,109 of NC_040916.2, read as the reverse complement.
ATTTAGTGAGTCCCTTTCCAACTTCCCCCGGACTTGTGCAAAACAGACCCTGCTGATCAGTAACGTTTTTGAACGCATATTTTGTACGCACTAGGCTGCACTCGAATGCATGTTTTAAACATTATTGGCATTGAATCCTTGCACTCGCGTGATGGGTCACTTCTCCCCATCTTGCAGATGACAGAAATGGGGCTCAGAGAGTCCCTGTGACTCTCTCCGGGATCTCAAAGCCAACATGTGGCAGAGTCACTGTTTGCAAAAGCCTCATAGTGAGTCCTTGTGGTCACGTCACGAGGGTTTCTGTGTGGGGCCCAGCCGCTGCGGTGGGCGTGGTGAGCATGACCGACAAGCACACGCGACCGCCGATCACCGTGTCTGGCTGGTCCCAGCTCTGTGAACTCCAGGAATGGACGCCAGGAAAGTCTAAATGAGTCCCAAACGGTGATGACGACTCCGGAGAACAAATAAGCATTGTATTCTTTCTGCAGCACTAGGAACTCTGTAAGCCCCTCCCCCGTCTCACATTTATTTGGCACCTTTAGACTGTATTGTAATGAGGTGCACGCATAAAGAGGTGTTGGCCACTGTCTTTCCCATCACCGGGGTGACTCATGGTATTCTTGTCCCCGACACGTGGAAGTCGCTTTGAACTGATTATCCTTTAGCCATCGGGTTAATGAACACGGCGGGTCCAACCGTCTCTGTCCTTCCTCGGATCTGAGTGTTCCTTCCGGTTTAGTAATTTGGGCTTCCAAAGGGACCACGGTGTGACAATGCATCTGTATGGTCCCTCTGCTACACAATATTTAGAGCAATTGTGAATGTTTTGGAGGGAACAGGGGTGAGCTAAACGAATGACTGCATTCTACATCTGGCTAGAATCTTTTTCTTTTTTCTAGTTTTCAGTACTTTATTTATTTATGTTTCAGTCACAGCTGACATTCAACATGATTTTGTATGAGTCTCAGGTGTACGGCCTAGCGGTGATGCAATCCCACACCTGACACAGGGACCCTCCCGAAGATTCGAGTGCCCTGGAATCTTTACCCGCGTGCTCACACCTCATCCTCTTCCGGACGCCTTACTGAGGTGGGGGCCGCTAGACACACTTTCCTGGAGCGAAACCGAGAGGACAGGTGCCACGCACGTCCCGGGCCACGCGACTCACCCAAGCCTCGGGCTTCCCAGTCTCTGATCATCACGCCGAGCCCCACCCATGTGCGCACACACGCGCACACACGCACCACAGACGGACATGCGATGGGTCAGTTACTTCCCTTCTTTCTGAAGCAGGCCGCACAAACAGGGGCCTGCTCTTCACCTGCGGACAGAGGCCCCGGCTGGGAGAACAGGGGCGTCATACACAAGCTCAGTGGCTCTCGATTCCCCCACCGATGCCCGCACTCTCCAAAGAACGATGGCACCCCAGCCCGGCGTGAGACACCGCGCCAGCTCCAGCACACGGGTAAGGACAAGATGAATGGAGGCGGCCTCAGCAGACATGGCATCCGCCGTCTGGTGCAGAAAGCCAACAAAGCACGTGAACAGAAATAAAATTAGACCGCCAGAAATAGCTCGGAGGGCTGCACGCCACTCAGGAGGAACAGAGCCCAGCAGGTCCCTCTCGGGCTCCCGTCCTCCGGCACCACTGTGCGCGCCGCCAGAGAGGCTGCCGGGCACAGGTGAGAAGCGTGTTTGCCGCCATTCAAACGGCTTCCAGGGCCCTCAAGGCCGCCTGCAAACCCATGCGATGGGTCGCGTTACTGTTTGGCCTCTGCCTGCATGCTCTTGTGTCCACCCGGTATGATAAGCCGGTGACCCCTGCTATGTTTTTCGCTACTGAAAATAAGTAACCTGAAAAGTAGGCTCGAAAGTATAAAGTAAATACTACAAAATATATAAAAATCCATGTGTGAATTGTGATATGCCTAAAGAAGGCACCATTGTGTCTAACACATACACACACGTTATATGCTACATGTTACAATATGTACTTCACAGAGCATTATATACACCTCATAGGGCATTATCTAAAGGATGATATAACACATTACACTTAGAAACAGATATTAGGCTTAGAAAGCAGACCATACGTGTGCCATTCCACGCTCTCGTCCCTGATGTCTAAATTAACTTCCAGTCACCCCGAAGAGTGGTTCAAAGACCCGCTCTGATCATCCTCAGAACCAGGGCTCAGTCTGACTGGCCCACCACTGGGCTCTCGTGACCGTGACCTCTGGTCTAGTGTAGCGCATTGTCCTAGGTATTCACACCAGCCATTTCCATGATTTTTTGATCACGTATCTCTACCAGTAAAACGAAAAAAGTCGTATGCATATTCAATGTATGTGTGTTTCTACAATTATACATTATATGCATTTACTACTGGACTGATATTAGGCACACTGTATACATATGCAGGATAATAGTGACTGAAAGGATAAAATAGAGATAAAACTGAACATTATTAACAAGTATTTCATCTATTTTATCTTCAATGTTACGAAAACCTCAATTTACTGAACGTCATTGAAAGTTAGTATCGCCTTTGTGATCATAACGTGACAAGGTATACTTCCTCTGAGAAAATCTTGCTTTCCACCCCTGCGGTCCAAGGATTCAGAGACACCATTCTGAGTTCCGCTCGCTTTGACCCCGGGTATCTGTGGTTGTCGGAGCTGAGGTGGATACTTCGTTAACCGACCCAATCCGGGGATCCCGATACCCATTTCTACTTCAGTTTTTCATTCGTTTGTCCCCTCCCTCCCCTGAAGGGAGGGCCAGGCACGGGGCCCCGGTGCAGAAGCTTAAGGAAGTCCTCTTTTCCGTTCATCCAAAGCCCCTCTCTTGTTTTCTTTGTCCCCTCTGTCACCAAACCCTGTCTCAGTCCCCTCTCACTCCCCTCGAAGTCACATGTTGCTGTGTGTCTTTGGTGTGCTCACACTCCTTGAGAAGCGTGTTAGAGCTTTGTGTGCCCATATTTTAAATCACCAGGAATGCTCCTGGTTTATATGTACCTCGTTCTGCTTCTCCTCTTCTCGTTAAAAATTGTATTTTAGCCCTGGCTGGCGTAGCTCAGTGGATTGAGCGAGGGCTGTGAACCAAAGTGTCACAGGTTCGATTCCCAGTCAGGGCACATGCCTGGGTTGCAGGCCACGGCCCCCAGCAACCACACATTGATGTCTCTCTCTCTCTCTCTCTCTCTCTCTCTCTCTTTATCTCCCTCCCTTCCCTCTCTAAAAATAAATAAATAAAATCTTTTTAAAAATTGTATTTTTAAAAGCCACGCATTTTGCCAAGTGGACACTTAATTTTTTCTTCTAGTTCTTGCAAAATATCCCAAACCCACTCATTCATCCGCTTTCCCGGGGGTGGGCACCGTTTTGTCCCTGACTCCCCACATCGCAGACAGGAGCGCAGCAAACACTGGAGGAAAAGTCTCGCTAAAACCCGTGCAAGAGACGTGGTGGGCTACATACCGGAAGCGGAACCGCTGGGTCCCTGGGTCAGAACGGCACTCCTAGTCCCCATGTCTGAAAAGAAAAACAGAATTTTTAAGTTCGTCAAGGAAGCATCTTTCCTCCTTGGGGTGAACCAGTTTTTCTTCTACGGCAGCAGGGGTACATTGCATCTCAAAATATTTTTCATGGACAGAGAAACTCTTCAATTGAGATATTGGTTAACATGGTAGAAGTTCCACTATAAAATTTTCTAAGAATGTCAATATGAGAGGGTTTGTAGGTGCCAGCCTTTTTTCCCAACAAAGTTTTGTAATTACGGAAATAGCTTTAAGCAAAAGAGCCATGGGGATGCAAAGTACAGCGCAGGGAACACAGCCAGTGGCACTGTAACAACTGTGTGCCACGGCAGGTGGGGACTGGAAGGATCAGGGGAAACACTTTGTAATGCACGCGATTATCTCCCCACTGTGCTGCACACCTGGAGCTAATCATACAAAATAATCCTGAAATAAACTTCAATTGTTTAAAATTTTTTAATTAAAAAATAGTTTTAAACATCTGTTTTCAAATGTTCTCTTCGTTCCTTCAATTTCTGATGAAAAGCAATTACTTTCTTGCTTATTATTAAAAAAGGAGCCTTAGGTAGAAGGGAAAGACGGTGTGAATGGGTTTCGTGTCTGCTAAGGAGCAGACTAAACCGGACAACCAGTCACACAGAGAGGTGGTCACCCGCACGCACCCCAGCCTGGGATTGAACCAGCAGCCCAGGCACGTGGCTGATCCGGAATCAAATCCGCAGCCTCTTCCCCGCGTATGGGCTGATGCTCCAACCCGCTGAGCCACCTGGCCAGCGCCCTGAAGTTATGGAGACCTATTTTTAAATGAACCTTTTGGCACCTGGAAGGGAAGAAAGAATCAAGCGGAGTTTATAAAATTTCCCTTTGAATTCTGGAACCTAGATGGAAACCTTCCAAATATGAAAGACAAATTCTTTGCCACAATTAAATTTTAAGACCTAACAAGAAAACAAGTCGTGTGCTCTGATGCCACGTGAGGTTAGCACTTCCCCTGGTTAAAGGAATGGCTGGACCGCACGCTTCTTACGCCCTTGTCTGTGCCCATCACTTCTCCGAGCCAGGGTTTCATTTTGCACAGACACGTAAACATTAATTACAGAAGAAACATTCCCAGCGGGAGACACACACACACACACACAAGCAGAGAAAAAATGGGGAGGGAAAGGGGCCCCCCCTAACTGTGCACTCGGAGATAGCTGCTCGCACGGTGCCGCCCGTATCTAGTCAACAATTTTTCACGCATCGAATGCATATTTGTCTTTCCAAAAGTCCCATTGTACTGTGTCTGCTGTTTCTATGTCTGACTTCTCATTTACAAATGTATCCAGGACCCTGTCTCCAATCCATTCATAGCACCGCACGTCATGATGCTTACTTAATGCCACTCTCCCCTTTTCCTTGTGTGGACTTACACCACGGGGCCTTCTCCCCAGCTCTGACGTTGGATGTTTAGGTATGAGATGTCCCCTTGTCACAGACAGCGCGACGTTGACCGTCGTCCCCCACGCGCCTTCCTCACAAGCATTGGCGATGAATTAGTGGGAGTGGAATTTACGTGTCACATGGCGACGCACACCTAAACCTTTGTCACAGACCGCCACAGCGGTCTCCAGCGTTGGGGCCTCTCCCTGGTCCAGCCAGGCGGCGGCAGGAGCTGGCGAGCAGCCCCTTGCACGGCAGTGTCCAGCGAGCGCCCCCTGGAGGCACCGCCCGGCCTCACCCTCCGACCTCGAGTTTGGAGGGGAGACCTGGGTCCCGGCTTGGGTGTTGTCTGCTCTAGCCATTTCTTCCACTGCTGGGGAGGCCCAGTGAGAACGTGCACGTGCACGTTCTGCGTAAACGTCAGAGAACCTGGCAGACGCGAGGCGCTGCGAATCCGACGACGGCACTCTTCTGGGATGTCCAGGACCGGGGGGAGTTGACCTTGACCCCGCATGAGAGCAGCAGGGGAACCTCCCTGGAGGAGGCTCCGAGGGAGGGAATCTGTGTTCTCAGGACCCTGTGTGTCACTTTTTGCTTTCGCTTTTAGGAAACATATAAAAACGTGAACACGCACTCAACTGTATAGGCTTCCTGCTGGGCGCGGGTCCACGAGGGATTTCCTCACGGAGCCCGAGGGCAGCTGGGTAGTGAAAGACAATGCAAGAGCGGCCGAGGGTAGCTCTGTCCGATTTTCAGGTGTCTGGGGGGATGGTGAGCCTGGTGTTCGTGAGACACCTCAGAGATTCCTGGAAATAAATGCTGTGCATCGTGTCGCTTTAAAATTACTGTGTGGCGCCCTGGCTGGCATAGCTCAGTGGATTGAGCGAGGGCTGCGATCCAGGCATCGCAGGTTCGATTCCCAGTCAGGGCACATGCCTAGGTTGCAGGCCATGGCCCCCAGCAACCGCACATTGATGTTTCTCTCTCTCTCTCTCCCTCTCTCCCTCTCTCTCTCTCCCTCTCTCTCTCTCTCTCTCTCTCCCTCCCCCCTTCCCTTCCCTTCCCTCCCCAAAAAATAAATAAATAAAATCTTAAAAAAAATCACTGTGTGGACTGTGTACATTAAAAAGTCACTGATGCTGTTTGAGTGGGATTATTATTCTCACTAATTACATCCATCCTCACGTGAAATCACTGTTACTGTCATCGCCTTCTCTGCGAGCCGAGCCTTTCTTCTATTTATAACACCAAGTAGGAGAGCGCGTGAGAATGACTTGTTCAACAAAAAGCTGCTGAATGGTCAAAGTAGCAAAGCATGGGACCGTGATGATGAAGCCCGTGACCTTCGCCAGGCGAGCCCCAGGCCCGTCTTTAGTAGGCTGGTCAGAACATGGATATTGTTGAGTGTCATTTGGGGGTGTCTGTCCATTGGCAGAGTGGCAGAGCGCACCCCATTTCAGGCGCAACGTTTCTCTGGGCGTGCAAGCACGAGCAGCACGGAGTCCGGGGCAGAAGCAGTTTACGCACGGACGCGTCGTCTCCATGGAGCTCGCACTCCCTGCCCAATCGGCTGCTCGGAAATAAAAACTGAAGACGCCGCCCTGCCTACACTCAGCCCTCCACGCGGTCCTGCACGCGTGCAACCCCTGGAATTCGCAGCCTCTTCTGAGTATCACGTACCACGCGTCATGCCCGCTGCCACGGTGGCCCTCTTTTCCCCCGATATTCCGATGGGCCGCCTGAGCTTCATAGTTCCCCGTTTCAAAGGCTCCAGCGCCGACAGGGGTCCCAAGCTCCCAAGGATCCGAGCGCAGGCAGGAGGGTCTGGCAGCACTGCGCATGCTCAGCTCCGGCCTGTCGGCGTCCAGGCCTCCACTCTCGAGAAGGCAGTGCACTTCTTAAGACACATTTTCCGCCAGCATGGCAGGCAGAAAAGACAACGTTCTCAGCGGCCTCTTAGAAAAATGTGGAATTAAGGAGAGAGGTCTCCGTAGCTCCTCCACCTTAAAGTGCGGTGAGAGTATCATTAGCGGACCCAGAGAGAGCTCTGCTCTGCGCCCGTGGATTTGAATTATTGAACTGGAGCTGGGGACGGTGCAGAAAAACCTTGCCTCTCAGCACGTCCTTTCTCTCGACATAAAGACGGACGATGCCAGCCAGTGGGATGAGAGAAGGTGGCACACATTTGCAGGTTTCCAGCCAATGTCTTAGAATCTTTTACGGTTCCCAATTCCCCCAGGAATTTCGTTCCCCTTAAACTGAGGCTGACCCATCAGCGTAGTTGTGATGAACACTTTAATGGTGTTCAAAAGCCTGAGTGCATAAAGCATTCTGTTAATTTGATTTCAAAGCATGAGTCAGCACCATGCTTAGAGAATTCCGTTGAGCTAGTGTTGATGTTCAAGAAGGGGCTACTTCATTCATTGAGGTACCTTGGTGATTCTGCATCCTTTTTTTGCAGAAATACTATATATTGTGATGACAACTCTTCATGCAAATATTTACTGGAGCAAAAGCCCTTTTTAAAAATGTAAGGCACATGACTCATTTCTGCATGTTTTTTTCCACCAGAGCACATTAGCCTTCCTTGTGAGAAAATAATGATTATTAAATATTAGCACTGTGCCAAGTACCAAGGTCAATAGCAGATAAAAATCATTCCATTTCTTGAAATAAAGCAACCTCGGTGTAAAGGAAAGCTGCTGACTGAGAGCACTAGTTAGGGCACACCCTGGCCCTGGCTGGGTGGCTCAGGTAGTTGGAGCGTCGTCCTGTACCCCAGGGGGCCCCGAGTTCCATACCCAGTCGGGGTTGGCAGGGCAGGCAACCCGTTGATGTTTCTCTCTCCTATCCATGTCTCTCTCTCCCCCCTTCCTCTTTCTCTAAAATCAGTGAACATATCCTTGGGTGAGGATTTAAGAAAAAAAGACGGCATCTGACTTAAAGATTTGATGTCATTTCCGTTTTGAAAATGTTACGTCGTTAGGTGGTGAAGCCCCTAGCCACCCAGTTGTTTGTACTATCTGTAGCCCGAGAGGAGACAGCAGACACAGGACTAGGGGGCAGCCAGAGAAACACTAAAAACAGTCCCATCCAGTGGAGCGAGCAAATCTCAACTCCACACACCACTCCATCGAGGGTGGGAGATTTCTTGATAAACCCGTTGAAGGGGGAGATGGTTTATCCCCCACACACTTTTCATATGTCCATTTGCTCTGTGGTCCCACTGGCTGGCCACGCGTCCAAAGTAACTGTATCCCCGACTTCTCTTTTTCTGAGGGGGGGTATTGGTGTGGTCGACATGAATTCTTTTTCTTTAAGATATTCATTCATTCATTCATTCATTAGAGAAAGGGGAAGGGGAGGAGAGAGGGAGAGAAACATCAATGTGTGGTTGCCTCTCACACACCCCCTACTGGGGACCTGGCCCGCAACCCAGGCCTGTGCCCTGACTAGGAATCGAACTGGTGACCCTTTGGTTTGCAGGCTGGCACTCGATCCACTGAGCTACACCAGCCAGGGATTTGACATTAGTTCTAATCCATTCTAAGGAAATTACCATAAATATCCAGAGTAAATTATAAGGAATTTCAATCTAATGTTGTTTGCAATAGCAAAAATATGAACACAACTTAATTTTCAGAAACAGGAGCTGGCTATACAATGGAATATTCAAGGAACAAAATTATATACATAATATTCTGTAAAAGAATATTAAATGGCATGGAAGAATATTAAGTGTCAAAATACAGTTGGTTGAAAAATTATAAATAAGGTACACATAAATGTGTGTAAGCTTAAATACTAAATCAGATATTAAAAATTACTAGAGATGATAGAATTATGAAGGATACCCCTCTGTTGAGTAGTCATTTTAACTATCAAAAATGAATTTGTAAAAAATATATAATTAAAAAAGTGTATAGCCTCCTTAAGGGCTTACTCAAGCCAGCCAACACAAGCGTCAAGGCTTTAACAGCCACGTGTCGCAATGTAGAGTCACTTGCATTCCTTTTAGTTTGGTAAGGAATTCCCGAGAACACAACTGCTTCAAGCGGAGAAATAAATCTCTGATGGAAACAGTTCTGACTCCCTGATCATCGCGGGCAGACTCTGTAAAAGGGGCCTCTCCAGAGACCCCCCGCACAGCCTGGCCTGGGTCACCAGTCTTGCCCAGGGCTGACGCTTCGTAAAGAGCTAAGCGAAGCCTTCTAAGCGTGGCAGCGACAGGGACTGGCCGCAGGGAAGCGGGGAGTCCGGCTGGAGACCTTCTGCAGATCGGGAACATCACAGCCTCAGAACCAGCCTTGGTTCTTCCGGCCATAACAGAGCCTCCTACTTTGCGGTAAGCACAGTGATCTGAATTTTTATGGTTCTTGTGTCCTTCAGTCACTACGTAATGACTCCAGCAGGATGGGAGAGAAATGGTTCGCTTCCCCGTTGGCACCTGCTCTATGCTTTGGGAAAGAGTTGTCACGATTAGGAATCCTTTGATGGAAGCTCGGACAAAAACAACAAAGAAGGAAGGATAGGGATGCCAGGCAATTCAGTTTCTTATGCGGCGGGGCGGGGTCCGCGCGAGGAGGGAAGAATTCAGCACGCTGCCAGCCTCTCCGAGTGTGGCCGTACACTCGGTTCAACCCACGGGCGTCCTGTGAGGCGTGGGACCGAAGATCAACAAGCTGCCAGCCCTGCCCCCAGGGGCTATCTGGTCACTGCAGCCTGTGACGTCATTTGTGAGCTGTTCATCAATTTGCAGTGAGTTACCGGAAACATTAAAAACCTAATGATGAACAGTCTTCTCAGGGCAAACTGGAACGCTGCGTCACCTGAGGAAACCGATCTGCCGGTCTCGCCTCTGAGGTCACCAGCGAGCTGCGGAGTGACAGGGCACAGAGCATGGCCACCAGGTACGCTGAATACAGCCCCCCCCCCCCCCGACCACACACACACTGTAGGGAAGCATGGATTTCCCCAGGTGGTATGACCTGCTCTTCACCAAACGCATTCTCTCTGGCTCTCTGTTCTTCGGCAGGTTTGGGCCATAATGCACAGTTTTTAGTGATTTTACTTCGCCATGGGTTTTTAATCTATGTGCTAGTTATATTATACTTTAAAAATAGTTTTATTTAAATCAATGTAAATGGATTCATGTTTTGAAACTTTATTCTTGGGCAGTAAGCTCCATGGAATCATCACTTTAATGTGCAAATTCTGTGTTTCTAATTTCATTAAAGTAAGTAGGAGCAGGGAAATAAAAAGTATTCATCAGCATGTCCGCTGAGAAGCCAGATCACACCTGACCAGTGACAAGGTGGTCCGGGCACTATGATGACAGCTCCGATGTCACTGTGTCTGGGGTCACATCCCAGCTCCTCCAGGACAAGGCTGTGCTGGTTGGTCAACCTCTCTGCGCCTGGGTTTCCTCACCTGTACTCACTCGCTATGTTTGTTATGAAAAATAAATGATCTAACATATTAAGAGTATTTAGTACGAATTTTTAAGTAAGCTCCGGGGCAGAATAAAAATCTTCTTCAAGTTTAAAACAAAGAAGGAAGGAAGGAAGGAAGGAAGGAAGGAAGGAAGGAAGGAAGGAAGGAAGGAAAAGAAAGGAAGGAAGGGAGGGAGGAAGGAAGGAAGGAAGGGGAAGGAAGGAAGGAAAAGAAAGGAAGGAAGGGGAAGGAAGGAAGGAAAAGGAAGGAAGGAAGGAAGGAAGGAAGGAAGGAAGGAAGGAAGGAAAAGGAAGGAAGGAAGGAAGGAAGGAAGAAGGAAGGAAGGAAGGAAGGGGAAGGAAGGAAAAGGAAGGAAGGAAAGAAGGGAGGGAGGGGAAAGAAGGAAGGAAGGAAGGAAGGAAGGAAAAGGAAGGAAGGAAGGAAGGAAGGAAGGAAGGAAGGAAACCATTATCTTACCCACTGGAGAAAGAGGGGTATTTAGGATGGAAACACACCACTGAGAAGTGCCAGCTGGTGTCAGCTATGAGGACGCCACCCAGGGGGAGCGTTCCAGGGGACCAGTGAACACTGTCCCTGAGGGCTCTGTCTGTTTACAACCACAAAGGGAGGGCCCTGAAGAGCTCTGGGTTCTCGGACACACTCAGTGAGTGTGTGGCGTGCCTGTCCCCTGCAAGACCCTAACCAGGAAAGGCGGGCCCTGGAGCCGTGCTCAGGGAGGCGCAGGCTGGTGGCAGGGCCACCGAGCACACACCTGTCCTCGTCCGACTGCCCCTGATGGAGGACAGGTGCTCCAGGGGAGCGGGTCGGCTTCCGCGCCAGAGGCCGCCAAACACAACTTCCTGCTCTCTGACTGGTTGGAAAAGGAGGCCCAGATTCTGCGGCTGAACAAAACGACCCGGGAGAAACCGTAAGCGACTTGCACGAAGAGGAAACGCCCATGCTTTTGAGACCCTCTGACTCTCACCTCCCTTGGTTCCTCCCTCCACCCTGGCAGCCGACGGCGTCAGAGCAGGGAGCTCCCTCCTGAGGCCCAACTCCCACGCGCTTGCGTGTGCAAACACCGTCGATTCGCTGAGTCACTGAGCCTCCGGGGTATAATTTTCTGAGTGTGAACATCAGGGATGAGACACAATATAATGTCATGTCAGTTCATTAGGATCTGAAAGTAATTGTGTAGACTATGCCTGTGACTTTACACTCAAGTCTTCTAAGGAAGAACTCGCTGGTCAGGTGGAAATTCTGTTTCTTAGTGAGTCATTCCAATTCCCTGACAGCATTCCTGATCTCCTGGGTGCTCACGGGACACACACACACACACACACACACACACACACACACATCACCTCCGTTAACAAAACCCGCCATTCACGCTATTACCGCACACAGCAGTGTCCTCCTGGCACATAGCAGCGCTCCATGCTTGTGCAATGAATGAATGAGTGAATGAATGAGTGGACTGTTAAAACTATGTTCAGTTATTCCCACTGATTCACTCAGCACTATGTCCGTGGCGGTTTGCTGGGCTGGGAACACACAAGGGTGTCTCCAAGAGCTCAGCGTCCTCGAAAGTGAGGAGGAAAATCAGGAGTTACACTAGCAGGTGCGCGCTGGGAACGCCGCAGCTATAACTTGCTCTGTGGGCCAGAAGTGGGGGGGGGGGGAGCAGGAGGTAAGCTCTGCGCAGTGTCCTGAAGAAGTGGTGAGGGTGTCTCCGAGGCTCAGGAGCCGTGGGCCTCCGCCGAGGGGCAAGGGGGAGAGCGACCTCTGTCAACGCTGGCATCCCAGCTGCCGACATGGCTGGTCACCCTTCCTAGGGACTCGAAGTGCTACTGAATTCTCTAGGCAAACTTATCTCACCCTAAGTTACTCTGCTGAGTTATGGGCATCACAACGGAAGGGGACGGGCCTGACTCCCTTGGCACGTGATTTAAGGACCTGAATCGAGGCTGGAAATGCACTCCTTAAGGAGAAGGTAATTTCTGTTTTGTTGACATCCGGAGCGGTCCCTGCTTCCGTTCGGAGCTGAATGGGTTTAGGGAGGAGCCCGGTTCAGGGAAGAGTGCGTCCGTCCAAGACGGCGCAGCTTGAAATTGACTCCTGATGTCAAAATCGTGGCGGCTGTGGCACAAAGGATTCCGCCTGACTGAGACCTGTTTGTTGTGAATTGCTAATTAGTGTAATTATTAACATTCAGAGAATTGCAAAGCAGAACAATTTTCAGACTTGACTGCTTTTCATTTGCGTGAGAGAACTACATTAAAATAAAATAACACAGCCACAGAAAAAAAGTAACAAAATGTTCTCTGAAATTCCTCAGGAACAGTCTATTAGAGAGCTATAGAAATTGTTCAACAATGCAGATTGCCATTTTATTCCATTTCTATGAAATATTTTTTTAGGCATTTCAGAGATAGTGCTTGGTAAAGGAGGACTTCTCACAAAGGCTGTGTATTCAGTTCCTTCGAGATCACGGTGACGGCCCCTGTCTTCAACCATGGCCTTTCTGCCAGCCCCCAAATAGTCTTTATTAAATATAATGTTAAATCTCCTTTATTGCTCGCACAAAAGCTGGGAATTGTATGCCAAAGGAATCAATACATATTCTAAGCAGAAGAAAATTTGTAGAAATACCTAGGCATATTGGCGATTATAAAGAAATTTTACTTATGCCTCCTGGATAAAAAAAGAAAAGAGAACATTCTTACAAAAAAAAATCCTCAGACAAGTACTTTGAAATTGCTTTCTGTCTGAGATTCAATTCAAAATGACTAACTCAGATGAATAAGTGTGTATCCTTGAGCTGGAAGCTGAATCAAACCGAGAACAACAGCGTGATTTGGAGTAGGGTTAATTTAAATCGAAAGTAAACTCAAAATCAGTGTTTTTCTATTCTGTTGAAATGGCTTAGGCTCGGGAAGCCGCAGCTGATGAGGCCGCCTCCGTCCACGACATGTCTGTGTGGCCTCGAGACCACAGACCCGTCTCTGGAAAGGCCAGCCCTCCCGGTGGGAGACAGAGTGGCACACCTCAAACGTGCTTTGTGAGCCTCCTCGGACCCGCCACATGAAGTTCATACTGAGTGTGAACTTCCACACCCAAGCACTCATCGGGGGCGCAGCGATAACAGTATCGCTTTTAGAAATACCAAATAAAGCTTCATCATATGCTGAAACACCGCGTGCATAAGCATATTGATTATCCATTTTCAAGCTGATACATGGGTAATTTATCACTTACCACTTATTTGTTTGGGCACACATGATCACGTTTGGCCAAATAAATATGTTTGCTACCAATCATCAGAGAAATGGTCTTTTGAGGGATGCCGCGAAGAAGGTAGGCATAACCAGGCACAAAGAAGGCACATTCAGTTAGAAGCAAAACGGAAACTCCCCCCTTGGCCACATCTGGCTAAAGGCTTTCTCATTTTTCTAATGCAGCTTAGATGTTAATAGCAAATAATTGTTTTGAATTTATTACACATTGCCATAAAATAATAAATATGGCTCTCGCTCTGTAGTAGGGGTTCATCTATCCTCAAATACCTCCGCTCCCTTCACAAAGCCCCACGTGTGGTTGCTACCGGATGCCAGGCTTCTGTGCGATCAGGCTTCTAAGTTGCCGGGGCCCGGGGTGAGCCTTTCTCAGACTGATGCCACGAGGGGGTTGTTTTTGCGTGGACACAGCATGTTACTGCTAGATACTTGGCTTCTCACGCTGGTGTGACGCAGTGCGTGTTCCAGGTCTGCCCCTGGATGTCCTTTGACGATGTCCTCCCTGGTCAGTAAGCGCCTCCTAACCACCACCTGCCACGTGCGCCCCAGGCCGAAGAGGCAGGCCGTGGACACTCCCCAGAATGGCAGCTGGTCCCTTAAGGTACTTCAGGCTTTTCCACACATGCCCATTTCCATGGCATCACTACTGAGCCCTGTTCCACTGGTTTTCAGATCCATCTTTGTTCCCCTAAACCTGAGTTTCTGGGGTGTCGTCTTGCGTAGGTGGACTTCTCGCTTCTTTGCTGTGAGCCCAGGGACAGGGGTGAGAGCTACTGTCGCCTTTCGTGCCCACCGCACCTGAGTGCTGAGACACTCACTGCAGGAGCAAACGGAGGGGCCTGGGGTCTGGCTGCCCCCGGGCAGCACAATTAACTGAGGCAAAGTCACACATTCAGCCTGGTGAATGCTTTCACACACATTGCTTTTTCCTTATTCTTTTTACTTTTGTTGTTTTAAAACATCACTTTTCTCAGGGAAAACAACCGTATCTTCTCCAGCTGCCTCTGTTTCCCGCCTTTTCTGCCCTTCCACTTGCCTCTGTTGTAACCCCTCCCCAGCTGCTGTGCAGTTCCTGCAGGCTCTCTCTGGTCGCCCCAGGCCGCTGCCCAGCTCCGCGGAGCTCTTCATTTCTGCTTCCGTGCTTTATTTATCGAATTTCTGTTTTGTCCTTCTCCAGATCTTACATTGTAGTCTCTAAAATGTGACTTTCAGTTTCCAGAGAGTCCAAACCTGGACTGCTTTTCACTGTTCATCGGACACTTGATCATTGTAATCTGGTTGGTATTCTAATCTGTCCAGTTCCTGCCTGCCTGGTTCTTTCGTCTCTTGCGTCTTCTGACTCCCCCCTGATGTCTGACTCTTTCTGTGCCTCCTCGTCTTTGACACAGGCTGATGCCACGACAGGCACGTTCCTAGCAGCTATGCCAGCTGACGTGCCGTTGAAAGCCACACGAGCCAGAAGACAGTGGGTGAGTGTCTTCAAAGTGGTAAAAGGAAACAAAGGTCGACCTAGGAAAAATACCTTGCAAATTTTAAAGCAAAATAAAAGCATTTTCTGATGGATAGCAGCAAAAGTTGCTCATCAGCAGCAAGCCTGTACTACAAACAGCGTGAAGGAAAACCCCACGGACAGAAGAAAAACAACATCATGTAGAAATACGAACCTGCACAGCAGACCGAAAAGCAAGAGAAATGGTCAGCCGGTGGGCAGATTATTTTTAACTTTTAAATTTGGAAATCTCATTAAAATATAATTGAATTTTAAACAAAAACAACAACATGGAATTGTGGGATTTATAACGTATCTGAAAATGATATGGATGACATCAATAGCATAAAAAGTAGGAGTAGAGAAATGAGAGTAATTGTACAGTCCTTCCAAAGTTCTTACAGAGTATGCAGTTTTACGTGACATTACTTAAAGGTTGATTTTTGTTTGGATGAAGATGTATGCTATCTATAATTTTTTTAAAAAACACTAAAAAGATTTATAACGAATAAGCAAATATAAAAGATCAAATAGAATCATAAAAACATTAAAAAACTCCATCCAAAAAGAAAGCAGAAAAGAAGAAAAGACAAACCAAGAACAAATGGGGCAGAGAACAATTAGCAAGATGTCCGATTTAAACTCAACCATATCGATAAAGACATTAACTACAAATGCTCAAAGCACTCGGATGTAAATAAAAATGCATCGGATTAGAAAGAAAGACTCAACTTTATACTCCCTGCAAGCAGCTCACTTTAGAGGCAGACAAACAGGTTAAAAGTAAAAAGCTGAAAAATATGTTCTTCAGCCACACTTATCCGAAGAAAGGCACAGTGACCACGTCATATCAAACCAAGGTTTCAAAGCAGAAGATAGGACTGGGGACGAAATAGGATCCTTTCACAACAAGGCGGGGTCAGCTGGTCAGGAGACCACTGTTCTGAAAGTGTGTGCACCCAATAAAAGAGCTTCATAAGCCCTGGAGTGCAAGCACATGCTACTGCACGAGGCAGAGAAATCCAGTGAAGGCTGAAGATTTCAATGTTCTGCTCCAAGAGCTGACAGAAAGCCAGTGATGATATAGACGATTTAAAGTCCAGCAAATGGTTTCACCTCATTGATATTCACAGAACACCCTACGCAATCACGACACAGTGTACATTTTTGCAGAGACACATGGAACCGTTATCAGGAAATCATTTCAGAGCTTAGTAAGTTGTCTGAATGCATGGACAACATATGAAAATGTTTATATACACAAAACATACATTTAGGTCATATAATTTTTAAATAGTGTATATGAATAGGTAGGAATAAGTGTAAATGAGTAGCAAGAAGTATATGCAGGCTATCCAGAAAAATGATAACATTCACGAAAAATCACCGCAGAATGACTAAAGAAAGAGATACCAGAAGCACAGATAGAATAGTTCAATACTTTAAGATGCCAGCTTTTCCAAAATAATACGGACTTTGAACAATGCCCAAATGTTCATACTCATGAACCAGGGTGTATGTCAGACGCTCACCCACAGAAGGGGTGGGCAGCTTGTGCCACACCCCACGCTGGAACACACTCACACACAACCGTAGAAAGGAAACCACAGTCCGTGGAACGTGGGTGGGTCGAGAGTGACACTGAGCGAACCCCATCAAACGACACGCAGTCCGTGCATCTCAACAGCAAGCGGAGCTGCATGCCGATATCCTGTCGTCATGTTTAAGCATGCTCGCGTGTTTTCGTATCAGGGCCCTACGCCATAACCTGCAGGGTTTTATGTGCTTTCTTCGACACATTGCCAAGGCTACCAAATAAAACTTGGAAACCTACTGTCCTCACTCTAAAAGGGCACTCGGCTTCAACAGGGCCAGGAGGGCCGGTGAAGCCTGCTCCGGGCACCGCTTTCTGCCGTCACAACCGACCGTTTCTCCCTGCCGCACATCGTTTTTCCTGCTGCTCCCTGCGCCCACCTCGGGCACAGACCGCTCCCCTTCGAGTGTGAGCCACAGCACGCAGCAGCCGTGTGCAAGGAGGTGTTGAGCCTCTGGGCAGGATTACTTTCTAGCCGTTTCTTCTTGTTTTACTGTTCCAGTAGCCCAGGACCAAGAGAGTTGTTTGAATAGAATACTCCTGCTGGCTCGTGATAAACACATGGTCAGAGCAGTAATGCCCAGCGGTGTATTTCCCACACACATATTTTTATCACGCTATTTAGTACCTGGCGTTTATTTCTGTCTTTCAGGGATCACATAGCTAATTCGGAGACATCACCTTGAATGATATGCCCATTTCCAAACCTCATTCAAATGAAAGAGCAGATGGAACAAATAGAAAACAAATAAGATAGTAAGTTTATCCGATGATATCAATAACTACATAACATATTAACTATCTAATAACCCCCAATTAAATGGCATTGATTTTAAAAACTGAATGATAAAGAAAAACCTAACTATATGTTGTCTATAAGAAACCTGCTTCCAATATGAAGACAAAAATAAGGTAAAATTAAGAGGATAAAAAAACATTGCAAACAGTAGAGCTGGACTGGTTGTATTAATATCAGATAAATATAAGCTTCAGAACAAGGTTCTAAATTACTAAAAATAAAGAGGGAAGTCACAGAATGATAAAAGGGTACATTCATCAAGAAAGCAAACCATTCTTAAATGTCACAGATGAAAGCCAATATACAAAAATATATATTATAAGGTATATGTTATTATATCTATATCATTTAATATTAATGAAATATTAAAATCTAATACATTATTAAATATATATTTAATATATTGTTAACCTAATATATTAATTAAATAATATAAATCTATTTCTAGTACATAATATTTTATGTTTTATAAATGTTTTCACAAAATGATGCCTTATTATATAATGTTTATATATAAATAAGTACCATAAACATAGTAACATCAAAAATATTAAATTCCTAGGTATTTAATGGCGTAATTTGAAGGTAAATGTGACAAAACAGGTACAAGATGTTATACTTAAAACTATTGACTACAGACATCAAAGACCTAACTAAACGGAGAGCTATACCATATTCATGGATCAGAAAACTCAGTATTCTTAAGATTTCATTTACCTCCCATTTGGTCTGTAGATTCAACAGAATCTCACTCAAAATCCCAAACAAACTTTTTTTGTAGAAATCAGCAAGCTGATTTTAAAATTTGGATGGAAAATTGAAGAACCTAGAATAACAGAGGCGATTTTGCAAAAGAAAAAAGATTTCTTGACTTTTAGTATTAATGGAAAACTGTAAAAATAGTGTCATATATAACAATGGAACAGAATAGAATATATATATATATAAATATATATATTAAAATTTTGAACAAAATCACGAAGGTAGCTCAATGGATGAAGGAATATCTTAAAACAAAAAGAAACTAGGTCTTCATTACATACTTGCAAATAAACTTAAAATGGATCACAGTCCTTGCTGTAAAACCCAAAACGTTTAAAAAGAAACCGAGGGGAAGATCTTTGTGATTTGGGATTAGGCAAAGATATTTTAGATAGCATAGAAAAAACACCAGCATAAAACATTGAGAACTGGACGTCTTTAAATTTTAAATGTGTGCTCTTCAAAATATTCCACGAAAACAATAAAAAGGTGAACCGCAGAGTAGGAGAAAATATTTGCAAAACACAGAACTGAAACGTCACTTGCGTCCGTAATGCACGAAGAACCCTCCTGACTTAAGGGCCGAAACGAGCCTGTTGAGAAGTTGGCCGGAGGTCTGAGCAGACCCTGCAGCACAGAGACTGCCTGGGGGTGCCCGACCAGCACCCCCATCTCTTTCACAGCAGAACCTGCTGTTTCACTAAGGCGCCTCCTGTATGTCCCTTCACGCCCCAGGGTTCGGGGGCAGATGTAGACGACCCCTGGGCCTCACATCCTCAGTTTTCCACACTCGATGGACCACCCACCCTGCATCCCTCCCTCCCTCCCCGCCGTTACGCCGTCAGCTTTAAAAAAAGTGACAGACACCGTCTCTCTTTGCTCGTCACTGTGTACCACCAGCACATAGTCCAATATTTAGAACACAATCGGTATTCAATAAATATTCTACGACCGGAGGGACAAATTAAAAACAGACCAAACATCCGAGATCTAGCTGAAGGCTTACCTCGCGCTGCCAATCATCTGACCACTCAAAGTTTGATTTCCTCCTCTGAAAATCACCCTACCGATACATAATTCAGCAAGTTATCATAGGGACGACATGAAAGGTAATACACAGAGAAGTCCTTTCTGCTCGGCGGACATGCTCCGTAAATGTAAGCTTTCTTTTCTTCCCTTTCTTTGAATCATTAATGACATCCTTGGCGTATATTTGATCACAACACGGATCCTCTCAACTTCAAAGAAAGGAAGGAAACAGAGAAGGTACCTCGTCATCGGGATCTGTGCGCTTCAAGGGGCGGCGGGGGGCCTGAGTTCTCGGAGGGCGGAGGGCAAAGGGCGAAGGGCAAAGGGCGGGCCTTCCCCCGAGCTTTCAAGCGCCCGGCCCAGTTCCTCATTATTCAGGTACCGGCACCAAAATAAGCGTGACCGTGGCACAGTTCGTGAGTGCAAAACATTCCATGTGTGGCTGGCACACAGGAGACGCACCATCAAATGTGCACACACGGAAATTCCGCCCCGCCGTCTGCGGGCTCTCGCAGGCTCCGGCGTGACTCAGGGTCTCTGGCAGGACACCGGGCTCCGGGATGGGACCGGAGTTTGTGGCAGGGCTGGCTGTCGGACAATCGCTGGGAAGGTAAAATAATGAACGACTTAGATTTGTTTCATCTGTCTGGGAGATTTCATCTGTGACAGATGTAACAGTGATAATAATGTAATCATAATTGCGCTATTATGCCATATTATTATGACAGTGAAGGTTATAATTGAGTGTCACACCCTTTTAATTCAATAAGTTATCACTGCCTTAGACATCTTTTACTTAAAGGTTTACATCTAGCCGAGATTTTTCCTTCTCCTGACGGTAGGAAAATTATATGTTCAGATAAAACATCACCCCGTGGCTTGAGTGACACACTCAGCATTACATTTAGATTTCTGACAGATACCAGTTCTGCGAGGTCTTGGATAATGCCCTAAATTTTCACCCAGGCACCGCCTGTCTTTTCTCTCTCCCCCTCTCTTTCCCCCTCTCTTTTCACAAAGGGAACTTATTTGTTACAATTTGCCCTCACCGGTCATTCACCCACTTGCATCCGCTCTCCTGACCTAATCTAACTGGGCCTCTTCGTGCCCAGGTGGGAGCCACCGATGAAGGCACCTGTGGGCACGAGACACAGGTCTGGACGGGAGAGAAAAGGAGAGAGAGAGAGAAGCGATCGTGGTGGTGCCGGCAGCCTGCCAAGGCTCTATTACTGTCTCATGATTTCCCCGAGTCTGGCCAGACGGGACGCCGGTGCCGTGGCCATTCTGACTCCCGTGGAAACCCATTCTGAGCAACCCCCCTCGTCACGGGAGGCCCGGAGTCCAGGCTTGCAGGTGGCCAGCCGGCCAACTCGAGCTCTCACCCAGCTTCGATGCAGTTCAATCGGCCACCCAGACCAGAGCTCCTGACAATGTCATTCACGCAGGAGCCGCCGCGCCGCAGGACCTGGTGAACGTGCAGGCCCGACCCGGGCAGGGCTGCGTGGGGACGCGAGCCTGCGTTTCTGACCAGCTGCTGGGCCCCGGACCGTCCCGCGTGACCAGCACGGCATCACCTACACTCCTGGACACGAGCGCCCCCACGCCGCCAGCGGGCCTGCTTCCCCGCCTCTCCAGCCCACGCCCCCTCGATTCCCACGCTCCCACGACGCTGCTCTACATTCGGAATTTAATCACATAATTCGACTCAGCATCCACCAGACTGACAAAGACGGCACCACTATTTCAAGGAGTATTTCTTCCGTCGCACAATTTTTTCCAGTTCTCAGAAAGAATAGCACGGCTGAGCGCACACTGGCGGTGTAATTTTACAGAACTAGGTGTGAATTCCAATTACAGCTCCTAACAGCCAGGCGAGTTTCAGAACGAGTTATTCAAACTCATGTCAGTCTTCTCATCCACAGAACGAAGATAATAGCACCTCCACCACAGGATTTTTGTGAAGCCCAAGTAAAGTAACATAAGATAGTCTTTGGCATACTGCAAGTTCTTGATAAATGCTGGGAAACGGTGATTAGGTATATACTCAGCTCAATGGAATTACTCAATATTAAACAAAATTATTCTTAGTTGAAATGTAGTATGCTAAATGTGTCAAAGTTTAAGCAAATGCTTTTTAAAAAAAAAAAAAAAGGAAAAAAGAAAAAAATCAAGGCATTATTAACTGTTCCATGCTTGGCGAAGTGACTCTATTTTTAAATTTCGAATTTCATTTGAGATAGATTATTTTGTATTATAAAGTGCCTGTGTGGCAGATTTTTTAATCAGCTTTCACCGCCTTTGAAATACATTTGTTAATTGGAAACAAAGTAAGTGGCTTAAAATTTCAGTTAATGCAGCAACTCGAGTTAATATTTTCTAAATGGTGCTTGAAAATAAATATGTATGTATACAAAAGTACTTGGTACGCAGCAGCTCCATTTGAAAAACCACCCCTCCCCACATCACTAGTGCATCAACATCTATCGATGCATTACTAGAATGGGCTCTGGTAATTTGCCGCTAACACGTTTTAAGAAGTGAGTGACAGCCAGAGGTATGTTGAAAGGGATCTTTTGCAGCCGGCACGAACCCGGCTTCTGTGAACTGGCGCCCCGTGTAAGTGCAACTGGATGTTGTAGAATGGTGTGCTACTAGTTCAGACTGCCCTGGACTCCGGGATGCGCTGGCCTTGGCGGGGAAGCCCGCTTTTAGCTTGGAGGGTGTCGCATCTCGGTCTTTCGACAACAATAGAACGGGCAGACGAGGAAAGCACATGGTGAGTTCACCGAAGAAATGCCCGCTTCCCCCAGACTGCTCGTGCTGGGCAAGGGACAATGCCCACCCGTCCTCGGGACGACCGAGCCAGGGTTTGGGGGCCTTTTCAACCTCCGCCCTCTTGCACTGTTGAATTCCCTCTTGGGGACGGGCAGCTCGGGGGCCCTTTCCCAGCCTGGGTTCCCTGCCCCATCGTGGCTGTGGGGTCTGAGGCTGCGGCAGGATGCGCCTGGATTCAGGGCGGGGCAATGGATGGTGCAGCCCTGGGGTGAGAGGAGCCTGCTGTCTGGGGGGCGGGGCATCTTCCCCACATGGCACGAGGCCACGTCCCCAGGCGGAGGGCACAGCTTTCTGCCTCACACTGAGTTCCATTCCTCCACGTGAGCACTGTCTCTTGCATTCCTCTCTCCCTTTGGTGAATTCCTTTGGAAGTCCCCCCTCCATCTCTAGTGGATACAGAGATCTGTAGCTCTCTATATATCGCTAAGACATATAAGATATAGGCGTCCAAATCACACCGGGGTAGACAGACAGACGTTCTCACCCTTTCTCTCATTTCTCTCTCTCCTGCTCTCACCGCTCCTCCCACCCTCTTCCTGTGCATGAGTGGAAATAAGGAAGTGTGTGCATTATATTCTTACCGGAATTTATCTGCAGAAATTCTGTCCTTGAAAGGGACTGTTATTAAGGCTCATGATTTTTTAAATGGCATCTTCATGGCACATGATAGAAAATAGCATTTTCAGAAGAGTTTCCATGATCTCCAGTATGCTTACAAACATACACACACACACACACACACACACACACACACACCTGCTTTAAAATGCAGCCAACCCCTGATCATTCTGTGAACAGGAAGTCAGGAAATACGCACAACTCATTGAAATCCGTAGATGTTTTTTGAAAATTGTGTCTGATCCCGTTGGTTCAACGTTCTTTGTAAATGCTCACCAGATCACTCACCAGTTGCAAAAATTTCATTTGAAGTCTGAAAACGTTGATTACTTTTTGTCCTTTTTACAACTACTGAAATGCTGCCCCCCCCACAAAAAAAAATCACCAAGGTATAGGGAAAATGCCAAATTTAGACCCAAATATAGACATGACATATTTGACCCCAGATTAAAAACGAGGTGCAAGTTGATGGCTACGGATCCAATCACAACATGATTCTGTACACGAATACACATGCATTTACAGTATCGACAGCAACCTGGTTACAAACAGACACACAAACACACACACGTTTGCACACACATATTGATGGCGTCTGTATTAGGCATCAATCCACCCCTTCTGCCAGCAAGAGTATTCCACCCACTCTTTTTTTTTAAGATTTTATTTATTCTATTTTTAGAGAGGGAAGGGAAGGAGAAAGAGAGAGAGAGAGAAACATCAATGTGCGGTTGCTGGGGGTCATGGCCTGCAACCCAGGCATGTACCCTGACTGGGAATCGAACCTGTGATGCTTTGGTTCCCAGCCCACACTCAATCCACTGAGCTATGCCAGCCAGGGCTTCCATCCACTCTTTACTCAGAAAACCCTGCACTTCCTTTGAGAGCTCTTTTCTGTGAAATCCCCAAGCCTTCAGGATGATAAGCTTTTTAAAAAAATAAAAACATCTTTTGGAATTATAATCTACTACGTACTTATCTCTGTGCCCCTTCACAATGTCAGGTTTTTGAAAGGCAGGTGAATACACACATACACACACACACACACGCCATATATATATATATATATATATATATATATATATATATATATCTTTACAAATTTCTTCTCAGCCTAACACTTCCACGTGCCACAGACCTAACAAGCAAAATGTAGGAAATAGTCAATCAAATTCATAATAATTTTAAGTACACAAATCCTACCATCTCCAATGGTTCAAACTTAAGAGAAAATCACGCCCCTATTTGAGTGTGAGTGTGCGTATGTGGTGTGTATGGCGAAAATACCCACCCACGTATAATACTTTACAAGTACTCAACATCTGTCAGAGAAAACTGGGGCACAATTTAGTCTCAGAGTCAAACGAAAAGGGAGTGAGACTGGCCAGGCCATGCGGTGCGTATGGACAAGGGACGGGAACAGTGTGAGACGCAGCCACCCTGATTTAACACACAAGGACCGACGCGCATTACACCTGGGATCAGAGAGGGACCAGGATTGCTGTCACCCCCA
Organism: Phyllostomus discolor; assembly: GCF_004126475.2. Classification (NCBI taxonomy): domain Eukaryota; kingdom Metazoa; phylum Chordata; class Mammalia; order Chiroptera; family Phyllostomidae; genus Phyllostomus; species Phyllostomus discolor. Next base: position 30,661,781 of record NC_040916.2, on the reverse strand, counting down.
GACATCGCTCAGGGAAGCACTTCGACACCACAACAGGGACGAGGTGGTTTCCCGTGGGCGTGACTTCAGGCAAAGCCATAACTTCCGGTGAACCTTCCTGCTGTTGTGAGCATCTCACAGTGTCTTTTCAGGATGACATTGTCTAGAGCTCAAGGTGTCTTCATCATTTCCGCTTGTAAACGAGAATTTTCCTGGGCGTGTGTGCCCGCCATCTGAATTCCAAAAATTCAAAACAGTGTTTTCACCTCCTTAGCCACAAAAATAACTTCTTATGACTTTATTTGTGAATCTATTTTTGCTAATGCTAGCTAGAAAAAGAGAGATCCTAATTTCAAGAAATTAACTTCAAGGCACGCGGGCAGCCATTCCAGGTACTGAGTCTTTCCCACAGACTAGTGTCTTCAGACGTACTGAAGGGACGAGGGAAGCAGCTACCGTGATAAAGCAAGGACCTTATGCATTTCCGTGGGCACCCAGCTGCCTTCCACACCCCCAAGTTGACAAGGTGACGGTTTCTCACGTCCCTCCACTGACGCCGTCACATCAGGAGCGCCAGACACAGAGGAAGTGTCTCCTACAAGATCTATTGGTCTTTAAAAAGGAAGGAAAGCGAATGCAGAGGGCCATGATAACACACCGTTAGGTCTCTTAACATCCCCAATGGTCCATAAATTCGCCTGGTTTGTAATGGACTCCTGCTGTACCCATTACCTTCCACGCCGCAAATTTGGGGAAGGTGAGAGAATAGAATTGGAGGTGATGAGTGGGAAGGCTAGGGTGACGGATACACAAATAAACTTTGTCTGGGGCCAGCATTTACAAAGGGCAATGGACAATTGTTCAAAACCAGGAACAGACGGTGATAATGAGAAAACAGTCAAGGAACGCGCACCAATTCAGTGTTTTAGGTTAACTGCTTTGTTATTAGTACAGAGAGGTTGCACATTAGTTCTGTCTAATTAGACAGAAATTATGCAGTGTGTGGTAATGGTAGCAGAATTCTGGAGTTTGCTATAACTTGGTGCGGAACCTAATATAAGAAATAAAGAACCACAATCTTTAAAAAGACACTCACTTGGCATCAACGCTAAGCTGAAGCAGACGCTGAAAGACGACGGAGTTTCGTTATTCCTGTGCGGTAAGCTAGCCAGCTCGATCAGATGTGGGTGACAGGGTATTAATAAGATACTGGGTGGTCTTCTTAGGGTAACCAAAAGTACTTCCAGCAGCCAGAGACTTAACATCCTTTCTTCCATTTATTTCTGGATTCCCTGCTTCGGTATATGTCCTCAAATGAAGACCCTCTATACCGTATTTTGCCATGTATCACGCACACCCACATTTCTGTGCGCATTATACACGGGATTATCATCCCCATGGTATGTAACCATTGCACCCACGTATAATGTGCAGCTTTATTTTTCCCTCAAAAATGTGGGCAAAATACAGTAAAAGCAGCTGAGAGCAGCCATCTCTGTGACCCCACAGTTAAAACTGTGCTCATCTAAACGATAATTTCTAAGCCCTGTAGACTTTAGTGCGTTCTGTGTTGCAGAGATCCGCCACCCGTGGGAGACGAGGTGCTGAGTGGGAGGGGCCTGGCCCCCTGCCCCGGGGCCGCACAGTTCCACGGGGAAGACGGAGGCCAAATGGCTGTTTCCTGGTCTTGGTCCAATGGCAGGACAGTTGGACGGCGCCCGGACAGACGGCACACAGAGGCAGACAGCCCAAGTCCAGGAGCCGGGCAAGGCTCCCTCCAGGGAACCTGAACTCCGCGTCGGCTCCCAGCGAAGGAGCAGGAGGGGACATTCCGGGGAAAGGGGACGACTCCATAGAAAGCCTTGAGGCACGAAGTACAGACATGGGAGAAGGCCAGGCAGGCACTCCGGGCTCCTTCAGAAAGTTTATTTTCACTCCACGTGTCTGTGGGAAACACGGTGGAGCGGAGGACACCTGAAAGAAAGGGTGGCGTCCACCTTCCCATGCACTGGCCACGGCCACGGCTCAGGGTGTCTGCGAAATGACCTTGGGGGGCTGTCACACTGCCAGTTTTGACCTGGTGTCCCCTCCCTCCTCCCTAATCCATCTCAGGGTGTTTCTGCTTTGAAAGCCATGGACTGGACTCATTTCCTGAAGGTGAATTTAATTTCTAGCTCATTACCTCATCTATGCCATGAACTCCTCTGCTCCCACAATTCCTGCCGGAAAGGAGGCAAGTCCTTCTTTCCGAAACCATGTATGTGCCGGGCTGGGACCACAGTCAGTGACAAAACAGGCACAGTCCTGCCTTCACACACCCTACCCTCTAACAGGAAGTCACAGCAAGCCCAGCAAGGACCATTAAACAAAACTGTGAAATTGTGAGATATTTCTGGAATCGCAGCTAGCATCTTGGAGAAGGCAAGGGTGAGAGAGTCCGCCGACTCCGCAGAGACACTCCCTGCCATGGATCACACAGGCTGTGGGCCTCGCGGGTTCACGACCGGGCTCCTGCACTCGGGCACAGGCTGGCCGAGCTCCCGGTGCCCCGAGTCTCGTCATTCCCCGGTTCTTCTCGCTCACCTCCACCGCCTCGGCCTCCTGACGCTTCCTTGGAAATGCAGCGCACGGCTCATCCCAGCGCTGCGCCTGCTGTGTCCGCTCCCTGAATGCTCTTCCCCTAATCACCTCTAGGACCCCCTGCACCCCCCTCTCTTCTTGCGCCAACGTCATTCTCAATAAGGTATTCCTCGACTACCCGACCTGAAAGTGCACCCCAACTCCCACGTTCCCCTTCTCCACTCCACCCTTGTCGCCATAGAAAAGGTCTCTTTATCATCTAGCACACTTAGTAGTGCTTTACGTGTATTTATTTACACGTATCTCCTACTTTCCTTATCACTTGCAAGCTCCCAGAGTTCAGGGGCACTTCACTGGCACTGTCTTTATGAGTTCCCTTGGCGGCTTGGCCGCTTGCTGGAGTTGATAAGCTTTTCTTACTTGCCAAGGTAAGTTTGGGTAGATTAGGCCAAAGTCAAGTAATCAACGGGCCAATTGTTGGAGAAGATGAGAATTTGCTCAATATGAGTAATAACAAGATTCTGTTTCAAAATAGCCTTAATTTTTCTCATTGCTGAAGTGATCGTGTTTATTACAGGAAAAAACAGAAAACAGATCATTCCATTTATTCCTGAAACCAAACTGTAGCCATTGCTGATATCACCATAATTCCTACATCAAAAGTGGGATCGTAGTGTTCAGACTACTCGGTGACCGACTCGGTCAGTGTCCCACACGCCTGAGGTGCGCAGGCCGGTCCCGGCCGGGCTCCGCCTGATGTCACGTGGGCACAGCTGACATGCTGCGGGTGGGGGGTGCTCACAGAGGAGCCACTTGGGGTCCATCCCACTGACCAGTGCCCTGCAAAGGTGGGGGAGGGACGTTCCCCAGGGAAGAACTGACCTATGGGAGGAAAAGGCCAGTAGCCACTTTCTTCCCCCTTTCTCCGACGAACCCCTACCCTAACATGGCCCAGGTCTACGTACAGTTCACACCTGAACTTGAGAAAGACTGAGGTTCACTGCTCCAGTCCTTCGTTTTACCAGATCAGTGATGCCTTCTCCTCTCGTGGACTCTCTCTGCTTCCCGACCTCACCCTCCTGGCCTCTCCCGGCCGGGTCCTGGTTCTGAGATGCCTACTAAAATCAGATCAGATAAACCACCTGCTGTAGGGCTTGCTTCCTGGGGAGCCCAAGAGAAGACACCTCATTTTTCCCTTAAAAATATGTGAAACATCTTAAGATCACAACGCTGTCTTCCTTTTTGCTTTATAGAGTAGGCGTGTGATGGATTCCTACCAAATCTGCCAGCCTATGGATTGTTGCTCTGTCTTTGCTAGACTACGTACCCTTCAGTATGCTCCCGTGGACCACGACTGGATGTTCCGCTGGCCCTTGATTCCACCTATTTTGATCCGCCACGGCTACGCAGCAAGGTCTGGGCCCCAACGCATGCTCACTGCCACATTCTCATAAGGGATTTGTGTGGATCCAAGGGGAGGCACAGTTCTAGGCTGCACTTCGTGCATTTGAACAACAATCACGGCATGCTCTTTATTTTAATGTCGGCCGTCCTTCCAGCAGGCCGGGGGATTTTCATAACACCCACAGAGGAAGAGGCATGGCCTCGCCCACCGGCTCGGTCAGGTTCACAGCCAGCTGCTTTTACGAGATTGCACGGAGCGGGGCTGGCCGGCAGGTCCGAGCCAGCCCAGCGAGTGTGAAGAGAAACATTTAAACCCTAAAAATCCTTGCTGCTGAAATATGTGTGTGCGTGTGTGTGTGTGTGTATTTGATAATAGGATCCCTCCTCCCACTTCTCCTCCCAGTAGTCATTTATTTTCCGTGTCACAAAACTCAGCACCAAACAAATGACAGGCCTTACCCACTGCACGAAGCTCAAAACACTCAGACCGGGGTTTTTCACTACAGACCACAGGCAGAGTGATTCCAGGGAGCTTTCTTCCGATAGTACAAGAAACCCCGGCCACTCCTTACAATTATCCCTGCACGGATCAGCAGTAGTCCGGAGATCAGTGTGAGACGTATTTGAAGCTGAATCCATGCTGACAGAGAAATACTTTCTATTTGTCAAATGCTTGAAGTACCTCGTTTCCAATGAACTGGATTATCTTCCCCTACATTGTGGGCAGCAGCTAAGATGAGGTTAACTCCTGCCTTTGTTACAGAGCAGAGCAAGCGGATTGGGGAGGAATGGAAACAACGGACTAATCAGTCCCAGAAAGCGAAACATGTTTACTGCTTGGAAAACTGATCGGTTCATTCTCTGCATGAAAGGAAAAGCACACTCAGAAACCCATTTGCAACAGGGAGTTGATTGAATTCCCCCCCCCCCCCCATCAAAGATAGTGCTGCGACTTCACGTTGGAACATGGAGGGCTGCCTTGGCTTAGGACCCAGTTACTTGACAAATAAACTCAAATTGGCAGATCCCAGGTATTCAGCAAACAGCCTCTAGCACACTAGTTTAAATTATTTTTAATCCTCACCTGAAGATATTTTTATTATTGATTTTAGAAAGGAAGGGAAAGATATATATATATATTTGATATAAGATAGATAGATATATAACTATACACACACACACACACACTGATCAGTTGCCTCCCATATGCACCTGACCATGGCTGAACTCGCCACCTAGGTAAGTGCCCTGACCAGGAGAAGAACCCATAACCCTTTGGTGCACAGGACAATGCTCCCACCCACTGAGCCACCTGGTCAGGGCCGTCAGACTACTTCCTGTCACAGCAATGCCACTGATGTTTTCAAAAGGCTCTTGAAACCCTGTCAATTACTTCCAAAGTCCCCTGTAATATGGGATACATGTGCTTCAACATATTTCCCCACAGCTCTTGAAGAGTCTGAATGAAAGATGTATCTTTTCAGGGGGGCAACAGAGCCCTCTCGCCGGTGGGAAATGAAATCCCCAGACATGGGAGGGAAGGGCTGGTGGCTGAGTCAGGCTCGGGTGGGGGCGGGGGTGGGGAGCAGAGAGACCCCGCAGCTCCACCCACGACGGCCCGCCCTCGGCGCGCTCCTGCTCTAACACACACGGCGGACCCTCCCCCCGCAGCGAAAAACGTCACAGGTCGCGAAGAAGAATGCGCACGGCGCAGGCTGAGGACAATGCCTGAGCCTACTCAAGTATCACCGTGCTCCAAACGACAGTTTTCCTCCCGTGTCTCCGCAGCGAGGGCGTCTGAGAACGACGCCGGTCTATAAATTTCCACGCGCTTGTTGACACCGCCTGGAGACGTCCTTGGCGGGAGGAAGAGCTGCCTGCCTCCCGCACAGCCGCGGAGCGCGCCGAGCCGCCTGCTCCGAGCCCCCTCTCTGATCAAAACGGCCCTTCCAGGCTGAGCTGGGGTCGGAAAGAATTCAGATAGAATGACAAAGGGGGTGGGGAGCTTGCACCTTTCTGGCCTATGTCAGTTGAAACAGAATTTCTTACCAACACACACGCACACAAACAGCTTTTAATAAAATGTTTTCAATGCTCTTTATTTACAAAAAGAAAGCAAGGCCCAGGTACGGAATAAACACAGCCTTGGGCAAAAGCGACCGCCTTCACGACAGGCTTGCTCTGGACTTCATTTAAAACCCCCGTCGTGGCCTTACCTTTCAGACATTAGACGATGCCAGACTCTATCCCTTTAAAAGCTGTTCCGTCTTGTCTTGGGGCTGCAGGAATCGGGAGTCCGCTAACGTCCGGTAAGTGTTCCCAGGTGCGTTCCGGCTTCGTTTGCAGCCAACAGCATCCCCGAGTGCCCTCTGCACGTCCCTCACCTCGCGGCGAGGCCATTACCTGCACGCATTCCCGCTTACGTTTAGTTTTTGAGTACAAAGGGAGTTTGCTGTGGCAGTTGGACTCGAAACGTTCGTGGCTGAGCCCTATTGGACTGCATCTCTGCCAGGAGGGCCGCCCGGATGCTTAGCCCTCTCCTTGGAAAACCGACTCTCTCTGCGGAAAGTTTTGGCAACAGAAAACAGATGGTCATCATGTTCTCAAAAGCCACCCTGCTCCCAGAATGACCAGCGATCTCCCTTCTCTAAATCAATAGGCCCCTTGCACGCATTTTCTTGAAAAGATCTAGTGTATGTAGTTAGACTTGTAACAAACACGTGATTCGAGCTGTGTGCATTTGCTCTGGCGGCTGGAGCTGGAGATCACTCTGACACTGGGGTCGACACCGAGAGACAAACATTAACGCCACCCACACCGGTCGGGTCACGGCAACAGGACCCCTCGGCGGCCTTTTCAGCATGAAGCCACGTGGCCACGCCGGTTTCTGCCCGACGGAACGTGGCCGTGCATTCCGTCGGCATGTCAGCAGTTAGCTGGAACATGACCGCTTTGGGGAATTACAAGGTTACTTAATTGAAAGTAGATGTTTAAATTATAGTCATCGTTAAACACACGGAGCTAAATGGTCGCTTGTATACGTAAAGCTGTTATTTGGAGCTGAATCGGCCGGCGGTTTAATAAGCAGCCAGAAATGTTTCACATCACCACGGTCATTAACCCAGGGACGTGAAAATCCCCCAACTAGAGGGCTCAGCAGTGCACGGGTACCTGCCATGACACCGACCTCGTCGCCTGAAACATGTCTGCGGAGAAGAGAGCGCGAGAAACCCCCGGCCGCCCGGAGAGGGGCAGCAGCCTTCGGGGACATGCCTGCTGGGGCCACAGCCGAGGATGCCGATGCAGGAATAAGAGAACCGCCAGGGGGCTGGGAGGCAGAGCGGTGCCCAAGCCTTGATTCCCGAACCCTCGGATACACCCTCCGAGACGCTGAAAAGGACCCTGCAGACACACTGGGATGCTGCGATTCTCCCGGACGGCGCAGGGAGGTCCAATAGATAGGTCCCTGGGGAGGAAGGCGGGAGGGAGGGCCGGGGTCCCAGAAGGGGCGTGGCCTTGGAGGCAGAGGTCGGGGGTCGGGGGGAGAGGGTGTGACGCTGTCGGCTTTGAAAACCGAAGGAGGGGCCGAGGCGGGGAGCGTGTCAGAGCTCCGGGGTCTGGAAGGGGCCAGGCAGCCGCGCTCCGTGAGCGGCACCGGGGAGGGGGAGGGGCAGCCCGCGGACACCTTCCTTCTCTAGCCCGCGGGACGCCTGGTCTCCGGAGCCGTGAGAGTCCTTTGTGGAAATCGGTGGCAGCGGCAGGAGGGAATTAATCCAGACGTTTCACGGCAGCTTGGAGAGAGGCAGCTGCCGTTGCATCAGGAGGCTTCAGCCAGCGCCCACGGGCCGTGCGCCTCCGTGACTGCCGTCCACTCCGCCGCTCTGAACGGCTGTCCTCACGCCGTCCCCTCTCCCGGAGCACGCACCTCAGGGAACCCGCTGGTGCCAATGCCTTCACTGTCCCTGTGGGCTGTCGGTCTCCTCCCAGGCCCTTACCGGGTTACAACCCAAACGTGTCTTTCTCAAAGACCTCGACCCCCACCCCTTTGAAATGTAACCATGCCGGGGTGTCCCACCTGTGGGCGTCTCCGGGCCACGGTGGGAGGGAGAAGAGCTGTCTTGGGCCACACATTAAACACACCGTGACACATAATCACACACACACAAATCTCATAATGTTTTAAGGAAATTTAGGATTTTGTGTTGGGCTGCATTCACAGCCACCCTGAGCCGCATGCGGCCCACAGGCGACAGGCTGGCCACCCCTGAAGGAGGAAGGCTGGGTCTGTGGGAGGGTCAGTTAACTGATACAGGGGCCTGACCCCAGGGACCGGCCTGCTGCCTCATGTCCCCAATCCTTTCCCACCGGGGCCCACGGCCTCCTTTCTACTTCTCTCTCGGTGCTCCCTCTGTGTCTGTCACTCATTCTCATCTCCGTCTTCTCTCTCCTCTCGTTGGCTTTGCTCCGCACCAGGAGCACCTGGCTGCGTCCGTGGTGACGGGCTGATCAGCGTGTCCACTACTGGGTTTCCCTCGAAGATTGCTCCAGGTCTTTCGCTCTAATGGGAGCCCCCCTTACGAGGGAAAGGCAGATGGCAAGCTCCGGGCAGGGCTCGGGGTGTGTGGGCACAAGGTGGGCTGCACTCCGGCACCGGGGACCTTCAGCCTGCTTCCTCCTGGGGTCCTGCCTGTGCTTCCCATTGTGCTCGGGCGTGCTGAGCCACTTCCACCCCGACCCGGCTGTCCCTCTCCTCCACCCACACGGCTCTTCTCCTGGAGCACAGCCTGCTTCCTTTCTCCTTTGTCCCACTATTTCTCCCCTCTTCTCCCCTTCCCCTTCCCTCTTCTCCTCCTCCTCCCCTTCCCTCTTCTCCTCCTCCTCACCTTCCCTCTTCTCCTCCTCCTCCCCTTCCCTCTTCTCCTCCTCCTCCCCTTCCCTCCTCCTCTCCTTTTCCCCTTCCTCCTCCTCCCCTTCCCTCCTCCTCCTCCTCCCCTTCCCTCCTCCTCCCCTTCCCTCCCCTTCCATCCTCTTCCTCCTCCCCATCCCTCCTCCTCCTCCTCCCCTTCCTTCCCCTTCCATCCTCTTCCTCCTCCCCTTCCCTCCTCCTCCTCCTCCCCTTCCCTCCCCTTCCATCCTCTTCCTCCTCCCCTTCCCTCCTCCTCTCCTCCTTCTCTCTCTTTCTCTCGCTCTCTGTCTCTCTCCCCCCTCCTCTCTATAACAGTAACTCCTGCAGGAGTGTGGGACAAGAACTTAAAAGCAGCAGTGGATGCTGGGAAAATCCGTTTGGATGAGTATTTATCAAGTGGACAATCAAGCAAGGCAAACCAAGATAGCGCCAGTGGGGCTGAAAAGGATATTAACTGTATAGATATTTCTGCGATGGAAGCAACAGGTTCTATGACCCATCCGATAGGTAAAAGAGTGAGAAAGAGGGGAATTTAAATCGAGGAGGATTCAGTTTGTGGCAGGGGGCCAATAATGAAGATGCGAGTTGTCGAGCTTGCCCCTGAACTTCGGCTTCTCACCTGCTGCTGGACTCCCCAATGTGGCTTCACCACAGCATTTGGGCTTTCCACTTCCTAAGCATAACTACTCAGATTTGGCCACAAGTCAGTAGCTTTTGCTTAGCTTTCTTGCCTTCGAGACTCAACAAATGCAACAGGATGTTATTTGTTAGAGAAATACATCTTTTGAGTCTGGAAGCAGATCTCCCAGCAGAACCGATTACCCTCTGTGTGCGTTTGGAAACCTCCCTGCCTCCGCCCGGCCGCGCGGGCTACAAGCAGAGCCCTGGCGCGCCGGGAGCCGGCCTTTGTCTGCCAGGGAGACGGACGGGGATTCTCGGCTTGTCGGCTCTCAGGTGGATTTTGTGCGCCTCTTTACAAGGGGAGAAAGGGCAACTGGGCTTTCGGAGGCCAAAAGGGGCCAGCAGGAGCGTGAAATCCCAGCAGCTCTGCGAGGACATCTGCATGACTCTAGAAGGAGACAGGAGGAAACAGGCGGGAGGTTAAGTCTCGACAGAGAAGGTGCAAAAAGGCGAGAGGAAAGCAGGTCCGCAGGGCCGGCTGGGCGGGTGGAACAGGTCAACAGCGGGTTCCTTTCCAGGAAAACTCCCAGAGGACGATGGGGCCCCTCCCGACGGGCCCAGTTCCGTGCTGGTGAGGCAAGAACACACAAAAGCAGTACAGGATCTGGGCCCGCCCACTGAGAACACCGACTTGTTTTTCTCTTCTTTTCCGCATGTCCTTCCACAAATCAACGCTAAGGGCATCTCGGGGCGGAAGAGCAGGAGGCGTTCAGAGCTTCTGCACTGCCCCCGCCTCCTGCGTCCTGCTATCAGACGCCCCGTAACACATGTGTGGATATGCAGGTCCCGCTCAGAGCATTCACCGCCACTGTGAGCTTCTAAGGAGCAGAGACGAAACAACAACAATTTCCTCCAGGCCCCTTCTGAACGCCTAGCGGCGAGCCGCACACGCAGTGAAACCGTACTATTAACCGACGTTCCGTCCTGGCCGACGGGACTGCTAAACAGCAGGTTCTCGAGCGAACAAGGAAGGTGGGCTTCGCATGCGGCTGCCTGGGTCTCGGAAGGAGTAATACCACCGGGCTCCCTATTTTAGCGCTGAACTTTGTTGCTGAAGAGACAGGAAAAAAGCAGAAAACGAACCACAACCCTGAGATTGTTTATTTTTTCGTACTTAGTTGACCCCGCCCGAATAAAGCAGCCCGTTCTGTGTCACTTCCACAGTCTCTCCCGTCTCACTGAATGCATTGCCTCCAGGAGGCCACGTGGCCACACTCAGTTACCGAGCATAATTTTTTTAAAGTAATCGTGTATTGCACAGCATTATTTATTATGGGACTCTCTAGCTCAGATAGGCCTTTGCTTTAGAACTTACTATGGATCTTCGTTCTGTTAGGATGGAAAAACAGAAAACATGATGGAATTTGGTCCTTAAAACTTCAGCGAGGAGAAAGCAAGACACACATAGACACACAAAATAAAGTTGAAGGCCACTATCAAGGGCAAAAGGCACCAGAATAACTCGTCCACCAGGACTGCACAGGACGCAGATTTCACCGTGAGCCCATGGACGTAAGAACTCGTGGTATGATGACATCTGGGCAGATCAGTGCCATGAAATAAAAGGAACAGAACGGTCAGAGGACTCTGGGGGCGGGGGGCTGTGATGGGCAGGTTGGGGGGATGGAGAAGAGGAAGCGGAGAAAGGAGTACAGTCCGCTCCAAAGGCCGTGAGCTCCCCCCCCCCCCCCCCCCCGCCTCGGGGCAACCTGGGAGGTCTGGGAGGGTCCAGAGGAAGACAAGTGGAGGGACAGAGGAGGCCGAGGTGGAACGGATTCCTAAGACTGACTCGTGTTAAGTGTTCCCCAAGAAATCAGATCGCCCCAACCTCCCAGCGTAAACATGCTGCACTCCGCCGTGAGAGTCTGTCACTGCAGGGGCCGCTCTTACAGACGCTTTGGAGTGGGGCGGAGCAGTCACCCGCTAGAGTCTGAAGGCAGACGGGTCTCGCTCTCTTTCCCGCAGCTTACACATCATATGATACCAGGCACGTTATGCAAGCCTGCCAAATGCCATTATTTAAATCTACAAAATGGAGAGTGCATCACCCATTTCCAACCATGTTCTAAAGGTCCAATTGAATTACAGGGCGGCCTACTGTTGTGAGGTATGCTAAGAAACATACATTCGGTCTTCCTTTTCTGGACAAAGCTTTCAATAAGCTTCTACCGCGACGACTATCCACTTATCTACAGCTGTGCCCCAATACTCCGCTTCTCCTTCTGTTACTTGACATGAATTGTTAATGCTCCTATTAAAGCCAATATCCTCCTCAACACACACACACACACACACACACACACACACACACACACTTTAGATCAGATCCTTCACCCACTCAAAGACATTGCCAATATTTTTTTTTGATTCAACCATCGTTCTGTTTTTCCGGCATGACGGGCATGGTATTGAATCTTGCCTTACAAAACAGTAGGAACCTTTTTTTTTTTTTTTTACCCCATAGCCCTTTCTATTTATAATTTCATTTCTTTGTTCCTTTTTGCAATGAAACCCCTCAAACGTTATCGATACTCATTGCCACCAAGCTTTCTGCTCCTGGTCCACCTCAGTTCCAGGTTTCTGTCCCCACCGCACCACCGAAATAGCCCTTCTCAAGTCCCAGGGGCTTTCAGGTTGTTAAGGTCAAGGTTGCCAAGTCTCAGCCCTCCTCTCCCTGCATCCATCGACAGCACCTGTGCCAGCTGACGCATCCTCTTCCTTGAAGGGGACACAGGAGGGGGACCCAGAACCCAGGTCTGCTCAGACAGATCCCTCTACCTGGGATCTCCTCTTCCTCACTGGCTCCTCTTCCTCATGGCCTCCTTTCCCAGCTCTTTTTAAAAAGCTCTCCCTTGTCTTAAATGATGAAAATTCCCTGGGCCCTTTCTTTACACTTCTCTCCTACCCACACCCCCTTCCTAGTCTCAGGGCCGGACACCTTTGTGCTGACAACTCCGACCCAGCACCTCCAGCCCGGCTCCCTTCCTGAACCACAGACTCATGGGGTCAACCTCCGGCATCCCATCTCAGCTGGGAGACCCAGCAGGAACGCCGCACTCAAGAAGTCCCACGCAGCCCGGCTGGCATAGCTCAGTGGATTGAGCGAGGGCTGCAAACCAAAGTGTTGCAGGTTCGATCCCCAGTCAGGGCACATGCCTGGGTTGCCCGCCATGACCCCCAGCAACCGCACATGGACGTTTCTCTCTCTTTCTCTTTCTCCCTCCCTCCCCTCTCTAAAAAAATAAATAAATAAAGTCTTTAAAAAATAAAAATAAAAAAAGAAGTCCTGCACAGAACTTCTGATTTCCCTCCAACGCCTGTCCCCTCCTATAACCATACGCATTGTAGTGACACGCAAACCCTCCACTTCCCGTTAGCGGAGGCTGACAGCTCTGAATGCGTCCCTTCTCCACAGCCGCTCCCTCCCGAAGGCAGGTATCCCCTGCGTAAGCACCGCTGAGCATTCGCTACTCTCACACCCGAAGCTAACCAGGTGTCTGCTTCCCATTATTTCTTTGTGGGAGAAAGTATGGCATGAATGAAGACAAATCAAAAGCCCCAACTAAATTTCTAACATGTGCCTCTAACACAGACAAAGCTATGTGGTAAAATGCTTTATGATATTTCATGATACGTAGCATGGATCGGAAGAAAATGCAGGCAAAAATATACAATAAAAATGAGACCGCTGCCTCGAATACATTCCCTGACCCAATGAAGTGGACCCTCCCCACCCGTGGAAGCCGGAGCGGCCGGGGACTGGGATGGCCGGTGAGGCCGGCCTTCGCCGGGGGTGCTCGGAGCTGCGGGCTGAGGCTCCGCAAGGGTCTGACGGGCAGCGGCTGTTTCGTGAATAAACAGTTATTCAGTGGACGAGTCGATGGATGCGGGGACTGGTGTGATATCTATTCAGCTGAAAGTAAAATTACAGAGGGTGATCTGCAGTTTCTCTCCCAAAGCACCCCTCCCCTCCGGATGTCCGTGTTTTCTACCCTCGGAGGTCTTCCCTAAGACGCACAAAACCGGTGGTTTTCACGCAGAATAATCCTGCCCGTCTTACTCTATTCTAGAGGAACTTAACCGAGGCATCCTAATTTAGATTCCCATTTAAAAAGCGAGCCCAGTACATGCCCCCTCGTCAGCAGGTAGATTGTTATGGCTCCACGTAAAGAAAGTCTGGCAAATTCAGTCCCCTGCTCCGTGCTGTGGTAGGGGAGAGGGTGATTCTCGTGAGACAGTACGAGTGGTTCTGCGGACACTTGGTCCTGTGGTTTAAGCTCCAGGATGCGGCGTGCCTCGGACGTCACGTGCTTGCTCCCCGTCTCCGTTTCAGAGCTGAACGTCCTTTTCTATGCAGTGGCCTTGCAGTCCCCACGGAAGAGCTGCACAGAGCGCTCTGCTCCTCCTGATGGAGCACAAAGCCCTGACCCGCTTGCTCTCTGAAGGGGATGCCGGATGGAATTTTCCAGAAGGGTACTGGATGGCCGGAGCTCACATGAGACCAGCCCCGTTCACCTGGCACGTTCCTTTTGGGCGTTTGAAGGACCTAGGCGTAATTGTAGCAGGCTTTTAAAGAACCACTGTTTTCCTCACCGGCCCACGCTGGCACGGAATGGTTAATTCCTCCGGTAGCCTAAGTTCATTGACCCTCACTGGGCTTGGCGCGGCTATGAACACGGGCCGCCACTGCCGTCTCCCCCTCGGGGGCCCGCCGTATTGAAAGCACAAGAGGACGTTTTTACAGCCAGAGGCATTGGGAGAGGCAGACAACACACGTAAACAAGAACAAGGACCCTAAATACCTTGCGGTGGTTTTCTATAAAACGTTTTAATCATAATGAAAGACACATTTTAAGCGGCGCTCCCTGGGCAACTATGCCTTTATTTCCCTGCGCCACGAGCCTGGCGTGTCCCTGTGTCACGGCGCACAGAGGGGCTCCTCCCGCTTTGAGATGTCTTTTCCAGAAAGAGGGGGAAGTGCCCAGCAGGGGGCGAGCAGCCAGGGGCACTCATTTCCAATCACGTGCGAATGTGTGGGAGCAACTGCCCCATTTGGGGGGAACCTTCCTGACGCCCCATGCACCTCCGCTCTCTGTGTCAGAGTAGAATGTGAGTGAATGGTGAAACTGCTGCTTAGGAAAAAGGAAATAGCTTCTTAAAAACTGTTTATAGAATTTCATGTCTCCTGACGTTATCTAAAAATAATTGAACAGATTATCCGTCATTCATCAAGTCTGAGGAAAAGACCTGGTGATGTCTAATTTCAATAAAAAGTGGTCATTGATACAATGTATCATTCTAATTTTCATAAACACAAACCATAGCAAGGTGTCTTCTGCCATTTTCTCCGTATCTCAATGGTATCATTGCTCCATTATTAATCCCTAGTCTTCATTGTTTTTATTAATGTTTTTCTTTGTGACATCTGATCTACCATAAGTAGTCGAACCTGAACCTAGTCAAACCTAGGTTGTAAGGAATAGAGACCATGAATGTGAACTTGGTAAAGACGGTTGTTGTAAGAGCAACAAAAAAGTCCCTAACAGTTAATACTTGCTCCTCTCCAACTTCGACTTGTACTTGATTCTGCTGGGCTGTGACGTGGATACTGGGCCCAAGGTGAGGTCACCCTTGAGCTGAGGATCTAACCAACCACCAACCAAAGTTTCCATCTCTTAGCTCCGCATCTCATGAAAGAGAATTTGATTTGTTGCTGGTCACGTGGCCAACCGTCTCATTATCCAATCGGGGGACAGTATTTATATGGTACCTCCCCTTAGAGAGGCTCCGTGAAGTTCAGGCTTCCTGGAACACACTCCCGAGCTCGGGCGAGACGTGTCGCACTAACCTTTCCAGAACACTCTCATGTCGGCAGAGCGGTGCTGCCGCCATAACCTTCCCCCACACAGCCTCTGAATGCATTTAAAAGAGTGATTTTTTTAAAAAGATTTTATTTATTTATTTTAGAGAGAGGGGAGGGAGAAAGAGACGGAGAGAAACCTTGCTATGTGAAAGATGCATCGATCAGTTGCCTCTCACACGCCACTGGGGACCCGGCCCACAACCCAGGCACGGGCTGTCACTGGGAATCGAACCAGCGACCTTTCAGTTCATAGGCTGACACTTTATCCACTGAGCCACACCATCCAGGGCTGCCGAAGCAATTCTTAATCCGCACCAGTACTTGTCAGACTGTTGTGACCCGGCACAGAAACATAATTGTCCAAACACCCCCTGGAATTCATAAATTGTACACATAGATTAATGTGCGATCTTTAAAAGCATAGTTTAGTACAAGTAAAAAGTGAGCTTTAAAGGGATAAAATATAATGTTTATATAAATTGAGGTTTAGTATTTTCTCGACAATCTCCATGAGCAGGGGCCACTTTTACTTCACTTGACGGATCCTTTAACAGACCCCTGTGTCACACCTGCTATGTGTTGAGCACTGTTCTAGATGCCTGTCCGATGGTGACCCATCCGATTCTCGTAAGTACCGCGGGAAGAAGGTGCTGTTGTCATTCCCGTTTTCCACACGCGGGAATCGGTGTGTAGAGGGTGCTGTGCCCACTGTCACGGAGCTGGAGAATGGTGCCACCAAGATTTTAATCCTGCCCCAACCACCGCGCCGTTGTCCCCACGGAGCACCCTCTGCCCCGAGAGCCACAGTGAGTCCTTCACCGTGAGAACCGGCCAAAACTCCCAGACGCCTGCACGGTGCTTGCCGACCCTCGCTCCACAACTCAAGTTTCCTTTCCCAGGCTGCACGTCACGCTCTCTCCCGTTCGCTGTTGCTCACTAAAACATGAATTCCTTCTTGTCTCGTGGGAACGAGGAATCGAAGCAACCGTGGAAAACCCCCACGGAAGTCACTGTAGCTGCTAAGGTGGAGACGTTGACCTCGGCGGGCTGTTCTCGGCTGGGGAGTTAAGGAGCAACCCCCTGGGCAAGGTCACGGGCAGCATCTCTACACCTTCCCAGCCCCGCTGCGTCTCGGGCACTTAATGTGAGAAGCTCCACAGACTCCTTTCGCTTCAGCCAAGATGGGCTTCACCCTTGACACATTAATAGGGCGTCAAACGAATAAGGAGTTTGCTGTTTGATACTGCACACTCACAGCAGGAAGTGTGTCGGGTAGCTCTGAGAACAGCCAGATGGAGCAACAAAGGCCCCGGGAGTCAGCCGCTGGCTGTGGGCAGGGTGTCATCTGCAGTTGCCGTTTCCTGTGTCTCCAGGCTGCGGCCGCCGCCTCCTGCTGGTGGCGTCGCCTCTCTGTTCCTGTGGACGGGAAGACTGAGCCGCTTTGGGGAAGTGACCCGTTGTCCTCAGGGTTCGTGCGGTCATCTGCAGCCATCCAGGCCGCAGTGCTCACGGTGGTCCAAGACACTTCCCAAAGCTGAGTGACCGGGGGCCTAACCACTGGACTCGCCTCCCAGCACCTGTCCTGGGGACAGACGAGTGTGGCCCTGCCTGGCCTCCCTGCTTATCCCCCCGCCCCCACCCCGCCAACCTCACGGCCTCTACTTATTCTCCTGCTGTCTGTACCACCTGAGCACACCTTTTCACCTTGCCCACCCACCCCGGGACACGTCCCTCCTGGCTTCTCTGTAACCCCAGCCGGTGCTGTACGGACCCTGGGAACGGGGCAGGAACCACTTCCTGGTGGTCCCCTAAATAGTGTCCATGGCTTTTCACTCAAGCTGAGCTGTGGCTCAGACTCCTTCCTTCTCTTGGGTAACTTTTGTGCTTCTTGACTTGTGGAGGGGAAGGAACGTGTTGCCATTGTAGATTTATCTGAAATGGCAGCTGACGTCAGGGACCATTATCAGAGGCGTCTCGAAGTTCACGGACGGGATGGCGTGTCAGTTGGCCCACGAGAGTGGAGCCCGGCTCCTCAGGTGCATGGAGGACCTCGGCCAGTCCCACAGGAGTGAGGAGTCACAGCAGTGTCTGCTCCTGCCCGGAGGGAGACCGAGCCCCACTCCTGCATCTCAGGAAGATGGAGGGCACGTTTCTGGAGAAACAGAAACCAGCCAAGACGTTTGAGAGACTCACGGTTTTGAGAACTTGACCGTGGGTTTCACTCTCTCTCCCCGGTCTCCCTGTAAGCTGCAACAGCAGTGGAGCTGGTGGTGCAGAGCCACCGGGCTCAGCGCGTTGACTCTGAGAGGAGGGATGCTACAAAGGCTGGTCCCCGGGCGCCAGGCGTGGCTCCAGGGAAAGGGGCCTTTGATGTGCGCAGGACAGCCTGGTGAGAGAGGTGGCACGACGTTCGCCGTCCTCGCCGCCCTGACACGGCGCAACGACGCACACGGGCAGAAGGGACGTGTGGGAGGCCCGCGGGGAGCAGAGGCTGTCGGGAAGGGGCGCTCCGGCTGGTGGGGAAGTGGGACAGAGGAAGAGAAGCTGCTGCCACAGCGTGAAGACGATGAAAATGGGTCTCCCTTCCTAAGCCAAGTGGCTGAGTTTCGGGGGGGAAAAGAAGAGCCACAGGTCCCAAAGCGTCCAAAGCCAGGCCCCAGATGTCTGCACTCCTGCCCCCAAAGCTGAGTGCCATTCCCCAGGGGCCACAGGGGAGAGGTCGAACAACAGGCCTCCCGATAATCACATCTCCACGGTGTGAATAACACACGCTCCTTCACTTACTCATTCAACAAACACTCCGAGTTCCTAAGGTATGGCAGGCTCTGTGTGGGTGAAGATCAAAGATGAAGAGACAGAGTCTGGCTGTGTCCTCAGGGACCGCCCCCTTCAGCCAGCAGACTAACCTACAAAACAGCCACAAGCAGAGGCGGCTGTGCTAGGGAGCCCCGAAGACCGAAAGGGGTCAAGTTCGTTTCCATAGGCGCTGGAGTTCTTGTGCTGAGACTTGAACTCCAACCAGGGATCTGCTTACTGTTGAAGAGAGAGACTGCACGCTAGGTAAAGCGCCTCTCTTGGGCCCAGGCACAGAGGAAGGGGCTGCCGGACCCCGCCCGCCGGAGCAGGTGAGGAAGAGTGGGAGTCAGGCCCTCGAGGAGGGGCAGGAGAGCAGACCCCTGAGAGCCTGGCGGAGGCAGGCCCCTCCACTTCCTGTTTCGGCCACGGGGGGGGGGGCGGGGGGGGGCGCTGCATCGTGAGCACCGGAGGTGTCCACGTGGTACAGATACGTGGATAAACAAACAGGATCCTGTTCAGCGGGTCTGCGGGACGCAGGGAAAGAGAAGATAACCCCAACCCACGGTTTTCTGGTGAAACTAATTAGCAGCGACAATGCATGGCATTTCAACGAGCTCATTGTGACGTGGATGGATGAAAGGATCGGGAGTATGAAGTACTATCTCAAGCACATGCCCTTTGACTCATGTAAAAATTATTTTATCCTGAAGCTTCTCGACCATATACAAAGGGAAAAAAAAAGAATAATGATCTAATGCTAAGCTTTTGTTCCATTTGACAGACCTGGTGTTTTGTGTTGTTTTGTTTTTTTTTATCTTTGCTGAAGTATTCTAACTCCTAGACCTCCTTTTATTTCACTCACATATTTCAGTGTGTAACCTTTTGTGAATATGACATTTTTTTCTGGACAATTATGATCTAAGACACTAATGGCGACTCCCTGTCCTCATCTGACGGACACTTCATAATCACATTTCCCCGAACGCCTCCGAAAAGGCCCTTCTCGCTGTCAGCTCATCTGGGCCCCGGCTCAGGCAGGACGCGCCCCCTCCCCTGGGTGGTTTGAAAACAGCGCAGCCCCCACCCCCACCACTGCTCTCCCCACGGCCGGGTTTCACTGCAGAAACTCGCTGATTCACCCCGTCGGATACCTCGCAGGTTGGATTTCGCTATACTGTCTGTGACGTTATTTATATTTTTATTTTCCATTTTCCTTGCTAATGGCAGTTAGCTCTGGGGGCTCCACGGACTGCAGAGTGACCATAAACTGTGGCAAGAACACCCCACCCGTGGCTGCTGCTCAGGGGACACAGGCTGGCGGGCCCTCCCACGGGGGTGGGGGTGGGGGAGGTTAACTGGTCAGTGCTTCCAGCGGTGACGGCTGACCTCTCAGTGTCAAGTTCCCCAGCAACCTCCCACCTCATTGTTCAGTGCCTTGGGGAGCTCTGCCTCAAATAATCGCTTCATCGGGGCTTGCAAGTGTAGGATGCTGTAATTCTTTCCACACGTATTAGCTGGCTCTTCTGCAGGGAAAAGACAAACGAATTCTGAGCGGGAGCTATTTGCTTCCCCGAAAATATAGGGATTACAGTGAAGGTTCCGTTCAATTGCTGATCATCAGAATACAAAGTTAGCACTACTCACTTTTATAGAGAGAATCACTTACTATGGTCCGGTCAGAAAAGTTATTTCCAGAATATGAGCTAAACCAGGGAACGTGAGCTTAGCCACTACTCCCTTGCCACGCCTCAGCCTCCTGAAGGTGACACGTGTGTGTCTGCTCGACGTTCGACGGGGCCAGACTCGGTGGAGTGACCTGCAGAAGTAGTCCCGGCTTCAGACCAGCGGACCCCCGCTTCAGACCAGCCCACTTCACAGACGTGATTTCGTCGCCGGCCCCCAGGCTACTCCCGATCACGGGGTTTCTCCTTCGCTCCGCTCTGGGGCTTCTGTAATGACCGGCTGTTAGCATTACCGTGAGCGGGAGAACTCCGCCTCCGGCCCCGCCCACTGCTCACAAGGAGCTTAAAGGGCAAGGAAGTCGTCGGCCAACACGAGGTCCCTTTCCTTTCCTGCATCGTGGGCCTGGCGAGAACACGCGCATTTTTACCGTGCACGTGTGGGAATTCGGAGCACGTGCTCCATGCCCCAAGAACTGGCGTGTTCACTTGCGACTCTCCCCGAGAGAGCGCCCGGATCGCCCTGCTCCAGGAAGGAGGCATTCGGGTGGTCTCAGAGAGCACCTTGGGGGCCACGTCTGGATTACACAGGGTCTGGCATAAGTAACACCCCCTTTTTATTACACAATCTCTTATTACAAAATCATAAGCATGTCGCTGTGTATCATAACCATACCACACTCAAGCACACCATGGGACATTTTAGGTGAAATGTTCGCATTATAACGATAAATTACGACACCCATACTACGACCCTACCCACCACACTCACCAGGCGTTATTTCTGCCGGACCCTGCATTGCTTCCAAACAGTGTCGTTAACAATCAGCACGGCTGAGCTCCATTTCCACCACCCCCACCAGACGCAGAAAAAGTCAACCCAAAAATAACATTAAAAAATCCAGTTAGAAAAGTAAGACCGTCCATTTCTCCTCTTCTTAAGAGATAAGCAATTTCATCTAGGTACAAAATAGCTACAACTATTTTTCAAAACCGCGCATATTAATGTGTCGTGAGAGAAAGCAGACCCCACCAGCAGATGGATCGTCCACCAGGGGATTAAACAGCTTCCGAGGACCCTCCAAAGAGCTGTTAGACATCGCCGAGGAACCAGAAAGTTCTGCAGCAAATGACCCAAATGACTTTGAGAGATGAAAAATAAGGAAGCCGAAATAGAAAATAATAATAATAGTCCTTGCGACTTACCTAATAGCTTTCTTGAGAGAATTCTGAAACACTTTCCAAACATTAATCCAATAATTTCTGTCATTAGTCCGCACGGCACGACGGGGGCCCTTTACATGATTTCCCCCCGAGCACTGGAGGACCCGAGGCTCGGGGAGACGAGGATGATCGCCCCCCCCCCCCCCGTGCAGGAAAGGGTCCACGCCAGGGGGGAATGCTCAGAGAGGAAACACAATCTCCTGCTCCATTATGCTATTACCAGACGGCGTCGGCTCAGAATCGGTTTAATATGTGAGTGAAGAGAGCTAACAGAAAAATGTTATCAACAGTTATCTAAAACCTGGAGAACTCATTAATTTGGAGGCAAGCCGACCTCAAAGCAAGATCTGGGGTGAACACCCACTCCCTATGTGGGAAATCAGTTTTTAAAATGGAAAGTAAAGAGCGTCATCCACACACAGGTTTTTGTTCAGGAATTGTCTTCTCCATTCGTTCGGACAAGGCGCACGGGAAGAGGGCCCCGTGACACTGAGAACGCAGCCCAGTGCCGACGGGACAGTCACTGGCCGAAGGTGGAGGGCCGCCCGGGTGATGAGACAAAGTCCCGGACAGAATCACAGCCTCCTGGGGAGGAATGCACAGCCTTCCAGGCGCCGTAGGAGCGGCAAGGCACGGGGCGTCCCGCACTGAAGCCGAGGGCAGTGCCCCTGAGACGACCCCCCTGATGCGGGAGCACCGCCTGGGGGGCACGGGTCACACACTGGAGAGAAGGCCGCCCCACGAGCCCGGGCTCTGCGCGCTCATTCCACTGAGGTGGGGGCTTCCCTTTAACGTTGTTTTGTTTTGGGGGGGGGGGCGCGAGGTGGAGAATGGCAGCATTATGTGCAGACACCGGGCCTGGGAGCCATGCGTTTCTCCCTTCTCGTGTTGCACAACCACACCAGCTTCCTCCTGCAGGGCAGCACAGACCCGGGGTCGGCCACCCGGCTCCACCTCACAGAGCACGTACCTCGGGGGAGCGTGAGAGAGCCGAGTGACAGCAAGGGCACTCACACAAGCTCCGGTCTTCAAGGGGCGCCTTGGCCACAGCCGCGCCTGGCGGTGGCAGGCAGTTCGGGTCACTCCCCCCGCCCCGCCCGCGCTGCGTGGCCCCGAGTCCAGGCAACGCCCCTTGCCCGGCGCAGACGGCCGCCTTGGGGAAGCACATTCCTTGTGGTGGGGAGGGAGGCTCTGAGTCACACTTCTCTCGTGGTTTTGGAAAGTGGCTTCAGCTTTTCAGGCTCCAGGACCCGGCACGTGCCCTGAGAGCGCACACCCTGGCTCCCGGCCCCGGGTCCCCGGGACGCCTTTCCCACGTGCCTGCACCCTGCCACACACAGCTTCACGTGGGAGGACTTCACTGCCCCTCGGGCACACGGGAGAAGCAGACGCGCCATTTCAGCACAGGGACCCCTGGGTGGCAGCCCAAGGCCCGGGCCTTTGCCCTGCAGGGGACAAACCCTCCAGCTCCAGGTGCAGTTTATACTCCAGGCCCCGCCACGGCAGGTGCACCTGGCCTGGCTTCTCCTCCTCTCTCTCCCGCCCCCCACTTCCCAAACGATTTCTGACATACAGGAGAGACCCTGCCTTATGCTTCTGTACCCCCGCCGAAAACCCAAGGATGGTGAATAACGAAAATGTCTCTTCTCGTCCAACAAACAAACAAACAAACAACTTGCACCTCGACGCTTGGCTCAGGGTCGGCTTCGGGAGAACCTGGCCTCAGACAGCCTTAGTTTGAAACTATCTTTTGGGAAGAATGACAGGAGGGGGCAGAGAAGAGAAGGGGACACACATTCCCAGCTGGTGGAGTCGTCAGTTCAATGTGCCTCCCATTCTGATTTCGTACCATTCCTTTCTCTGTAGGAAACTCCTGCCACCTGTGCACAGGTGTCGGGGCAGAGGCTAAGGGAGTGAGGGTGCGCCGTGGCAATTTGATGGCAGGAGAGACTTAGAGCTCATTTGCTCTAAGCTGCCCGGGGTGACCCGACTGATGTGGGGACTCGGGGGAAGCACGAAGCACAGGAAGACAGACCTGAAATAGGAAGTCCGCCCTGGAGGGAGGGCTCATGTCAGAGAAGCCCACCCTAATGAGATGCTTAACGGCGGGGCCTGGCCCCAGAGCCGGAAGCCAAGGACCCGAGCCAGGGTGCAAGGCGAGGCCCGGGGCCTGAGCACAGAGGGGGGACCGCTGATTCGGGGCGGTGCACCGGGGTTGGCCTGGAGGGACGTGGAGTCAGGAGAGCGAGAGGGTTTACTGTCTCCCTATTCTTTGTGGTGTGGGCACGTGAGGTGGGTTTCTGCAAGGCCCCCTCCGGAGCGACCCAGAGCGACCCAGAGTGACCCAGAGCTGGGTTTTTGCTGTGGACACTTAGGCAAACCTTCCGTGGCATTCCCGAGTCAGCCTAGATGTGGTTGTACCTGAACGTCTATCCCACCTGCACCCCAAAAGGGAAGGTAGATTTACAGGGAGACGGGGCTGGTGGCAGGTGGCCCTCCACAGGCGGCTCTGGGACGAGGGTCCGGTGGACTCCGCAGCGGGCATGTCACGTCATCTCTCCCTCTCAGTGGAGGGAGCACCTGCTTCCGTCGCTCCCTGGGGCACAGCAGGTGATGTCCCAGTTTGAACCGGGGGTGTCCAAACTTTAGGTGTCTTGGGGCCACACCGGATGCGGAAGAGTTGTCTTGGGCCACACAGTAAGCACACTGCGACACGTGACCACGAAAAAAAATCTCACAATGTTTTAAGTAAATTTACGATTTTGTGTTGGGCCGCATTCACAGCCACCCCAGGCTGCGTGGGACCCACAGGCCTCGGGTGAGACACCCCTGGCCACCAGCGATGCTGGGCGTGCGCAGTGTGTGTCTGTGGTCCCGGGAAGCCAGGGCAGCAGGGAGTGCTGGGTCACAGGGCGAAGCTGGTCGTTGTCAAGGAGCCTGGTGGGCGGGACTTCCGGTACGAGAGGCCAGTCCAGTGTCCATCGTGGTAAATACATCTGGGTCATGACCCAGTAAACGCGAGCACACACATTCACCCAAACAAATGTTTCACAAAACTGATATTGTCCCTTGTTTTGCATCCACAAGCTGATGTTTTCTACTTTATTCTATTTTTACTAAAAAGAAATACTGGTCAAAATTCATTAATTTGCTATGATGAGCCACTTCTAATTTGAAAAACTGTGCTTTGCTGCCCACACGGTAAGTTCCATCTGGACGTCGCTGGTCTGTGGGCAGGGCCGCTGGCTGGCAGATGGTCGCCGACGTCAAGGGCGCCGGCAGCGTCTCCCCCAGGTGCACGCACACTCTCAGGCACGCCCGAGGCCAGGCAGGGTCTGAGGCCAAGGGTCACACAGCAGGTGCGAGGGTCTCCAGCAGGCATTTTGTGTGGATGGGGCGGGTCATTCTTAAGGCCCCTCCTTCATCCTGTCTGCCTCTCTGTAGCCTTTCTCGAGGTCCCTGTCCCTGAAACATCTCCCTGTGGCATGGCATCCCTCAGAAGCTCTGAAACGCCACAGGTCTTCTCCCTTCCTGCCCTGGCGGTGCTGTGGGGCCGTGAGCTGAGTCCAATGGTGGGCACCGTCAGAATGGACAGGGCATGGAGCGGGGTGTCAGCTCAGACTCGGGAAGGGGAACTTCCAGAAAAAAAAAACAAAACCCGAAATGACAATCCTCTTCTTCACTGAAAAATCTTGTTAGGCATCTTAGCGTATTTTGAAACGTCTCTTGTCATAAAAATAATTTATAGTGAGTCGCTGTAACCAAGGACAAAAATAGTCAAGTGATCATCCGGTCCTCACTTTCTAGGAACCAACTTGAAAATCTCAGATCTGACCTATCTCTTGACTCGAGGAGAGCCGAATCAATTAGTGCACTTTTATCATTAGTGGCAGGACTGTGCGTGGCAGGGACATTCTCTTTGGGGGTCTTTGTATCCACACAATGACATATTACAGCCAGCCGTCCTTATGGCCTTTCGCATCAATTATTTAAAATCAAAGAGCCATTAATTCATATCTCTGTGCCTCTGCCATAGTCTCGTTCTAAAAGGGAAGGAGTGCGAGGAAATTTGTCAATAAAATCATTGGGCCTTTCCAGACGGATATGATTTATATGGAATCATTGCGATTCTATTTAGGGTCCTGTGATCTCAGTGGCTGGGAAGGGGAGGGTTGAATTATTCATGTTTTCCCGGTCGATACAGACACACATAGTCTCATGCGCATGCACACACACACACACGCACACGCACGGAAGTTCTTCGGGTTTCGGTCGTCTGCACGGGGTCTCTGAGCCCAGTTCCTTCTGCAGTGAGGTGGTGCCACACCGCATCCCCCGCACACGGGTACCAACGGAGGCTTAAAAATAGGGGCCATGTGCACGGCGCGCCTGGTGCCAAACAACAGATCCCACCACACCTGCTGCGTGCGGAGCGGCAGGAGGGGGCCAACAAGGCTCCTTGCAAAGGCGGCTTGTTGCTCCTGCTGTGAGGAGAGCCCGTCCTTGGGCGAGCCCCGGGCAGGCCCGCCTGCCAGTCCCAATGCAAGGGTGCCCAGGGCGGGCGGGAAACCTCCTGGTGTCGTCAGGCCGAGCCTGCCAAATTAGTGGGGAATTAAAGAGGCAAAGGACACCGTTGGAAGACTGATAATCAGGGAGATGGAAAGAGGTCAGGGCATGCTTAGAAATGTGACTGAACCTTGAGTTCCAAAAAAAAAAAAGGAAAGAAAACTCGTTACCACTGGTTGAACATTCGCCGGGCTGAAAAGAAATGGGTACAAAGTATCGTGGGGCTTTGAGCTGTTTTCTGGTTAGAAACAAAAGAATTTCAGTCAAGTGTTTACAGCAGCGGTTTTTCAACCTTTCTCGTCTCGTGGCACTCATAAACGAATTACTAAAATTCTGCGGCACACCAAAAACTGTATTTTTTGCCAATCTGACAGAAGTAGGTATAATTTTGATGCATTTGATGCATAGCGTTGGCTATTCTCATTTTTCAATTTGACCGTCTAAGGGAAAAGGGTCGGAGCTCCCGTTCTGCGGATTCCTGCAGCCGCCGGGTGCGGGTCGCCGCCGTAGAGTGCAGTTGTGCGCGGGAGTTGGGCAGACTCTGCAGCAGGAGGTCGTCTGTCAGAACCCGCCGGGCCGAGGAACCGGCGACCTAATCCAGGTCACGCAAACATGAAGACTTTGGTTATCGTGAGACAATAGAGGTGGACGTGAACCATGTACAGATTTTATTGCAGTTATTTTACGGGATGAACAACGAACATGATCGTCCTTTGATAAGTATCCTTGTTTAAGCTAAAGGGATGCCCTGATTGTCTGCCCAGCGCTCCGCACAATTAAGCAGATCTGTAAGTCAAAGAGGGTGTCTGGGCAAGGCCAACACACTCACACCTTCCCGCGTCTCCTGAGCGAATGAGAGGGGTGGCCGTGGCAAGGGGCGGCCCCCTTCCCGTCCGCTGGTCTCCCTGTTGCTCCATGTGGCCCCCCCCACACCTCTACACCCGAGAGGAGAACGCAGGTGCCTTAGGACGTGGCCCCGGGACCCACTGGGCCCCCGGCCGGCCAGTCACAAACTCACCAACGATCACACGAGAACATGGAGCAGCCCCTGCGTGCCGGGTGCTGCGCCGGGCACTACCTGTGCTTTCAGAGCTCACGGACCCAGGAGACGACCGTCACAGGTGCTCTGGGCACCACGGCAAGGGACACCAAGGCCAGACACTGGTGGTCAGGAAGGCTCTCCCATGGGAAGTGTCCGGCTTTAAAAGCCCACAGGAACCCCTCCCGGAAAGAACAGGGGAACAGGTGAGACCCCCTTGTCGGAAAGGACAGGGGAGCCAGGCCCCAGTGAGAAGTTCAAGGGCATGAGCAGAGCGTGAGCATGCTGGGTGGCATGTGTGAGGGGCGTCAGTCGCCCTGCCTCTCTCTGTCTCTCGACAATCCCAAACGGATTACCTGGGGAAGGGAACAGGGGCCAGGAATGGACCCCACACCCACGGGGCTCTCCGGCTTTTCTGCCCCAGAGGGTCTCTCACGGCCTGAAACCAGAGTCGGCCCCTAAACCCGCAGGCAGCGTTCTCTGCCAGCCTGCCCATGGGGTGGGGAATCCGGTGAAACACCAGCGCTCGCCATTGCTAGCTGAGAGACGCTGAAGGTTTACTATGCGCCAGGCACTGAGCATCGTACACACGGCACCTGTCTCAACCCTAACCACACAGGTCCTAGGGCGATCCTTAGCTCACCGAGGGGCCTGGTGGGGTGGGGGGGTTCATACTTTCTCCAGGTCATTCTGGCAGTTCTTCGACCCCCGGCCTCCACGTCTGGTGGGTCAGAGCTTCTCAACACCCTGCCGTCTTCCCATGAAGCAGGATCCTGTCATTGCTATTATCAGCATCACCGTCATTAGGCGGGAGGCCGTTTACGCCCCGCAGTTCAATTCTGGGAGCTGGTCAAGTACTTTTGTTCAAAAATGCCCATTTGAAAGGCACAGGCACCTCCCCGTATAACTGGTATATGACCTCCTGGGACAGTCGCTGATACTGTGGAGTTAAACAACCACCACCAACCACCACCACCGTCTTGTCTGAGCTAGAAGGGGTACGGCCTGTGGCCTTAGTTATTAATTAGCTGCTTGAAGACACTGTTTACCAGGGAGCCTTTTCCCTGTCAGCGCGCCCTGGGGCTCCGCACAGCGGGCCGTCCGCGGCTTTCTGGGAGCCGCCAAGCGTCCTTGCCCGGTGCCCACGGCGACGTCTGTTCACCCTGTCACAGCAGAGCCCGTGCTTCGCCCGGGACAGCCCTTCCATCCACGCGGCGTGTCGTGGAGGAAACGTGGCGCTGCTTCAGGGTGGCCGGAGGAGCCGAGGGGACTCAAACCAGAAACTGTGTCATCCCTAAAGAAGACAAACTATCTCCTGGCCTGGTCACTAAACACCGGCCGAAGGGAGGCGGGGCCGACACCCTTCCCGAGCCGCTGCCCTTTCTTCCTTTTTCATTGAATTTATTGGGGCCACGCTGGCTAATACAGTTATCCAGGTTTCAGGGGTCCGTTCTACCATGCGGCATCTGCACAGTGCGCTGTGTGTTTGCCGCCCCAAGTCCAGTCTCCTTCCATCACCACCTGCCCCCTTCCCCCTCTCCTGCTGCAACAGGGTGCAGCCAAGGGGGGAGCCCCAAATAGGGGTTTGTAATGGGGCCCAGAAGAGCTTGGAGATGCTCGGCTCCACTCCACAGGCCCACACCTGCCCGAGTGCTGGCAGCTGTGGCCCATTGAGGGCGGAGCCGGAAACGGGCTGCAGAGGAAGGCTGGCGCTGGGACTTATACGGAGGTGCGGGAACCAGTGGGGGTCTCTCTTTCTGGGGACCAGGCAGCTTTGGTGTCCTGGTTGGGACCACGAGGCTTGGGTGAGAGTCGGGACCACGAGGCTTTGGAAATGCTCCCTTTTGCCACGTGGAGGGTGTCGGGAGGACTGTGTGTGTTTGTGGGGAAATTTGCTTTGTATTATTTCAAATGAATAATACATTCCTTTCCTTTTCACTGATGTCTGGTATTGAGAGACGTCTTTCCTCAGGCGGCGGGCAAAATGAACCCAGTAGGTGGGGAAGAACCCCTGGAGAAAAAGAGGGGTCTTTTATATCATTCAGCACCCCCGATCTGTTCTGTAACACTGCCTCCCCCACCCCTGCCCCTCTGCTCACAACCACACGTTGTAGTGACAATTGTACATCCCCTGCGAAAACGGGACAGCGTGCATAAATAAGTATTAGCAGGGGGACAAAATTTCCCGTCTCTTCCGTAGAGTCTGTATACAAGCCAGCGACCGTTTTGGAGGTAATGTTAGCGTCTCCAAGTGCCAATACTTTCATTTAATTTACTCTTGAATGACACGCTGGTCAGCTCACAAAGCTGTAAACTAACGTACTATTCCTGGAGTTCACCGGACAGGGCGTGTGTCCATCGCCACCCTCCACACGGCCACATGGGCAAGCAGAAGAGACCACGCCCCTGTTCCTGTGTCCATCCAACTCATGGGGAGCTGAAGAACCGGAATGAAACAATTTGCAACCTACCAACACTTCACAGAATCAGGCATTTATATCCATCTAAAAGTTTTGGGGGGATTCATTATTATAACATTTTTAATAAGTGAAGAGTAGACCCCCGAAAAGAAAAGACAACGAAGCCCCTTTCTCTGCAGGGGATTCGCAGTTGGGAGAATTCCATGAGTTGGGACTTCCGCTGAAGGCATGCTGCACAACAGTGACGTTCCGTGGGTGGGTTCCTACTGGCATTCACCAGGGGTGTCCCACCCGCCACCCGTGGGCTGCATGCAGCCTGGGACGGCTGGGGATGCGGCCCAACACCAGATCGTCACTCTGCTGAGAACACTGTGAGATTTCTTTTGTGATCACGTGCTGCGGTGTATTTCACGTGTGGCCCCAGACAACTCGTCTTCTCCAGTGTGGCCCTGAGACGCCGAAAGGATGGACCCCCTGCTACACTCACGTGGTTACAAATAAAAAAGAGAGACCCCGAAACCCTGTCCAAGCACGGGCTGGTATAGGAGCTCAGGAACGGTTGGCCTAACAAGGGCCCTGCATGAAGGACACAAGACTGACCGCCAGAGAACTTGACCGAGAACGTGAAGCTGTCCTAGTTCCGGTCGGCAGCACGCAGGACCCTTGACCTTTCCACGCGGGAATGCTTCACGCCTCTGCCGATGTCACCAAAGCTGGGCTTTGGGGGAGGGCCAGAGGGAGGCCCCAGAAGAGGAGGCCCCGAGCCTCCCGTCCCAAGGGGAGTGTTGACTTCACGGCGTCTGCCTCCTTCTGAAGCTCGGACGCACACCGGGAGACCGGGCTGGAACCCAGCCGCCCCGCCCACGACGGAACTGAGAGAACGGGATGCTCTTCTCCGTGGGCACAGCCCCCACGTCTCCACAACTGTCGGGGCGCCCTCCCCTGCCTCCCGCGTGTGACGCCAACATCTCCCGCACAACCTCAGCGGACAGCATGCAGCCCTTAGCGCGGGACCAAGGAGACCGTCACAACCCTTCCCACGGATTCCTGGCCTCCTCACGCGGAAGGAGTGTCCACTCCCCCTCGGAGCCCCGTGCGCCTACCTTGGACCCTCCGTCTTCCCCTCGCTCTCTTCTCATTATTAGGGGAAAAGGCTCCTTCCCACAGGCCCTCCCCGTGGAAAACAGAGTTCACGGATGCGCAAGGCCGCAGCTAACACATATAGTAAGTGACTATTCTTGAAGGAAGTTTCCCACACAACTTGGTCTCTGTCAACGGGCCACGGAAAAAACAGCACAGTGTTCGTGTTAATTAAGTTTAAAAATGCGCTTTCCATTTTAAGACTAATTAGCATATAGCACTTTCATCAGGTTTATTGAAAATTTATACGAGGGGATTAGTTTCACTGGAAACTGTCGCGTGGCAGGCAAGGCCCCTCCCCCCGCGCCCCTCACAGGCACTACGTGAATTTAATTAGCTGTTCGCTGGGAGAAGAGACTTTAGAATGCTTTCGTTCCTATCAGTTCTCTTCTTTTCCATGTTCCTGGTGTCTAGGATTCTAGTTCTATTTTGTTTTTAAATTCCCCCCACCAATCCATCAGTGCACTGTGGAGTTTATCTGGGTCACTCCCTCTGCCGGGTTGAGGACTCACCGTGGGGCACCTGGGAACAAGCATTCGTCGGGGCCGCCATCGGAAGTCAGGGCAAAACTCCCGGGGAGAGGCGACGATGGCGTGGGCCAGGGGAAAGCAACGGACAGGGTCCCGTGGGCTTGGGATGAGGCGTGTTTACAAGGCAGAGCTGCTGTCTTAGGGGCATGGTCAGCCCGGCCTCAGCGAAAGGCAAGAAAGAGGACAGGTGTACTCGGGTGGGCAGGTAAACGCTGTCCAGAGAGCCCAGTTCCTCTCGCTGCTTTTATTTTCTTCTTGAAAATTGTCAGCTGAGGCAAAGGGGCAAGTTCGAGGACAGTTGAGAAGGTGCCACGTTGTCCTCCGGAGAGGGAGAGCGAGGCACTAGGGAGATGGCACAGGGCTGGGGAACACCCCCAAGGGCCCATTCGGGGTCAGTGGTCACAGGTTTGATGGGAAAGCCGTCTGCACAACGGGGTCTTTGTGTGGCTGCCTTCGGTGAGGCACGCCGACGTTGAGTGGTGGAGGGAATGAGTGCAGCTACGACAGCTTATGGTCCAGCGTGTGTGGCCGGGCTAGGGGATCTGAGAGGACAAGGATGTGGGCAGAGGACGGAGCCCGCACATCTGTCCTGAAACTCGGAGTACGCAGGGGAAGGGTAAATGTAAGGAAAAGAGGTAAATCGAGAAGATGAGGGGTCGGGAGGCAGTGTGAATATGGGGAGAGCCGTGGGTTGTGGGTTCTGGGTCTGGACGGGGGGCTCCTGCAGCTGAGACACAGCGGGGAAGTCGGACAATTGTGAGCAGAGAGTGAAATAACCGACCCTGAGGTTACGGAAAGGTCCCGCCTGTTTAAAGGACAGGTCCAGGAAGATGTGAGTGAGAGCACTCCTGAGGGACGGCGGGAGACAGTTCCACCGAAGAAGGTTACTGGGGAAGAGAGAAGCCAAGGTATTTCCAGTAAGGTGTTCAAATAACATGTTCAGATTCTCTAAGATCAAGCACTGAGAGCCCGGTCTCGCTGGAGACAGAGGAGGAAGAGGGGGGTGATCTGGGAACCACCACCTCCGGGGGGGGGCGGGGGGGGTCACAGACAACAGCAACTGGGTGTTCACAACAAGCCAGACACAAATCTATGCAAATGTCGGCTCTTTTAAGCCTCACGCAATTCTGTGAGCTACTAGGATTACCGTCATTTTTCAGACTAAGAGATTTGGGTGTAAACGATTTACGTGACTCACCTCGAGTACCACGGTGACGGAGGGAGGCCCACACCTGACCCGAAGCTGCCCAGACCCCTCACGATACTCGTGACCACCCCACTCTGCTCCACGGGACAGGTGACGAGCGGCTCGTGCGTTGTGTCCGGCTGCCAAAGGGGCAGCGGCAGGTGGGACGTTTGGTGGCATATGGGACAGAAAGCGAAACCTATTCGGGAGCACGGGACGAAGACAGGGCTGCGTCCGCAAGGAGCAATCGGCAGGGTCTGACTCCTGCCTGGAAAACCCCAAAGGGGAGGGGAAGGCACATGGAAAGGACCTCGAAATCACTGATCGGCGAGAAAGGCACACAAGGGTGAGGAGGGACTGGGATTCTCAGATGCGGCGGAACAAAAACAGCCGCGCTGGAAAGCACGCTGGCGGGTTCTTACAGAGTAAAACCGTCCTACCCTTGGTATTCGCCCTAGAGACATGAAAACACGTTCACACGGGAAGCTGTTGAAGGACGGTTATAGTGGCGTATTGATGATCAGCCCAAACGGCATACAACCGGAATATCTTTCATCGGACCACTGGTTAAAGGGAGTGAGGTCTGTCCGCCCCAAGGACTACCGTTCAGCAATAAAAACAGCAAATTATTGATGAGGCAATAACACGATTGAACCCCAGATACATTGTGCCACATAACAGAAATCTGCCTCAAGGGTTACACGGTATATCCTTCCATTTCTGTGAGTTTCAGGAAAGGAAAACCTCTAGGAATAAAGCTCGGGACGCAGTTGCCGGGGTGGAGGGAGGGGTGAGTGGGGAGTCCGACCCCCTGAGGCCACGTGCGGGCACCCCTGGGGTGCTGGCGCGGGTCCGGCCCCTGAGCGTGGGGGCGTGTACAAGTGCGTGCACCTGACAGAGCTCACACGACTGTCCAGACAGAGCTAATCATTTCACCTCGTGCACAACTAACAACACACGTCACTAAAATCGCAAGTGAACCAAAGACCACCCTTTAAAAATCAAAGCTAAACTTTTGCAAGAAGAAAATATGGGAGAACATCTTTACAACACTATGTTTTTGATGACTAAAAAAATTCTACACCATGAAAGAAAAAATGATAACTTTAATTACATAAAATGTAAAACTTTTATGTAACAAAAAAAAAAGTTAAAAGGCAAGGGACTGATCCAGAGAAGGTAGTTTTGATATCTATAAACACATAAAAGGTGCATCTTCAAAATAGATAAAATCATCTACAAATCAATAAGGAAAAGACAAAAAAACCGAGAGAAAAAAATTAATAAAGGAAATGAGTAGGCGGCTCACAGAAAATGAAATCAGTGGCCATTAACATAAAAACATGGCTAGTCCACTGAGTATGAGTCAAGGACAACTTGAAGGAAGATATATTTTTACACACTTTTAACCAACATCACTTGATACCTGAAAATAAGACGCTACAGATCAACCGAGTACACACTTTTCTGTGCACTGAGAAAACTTTCTCACATACGCACAACGATACACGTGCTCACACAATGCAGCGTTACAGCCGTTAAAGTGGTTTGTGGACTAAAAGCCACGCAGGTGCGGTACAGAATCATGAATGGGAGTCATTTCTTTGCGTCTCCAATAACATCATGGTTCTGTGGAGTCAGAGGAAGGGATGAGGGACAGGGAAGGACACATGAAGAATTTAAATGTTGCTGTAGTTTTTTTCATTGTTTAAGAAATTCTGAAGCAAATTTGGCAACCTGCTAAGATCTGTGACAGCTGGATGAGAGGCGGCACCTACATCGTATTTCACAGTCGATACTTGTCAACGGGAGGAAGCACGCACAGCTCGGGGTTTGCAGGCCCCACACCCACGGCCTGTCGCCCTCCACAGCCAAAGTCAGCCTACCCTTTGGGCCGGGGGGACAACGTGTAACTCTTGTGTCCCAGGCAGATGACATACTATCAATATAAAAAAGAAAGGAAGACTTTAATCTTCAATCATATTTATATTTTAACCTTTAATGTGTTTTTCAGATTGTGTGTATGTATGACAATGCCCATCATCTCGAGTGAATAGGACGTGTCCACCTATGCGGGGGTGGGGGGCATAAGCTGCTCAAATGCTTGGAGTCAGCTGTTCTGGGTCCGAGTCCTCAGCTTTAGGGGACACCAGCCCCCCACCCCAGGGGGCCTGGCAGACACGAAGCTCCCTGGGGGACAGTGACTGGAGCTGACCTGTGTGTCAACCGGCGTTCTCCCCAGCCGTGATGGGCCTCTGAATCCGGCAGGGTCTGGGAGCCCCTGTGAAGGCCTCGCTAGGGGGCGCTTTGCTCGGTGCTGACGGGATCGCAGTAAACGGCACCTGATTTTAAAGAGATCGTTGCAGGCGGTGGGTCATGACGAGGCAGAAGGATAACCAGCCAGGACCCAGAATCCCTAGTTTCTTGCCCTCCTACCACCTGTGGCTGCTCCTGCCTACGGCAGCAACTTGGAGGGGAAATGTGATGCCACGTGGCTCACACTGTTGTTACAAATTGTGTTGTTATTTTTAGAAACAGAATATTGATTAACTTTACTGAATTGATTCTGCTGATTCCAGGTATGAGAACAATCACATGCTAAAGTTGATCCTGCAGGGGAAGGTACATGTATGTGTGTAAATATACATATGTTTGTATTAATATGCAATGTATTAATGTCACGTCTATGTATTTGCATATGCATCCATATCAAAGCCCTCACTCGGATAGCGCTTTGCCCTGTGAGTTACTAAGATCTCAACTAAAAGCAGTTATTCTTGGCTGATTTTTCCTGTGTCCATATACATAAAATGCGTCATTTTGGCATCCATGTTCAAAATGAGTAGTCTCTAGCCCTGGCTGGCGTAGCTCAGTGGATTGAGTGCAGGCTTCAAACCAAAGCCAGGGCACATGCTTGGGTTGCAGGCCACGGCCCCCAGCAACCGCACGTTGATGTTTCTTTCTCTCTCTCTTTCTCCCTCCCTTCCCTCTCTAAAAATAAATAAATAAAATCTTTAAAAAAAATGAGTAGTCTCTTATCTTGAATAAGATGCAAGTCGAGGAATTTTGCCATGATGATGCATTTAAAATATGTACCTAAGCCGAGTCCTCAGCATTTAAATGCATTTAAAATATGTATTGTACCTAAGAAAAAGTACATCTATGCACTTAGTTTGATTCCCATGTGTATCCTTCACTCACATTTTCTAACAGATTACTTATTTGGGAATAGCATTGATCGTTCATTAAGACTGGCCAGGGGAAAAAGTAAAGGCCAAAGTAGCACAGTGCTCTGTAGCTTAGAAAGGTGACCTCATTAGTCCAGGCAGACCTGTTGGATATGGTAAAGAGTAACCGATGTTGGACAGGAAGTGCACAAGCTTCCCTGCCCATTGTTACAAAATGCCTATGCATCACTGGGCACCTCTCCCCCCCGCCGGCGTGCACGCTTCTGCCCACAGAGGGACCACGTCACTCTCACTCATCGGAACACCTACAGTAACGCTTAGAAGCGTGCTTCGTTGAACGGTTTGAGAATAACGTTTGTTAAATAAAAATATTTTGAATTTATTAAACTGAAAACAAAATAAGCCCTGGCTGGTGTGGCTCAGTGGATCCAGTGCTGGCCTGCACACCAAAGGGTTGCCAGTTCGATTCCCAGTCAGGGCACATGCCTGGGTTGTGGACCAGGCCCCCAGTAGGGGGCGTGTGAGAGGCAACCACATATTGATGTTTCTCTCCCTCTCTGTCTCCCTTCCCCTCTGTTGAAAAATAAATAAATGAAATCTTTTAAAAAAAGAGAGAGACTGAAGTTGCTGTGATATTTAAAGTAGAACAGTATAAAATGAAGCCTTTGAATCAATCGTTATTGGCGATATCTATGTTTAAGATGGAAAAATAAAATTAAAGTGGACTATCCAGTCAACATTATTCCTGAAGACACTTGCAGTACTAATGTGGGCTTTCTTTGGTGAGGCACACGCAGTTTTTTGCTGCCGGCTTTAGAACCATGTGAATGAACAGCAGTAAAAGAAGAATGTCACTCGGAAGTTCCAGTTTGGCCCTTCAGGCTTGCAAAGATCTGAATCTCCTGGAGGTCTTCTTCAAAACCATGTTATTAAACATTCCCCCGTGGGTGCCAATTTTGCCTGTGTAAAAGCCTCGATTTAAAAAAAATCTAAATATTAAATGATTCAATCACAAGTTGGAAGTTTAAACCTTGCTTCTAATGTGAACTTGAAAGGATGCCTTCCTAGGTGCTGACGACCCCCGCGGTTTCTGTTCCGTGGCAAACGGATGTTTAAGATCACCGGGGTGAGGAATTTCAAGAGATGCTTTTCATGTAAATAAAAACTACCGATTGTTCAATTTTGTTGTGGATAAAGAACATACGGAAGAGTGAAGAGGTTCAGCAGTTCTGTGTGTGAGAAAGTAGCTACCATTTCTTCAATCTTGTGTTGAAAGTTTTGTTCCAGTATCCATTATCAATTGCATTTCTGCCCCTTCCCCAGAGACAGTAATTACCAAACACCATTTTATAGGGATGAAAACCAAGCTTCAAAGATGTAACTTGAAGAAGCCAAGGCTGAGGGGGAGATTAGGGATTTCACACCAAGGGTTTTGCTCTTAACCTTCCCAGGCAAAAGCCAACTCGATGGGCATTTTCTTCTGAAATGACTAGACAAGGCCCCCAAACATGCAGGGAGCGGGGAGGAGCCCCGGGCACGATGGGGTGCACGGCAGTGTCAGCGCGGGCTTCAGCTGTGGAGGCGGGCGCCACCCCAAACAGAGTGAAGGCACCGCACCCTGCTGCATCTGCCGGAGTCGCCCGGCTGGTCCCTGCCTGAACTTGAACATGGACGACTACCCACCAGAGGCATCAAGGAAAAGACGTACCTGTGAATGTGAAGTCAAAACCAAAGAAAACCTATTATTACTTTTCGTACCCGTCAGTCAAATTGGATTTTTTTTTTAAATGTTTAGTTTGGGGCTGATTCGGGAAGATAAGTAGCATTTACAATTTGTTCCGTGATGTGAGTTCCTTCCAGCGACATAAAGGAAACAAAAGGGACATTTCCTAACTTGCATTCATTGAAAACTTATTTCTTTGTATTTGTTCCTCCAGATATCTAATGAATGCTTGTGTGTTCTTCCTGGGTTTTCTTTAAACTGATGTACTTTGCAGAGAATAACAACTGAAAAGAATATGAAGAAAAAAGAAGCAACAGAGAAGGGACTTAAGCCTAAGTTTCCTGTGCTTTTAACCCCAATGAGTGCACGCCCTGTAGGGACAATGTCTCCCATCATTTAAAAAAGGAAAATGGCCCTGGCTGGTGTAGCTCAGTGGATTGAGTGCAGGCTGCGAACCAGGCATCGCAGGTTCGATTCCCAGTCAGGGCACATGCCTATGTTGCAGGCCATGGCCCCCGGCAACCACACATTGATCTCTCTCTCTCTCTCTCTCTCCCTTCCCTCTCTAAAAAATAAAATATTTAAAAGAAAAATAATAAATGGCATTTTCTGTGCTTTTAATTATTTGTGACAGCATAGCCTACTTAAGATTTCTTGATTACGGATGTTTAATTTAATGTAGAAATTTATATATAGTTTCTTCATACCACTTTTGCTGTATCTTCCTAATGAAAAAAAATGACTAAAATTGGCAGACTCTGAAGTCTACCGAATAGAACTCACCAAATCTGTACATTTATAACGACCTGAAAGCACAGGACTTGGAGAACACGTGTATCCTTGTTTACGGACACACTGTCTTACTAACACACTCTGTAGCGATCAGCGGACAGTCACACGAGAACGGGCTTCGTCTGGAGCACTAATGCTGGCCAGTGACAAACGGCCACCGGCGTTCGTTAGGAAAAGTGCTGTGGTCAGTAACACCTCTCAGCACGGGCTAGGGGAGAGGGAATCTCGGCAGGAGGAATGACCGACTTGCATAGAGTCACTAAGGGAGGAAAAGGCGGTGGGGGAGGGGACCCAGAGAACGTGTGGGTGCTCAGCGCCCCCTAAAAGGTGAGCAGAAGCAGTCCATGCGTGGTCAGCCTCAAACACGTACGGTGCAATCAGGGGGAAATCGGCAATGTTTTATACAACATTAGAATTAGTGAGGACATCATCGAGGCATTATGAAAGAGAAACTGAGATCACTTTGTTATCAAAAACACGTCAATTTTGTTGTTTTTTGAATCTCAAGCGCATTCTTTACTCTCTTTAGGAATATCGACCGGGCTCATGGGATACCACCATTATTACTGCTGCTACTTCCTTTAATAAAATTACATGGTAACAACCTTCAGCTGGTTTCTTATATGAATTTTACATTGAGGAAGCAGGTCTCCTGGGGTATAATTACAAATAAATTTTCCGTCTCCCAATATTTCCATCTCAAACTTATTTTATGAAAACAGTTCCTCTCCTACCCATGTGAGTAACAGGCACAAAACGTCCTCGTAGTATTTCTGCACACTCTAAGATGATAAGAGCATTGCAAAAAAATAAGTATCAGTATGTTTTAGTTTTCAATTCACTTTCACATAGTTTCTAGGAAGATCCCAGTTCATTAGCAGTTGCTTCGGATAGCTCAATAGAACATTATGTGGGAGAATGATTATTTCTAATATCTCAACTTTCTGACACTTCCTTGGGTCTCTATTTGCTGGCTCCAATTTAACGTTTTTAAAATTTCTCTATTAAGTTGACCTTACCAAAGGCACAGGACTTTGTCACCTATTGGGGTTTTATCTATGTGAGACTCATGCTCCCGTGCTGATAGCGGGAGAGCAAAGTACACAGTGTCAAGTACACAGTGATAGAAGGAGACTTGATTTGGGACGGTAACCACACAGTACAATGTACAGATGACGCATATAGAATCGTACACTTGAAACTACGTAATTTTACTGACCATTGTCATCCCAATAAATGTAAGTTGAGAAGTCATTTATCATTAAGTATTTATAGTATTACTAAGCATTTTTAGCTTATAGTAACTTCTATAATATTTATTTTTAAGCATACTGTAGCAAGTTAAGAATGTATATTATAATGCTGAGAGTAGCCATTGGCTAAAAAGTTAAAAAAGCACAAAAACCACTCAGTTTGTACCAAAAGCTGCAGGAAAAGAAAAAAGCAGAAAGAAGAGCGAAGATGATAGACTCAGTCCCAACCACATTAATAATTACAACAACTGTAAATGGACTAAACACTTCAACCGTCAGAGACCTTTGGACAAACCGACACCTGTCCCGTGTGGAGTGCTCGGCAATGTATGTATATCTCAAAAAAAAAAAGGCATAATAATCCTGTTACCTGAAGAACTTAAAATCCAGTTGGGAGTTGGCTTAGATTAAGATACCGTTTAGAAACACATGAAGCAATTACAACATTCAGATTTGTCTTGAATGCGAGGCACTGAATAGTTTTTGTAATTCCCTAATGACAATCTTGACAAACACTTTTCATGATTTTTGTGATCATCGGAACGTCTTCTTTGGTGAAACATTTGCTTAGATCCTTCCTTATGTTTTAATTCAGTCGTTTGCTTTTTTATGTTGAATTTTAAGAGTTCTTTGTAATAATTGGTGTTTTAATTTTTATAATGTTTTGGTGCCCATTGAGGCATTCACAGAAATCATAGCCCCCATTCTCTCGTTATATGGGGTTGTGTTTGCATGATTAACTGCTTCATAAGGTGCCTCAGCCACCAACAACCTTTCAGTAACACTGTGTACATTCTGTGATCATGTCATTGCCAATCACCCACTCGTGAAGCACCAAACACACTCCGTGGCCTCTTTTAATAATCTTTCACTTCTCCACTAAGGAAAGACTGTTTGGTCTATAGAATGTTGGCTGAATTGGCTCTCAAGGAGCCAAACAGCCCTGAAAAAAAACTCAGAGTAGACTTCATGGTTTATGTCTGGCCGTAGAAAGTACAGGTGATTTCCAAAGAAAGAGAGAAAGCAAGCAAGCATTCAAGGAAGGAAAAGGTTCCCGAAAGGAGTGGACGGTCATTCACCGAGTAGCTCTTCCATCACACATCGTCCATATTTTGATGGGATCCTGTTTTACAAGCCCCCAAATAATGCTTTAAAGCACTTCACTTTTTATCTACATTCTCATAAACCGTTCTCGTTTCAACCTGCTAAAGATGAAGGGGAGAGGCACAGCAGTCGTTTGTGTAAAACTGGCCTTCTTTGTCTGCCCCGGGCGGGGCTGGGGCCTTCTTTGTCTGCCCGGGCGGGGCTGGGGCCTGTCCTCGGCCTCTTCTGTGAGGCGTAGGAGGCAGTGCCGAGGGGCTGTGACACGTCTCAGCGCTGAGTCACGCTGCTGGACTCTGGCCAGCTCTGTGACACCCGAGTGGCTGTAGCCCTGAGGACACTCCTTAGTGTCCTTGTGCCTCAGCCCCCAGCTCTAAAATGGAGACCACAGTGGAAGGGGCTTCACGGAGCGGATCAGGGGGACTCAGTGACCGGCCACAGTCACAGGGACACAGGGACGCTGCTCAGCATGCAAAAGGGAAGCGCTCGGTCGCACGCTCTGTCCCCACCACGGAAGGTCCCTGCCGGTCAGCCGCAGACTCCTGGAGGCAAAGCACACTGCCGGCCTCTACTAGGGCCCGTGAGGGACGCGTGTCCAGAGGATGTCTCCATAACCGAGGCCAGGCTTGCGAACGCCAGCCGTGGAGTGGAGCTGGTGTCAGAGGAGCGTGTCACTGCTCACGCCGGCTGCAGAAGTGTATCCACGGGAGCAACCCGGCCACAGACGGGCTGGCTTGGAAGGCAGGACGCTGTCACGAGCTGGCTGGCTTTCAGAGGCAGGTGAAACAAAAGTGTTGTCATGTATTGATGAAGTGTTTATGTGTTGCCATGGTTACACTGTCATTCTCTTCCGCACAAGCTCGAGGAATTATTTGTTTGTAACTCAGATGTACAGTAAGCACTCAACGAGCATTAGCTACGATAACGTGGGAATTATAACTTGATTTGGTGGATGATCAATAACTGTGGGTAGCGTGCCTTCAGCACATTTTTGCTTCTGGGTCACCAAGTCCTGGCTGCAGAGGTGGAGTGGGAAGAACTCAGGAGCCGGATCTCGTACCTCCCAGCAATCTGATGGGCGTGGGGCGTGCAGGCGTTGGGTGGTCACTGTCTCCATGCAGACGCCCCTGGCGGCACCAGCGGGTGGGCCGGAAGGGGGTAGAATGCCGGCCTGAGCAGGCAGTATTGCGGGGTAGCACGTGTCATATCGGATATTTAGGTGACATCCTCTGCATGCACTCCGTGAGGCGAGCAGGGAAGTCATTTCCTTTGCACAGTGTCCCTGCCTACAGTCCTTCCAAATGTGTCTGGGGCTTCTGGGAGGCTAGACCATGGGCCAAGCCACAGAGCAGACAGTGTGGCCAGCGGGTTCTCTGCATTCACTCACACCACGTATTGTCCGCACTGAGCACTTCATTGTATGATTGCAGGTATTCACGGCTTAATATTCGCTGTAAACTTCGTTCTACGAATCACGTACACATCGAGGCTTTTGCTTTTCCTTTTCTGCTTACAGTTTTGCGAGAGCACCAGCTGTCTCCGCTGTGGGGTCGGAGGAAAGGAGTGGGCAGGGGGCATTACCAGACCTTGCCCTGGTCCTGCGTCCCTCACGGCCACGCTCGCAGACAGGCCCTGATTCGCTGTGGTTGCCGTTTGTGCTGGGATGCTGGGATGCATGCTGCTTCCCATCATTAGTGATTCCATCAATAGCTTTCACCAGTCATCATACAAGCACCAAATGTCCACTCCTAATTCCATTTTTCAAACCCTGAAAACGTTCCAGTGCTAAGGACGGCGCCGACCTAGTAAATTGCGTAACCCTCGAGGGCCTGCGGGGTTTCCTTCTTCCTTGGGTGAGAGGAGGGGCCCTTGGGGTTCCACGTGGTTTTTCCTCTGGGGGAACAGGCCTGGACGACTGTCTTTACAAATCGGGAACCTCCATATTGTTTGCACGATAATATATGTTCAAAATTACAGGTTGATACCACATGTGTTGTAGTCATCCAAACTAATTCACCAAGATAAAGGGGAATGATCTCGACTGTGCAGTATCGGGCAATTCTAAACAATTTCCCCGTGCACATCCGTGCGCGTGTGTGGGGGGGGATAATTCGAGTCGAAGGTGAGGGGTCAGAGCCATGATGGAGTCGGCTGTCGTCGAGGTTTTTTTAAAGCTTCCAATTAGTGTCTGGAGCGCTTCGCTCCAGGGTCATCGGCGACAGGCCTGTGCGAAGACCCTGTCCCTGCTGACGGAACCAGGGACGCGTTGCGTCTCTCCGAGACGGAGGGGAGGTGAGGTGAGGGCTCAGTGCTGCACGCAGACTGTTTCAGGGTGGCCCACGACATTTCAGAACCCTGACTTCTGCTCCGCCGACTCTGCGTGCGCTGTGGCAGGCCGTCAC
This sequence comes from Phyllostomus discolor, assembly GCF_004126475.2. NCBI lineage: Eukaryota > Metazoa > Chordata > Mammalia > Chiroptera > Phyllostomidae > Phyllostomus > Phyllostomus discolor. The sequence goes on along the minus strand of NC_040916.2, from coordinate 30,619,329 downwards.
GGCTGCTCGTCAGCCAGGTCGCCCTCCAGACGGGAAAATGCACTTCCTCTGCCCTCAATGCAAAGCGCTTGTGGCTCTGGCACAAGTAACGTCCCTCTTGTACTACAGAATCCTTTATCACAAAACCATAAGCACAGAATTCTGTGACATAACGCTCTCACACTCCAGCACGCCATAGGACACCACAGGTGAAATGTTCAAATTCAAACTATAAATTATTAACACCCATACGATCGCCCTACCAGCCACCCGTGAGCAGGCGTCCCTTCTGCCGCACCCAGCATTTAAAATCACCCTACGTTGTAGGTTGTGTTTAGCTTGCCCCTAAGGAGCAGTGGATGGGAGGAGTTTGTATCTAATAGGTCAAGGAGGATTTCTTTCATTTCAGAAGAAGCTAGACTTCATGTCCCACTCAGTTCAAAAGCTTGCCTACGTAGTTAAATACTGGTGATTCCCTGAGTATTACGGACCGCAAACTAGATTTATAGAAAGAAACAAAAAAAGACCAAATGTCTCTTATTTACCAAGGGAATAATAACATAGTTATGCATGCACCAATATTCCCCCCTAATCCAACAATATTTACCAAATACATAAAAATGATTTGGGAGAAAATCCAATAATTTGGTAAAATGCTTCACCCTAATTTCATTTCAGGAATTATCTTTTAATTAGCAAACTGCAGTAAGGTACGGGGCTTTATTTCTTAATCTAAATATCTGAATCCTAGCTTCTAACCCTATTTGAATATCCATTCCCTTTGCTAACCTAGCCAAATGCTGAAACCTAAACAGTTTGTTATTGTCTAAGAATAAACAATGGTTTAATGTGCAAGTTGAATGTGTTAGCAAAATAACTGCGGCCTCATTAGAATTTTAGATCTAATTTTGAAGGGTATATTTAAACCTTTCCAGCAGTAAGCATTTACAGTTGCTTAAACATGATTAGCACGGAACTGCAGGTGAGACGCAACCCCTCATTTCTCGGAGCTGTAGACGAGAGAGCAAGAACCAACACACACGGAGGAAAGAATCCGGTGACAACACAAGCCTGTGTATCCCTGGCCACCAAACAGAGACGTGTGTACAACCCGAGTCCCTCCACTTTTCAAAGCAGGCCAGAGAAGCAGCGAGGTTTAACAGGAAGTTAAATGAAAGGGCCTCTAACCAGTTGGGCTGTAACTGGTTAACCTTTCCTGGACTCAATCTCTTCTCCTGTACAATCAGCAGGTGCATTCGCATAGTACCCAAGACTCCTTTCGGCTTGACACACTGTTCATCGGGAGCTGCGAGGCCTGACTGGAGAAGCAAGTGGGACAAAGAAGCTGGGGTTCCCGCTGAGTCCTGACGGCTGGGAGATCTGATGAGGGACAAGGAATAAGAGGACATGGGAGTGCAGTGAACATAAGTGAGAAGTCACAGCCGGAGATCTCCTCCTGGTCAGGGCCCAGAGATGAGCTGGGCTGGAGTGGAGGTGAGGGTGGATTCGTAGGGGACAGCTATCTCGGGGAAGAAGTTGAAGGTCCTGCGAGGGTCTGAGCCATTTCCCGGGCTGTCCAGAAACACCGAGGGGGGCAGGGACGCCCTCTTTGTCTCAGCCCCCGAAATCGCGTGCGCCACTGGCTGCGGAAGGGGAAGGCGAGGAACAAAGGAACAGGCAACTGCCTTTGTCCGGATAGGAGAGCCTGGACAAGGGTGACCACACTGAGAATGAACGGGAAGCACGGATATCAGGAAACATTGAAGCGAGGAGATGCAGGGTTTGGCTGCCCGGGAGGTGCTAAAGGAGAAGGAAGAGAAATGAAGCCTCCATGTTTTTGTCCGTTTGTTTTTGTGTTTGAGCTGCATAAAAAACGGGTAATGAGGCTGGAATGGGGGAAAGGAGTGTGGGGAGGCTGGGGGGCGGCTCGAGGGACGACAAACGTTTATATCAGTCTTCACTTGGCTCCCAATCGTGACATCTCAGTCGAAGAAGTGGCTTGGAAAAACTACATCTGTAGAGGAGGGGGTAATTATGTAAATTCTGAGGTTCAAGGCCAAGCAAGGAAATGTAGCGTCTTCAGCAGATGCCTCCTTGCACACCGGAAAGAGGTCCTTATATTTTCCCTTGAACCACAGAAAGGTGTTTTTCCAGTATAAAACTGCCTCTAACAATAATTACACTGGTAAAGTCCATTAATTTAAATCACTTTTCATGAGCATTTTCACTGTTAAAAAAAAAAGTATATCAAGTTAAAACTTGGCTCCAAGCTAACTACTTACTTTATATAGCATATATTTTGTGAAGCTAAAATAAATCTACATAATTAAGTTTACTAGCAACTTGTGCCATTATATTTTGTCAAAACCAAGAGGTGACATGCAATTAAACTTACTTGGCTTTGTAACTTTTCCTGTTAAAATGGGTCTTTTAAACATGTCACTGGCAACTCTTCCCAGAAGCCGGATTTTGATCTTGGAGAAGCAAATGCACACTTGAGAAAGTGGTATTTGTTCGCACAGAATCTTACTACGTTGCCTTAATGAGACTCAGTCGATGTGTGCTGGGCAGGGTCCACTCAGTGCGTGAACTTGAATACAATTATGTTCTCTGTTGGTGACACTTACATGATACCCTGACCCAAAGAGGCCTCTGACTCTGAGAGCTTATCGGCATAAATGAACTAAATGGTAACACTCGTGAGGAAGCTATTGTTCCGAAGGCCCATGTGGATGCCCCAGAGCAAGATTTCCGTAGGCGAGTCAGTGTTGTTGGTCAGACCTTACTCGGCTAATTAGAGCAGGTCTCGTGACCTCTTTTCATGTCTTTTGTTTCCGTGTAATACCTGACCACAATTCTAAGTACACAGTCGACAAACAAAATTTCATTTGTGAAATGAGAAGTTCCAGGACTTGTTTCTTTCGCATTGCCTCTTTTTTAAAAAAAGATGTTATTTATTTTATTTTTAGACCGAGGGGAAGGGAAGGAGGAAGAGAGGGAGAGAAACATCAGTGTGTGGTTGCCTCTTGTGCACCCCCCACTGGGGACCTAGCCTGCACCCCAGGCATGTGCCCTGACTGGGAATCGAACCGGCGACCCTTTGGTTTGCAGTGTGTGCTCCATCCACTGAGCTAAACCAGCCAGGGCTGGCATTGCCTCTTTTTATGTCCAGGGCCAAGCAGTGAGTACACAGCAGCTAAGTAGGTGCCAAAGAAATATTTTTGAATGAGTAGATGAATAAGCCTTTCTTCTAAGGTTAATCTTTCTATCCTAACTCTGCAATGAATCCCTTAGTGCAAGAGAACGACCCTAATGGTGGATTCTAAACCATCGAAATCTACACCATCATTGTAATGATTCTGCAGCGACTTTGGCTTCCAGTAAGACTCTTGGCAGTTGCTATTTCCACCTCCGTATAGGGTAGTGTTTGACTGTAGAATTCAATACCAACCTTGGGATCAAAGTGCCCCTTCCAAAGTGTGACACACCACTTCCCAGCCTTTCCACATTGCTCCTCTGTGACTAAAGAGTTACCAAATAGCTGAAAATGTTACTCACCATCTAGCCCCCACCTCCCACCTGATAACTGCGTTCAACCTTCCAAGGACTGGAAGCCACTCCAGAAAGATGACTAGTTATCCAGTGTCCTAGAGTGAGTTCTAAGCTTCAAAACCAAAGGGAACACCACCCAGGCTTGAGTAGGGGGGGAAGGAGAGTAGATGTGCTTCAGTGCCAAGAGCCTGCTGCCCGCAGGAGACACAGAGAATCCACCCACGGACACGCACAGCCACGCTGCTGGGTTGTGAGGACTGGCCGCCGTTCCTGAGCCTTCCAGGCCATGGTCCGGAGGAAGGGTGTGATTTGGGAAGGAGGAGCCCGTGCCCAGGATCGGTGCCAGATGCCACAGCAGGTGGAACACACTCAAAAGGTCCACACCGGAGCTCATGTTTGCTCATGTCTGCCTCGGGCCCGGGTCTTCAGGACAATGACATCGGGAGGAGGGAGAAACGTAATCAACTGAAGAAGTCACACCTCTAGAGGAACAACGAGGTAATAACGGCCAAAGAAGAGAGCTTGTCTTACCCCGGGGACAGACGAGAGAACCCACTGGAATGTAAAGTAGCGCTGTGTATTAGAACTTCTACTTATACTTTTGATATAAAAGACAAGAAGGACTACTCTGAAGTTATTTATCACAATCCTGAATGCGGACACGCTAGGGCAAAATGCCATGACCCTCACAGCACATACAAGATGCCAAATAGCCCAATATTTGTTACCTTCAGCACACTGCAGCTTACTACAATTTAAAGTGGTTTACGGTTCCCACCGTCTTCTGTAGCTGATGCCCACATTTATGTGAAGTAAGATGGAAAGTTCCTTCCTGCTGTATTTGCGTACAGTAGTTATCTTGGGGTAGGGTGCCCTTAAAAATGGTCCAATATAAGGTTATTTATGTATATACTTATCTAAATTTATTGAGCACACCCATCCATGTTCATCACTCCACCCTCCTCGATCTCCCCACATCTATCTGTCTATGCTCTTTAAACATGTATGAGTGAGGTGCACACGCACATGCTCGCAGACCGCTGACACAGAAAACAAAGGGCATGTGTGTATTCCGCCCTGTAGCCTCCTGCTGTTCTTTGCAACAGATGGATGGAGCCTTCTCCCTACTTGGGGATGGTGATTTTAACACAGAGGAAGCAGGGTCTTCCCCCGGGAAATCTCCGTGCACTTACAGGGCGGGAAGCTGGGTTGTGTGGCTAGCAGAAAGGGTGGGAAGCTGGGTTGCGTGGCTAGCAGAAAGGGTGGGAAGCTGGGTTGCGTGGCTAGCAGAAAGGGTGGGAAGCTGGGTTGCGTGGCTAGCAGAAAGACAAGGTATCGTGTGGGTAAGACGGTGAGGATGTTTGTGCTGGGCAGCCACACTGGCGGCATCTGAACTGGGAAATAGTTACTTCTTCCATCCATCCCTTAATCGGCTCAACCAAAAGTGCTCATTTCGCTAGTCCCTGAAATGTGCACATGAAGACGATCCATCGTTTTCTTCGTGATGTTTGTGATCAGGGAAGCTCATTCATCTAACGAAAATTATTTTATAATATCAAGGCATGTCAACTGCTTTAAAACCCAAATTAGAAGGTGAAAAAATAATGGTGATCTTTCATTTTGTCTTTTTCTTTATAAGAAAGATTATATACATTCATAATGTGTTATTTTTGTTAAACTGCTCACAAACAGAAGACCTTAAATCTTTGTTTCATTATTCAGAAAACAAACATTAAACAACAAAGAAGTAGATCACATAGGTATTATTGAAAATATTTAAGTTTATGTAAATGTTTAAATGTATATAAAATGATATATAAAACAATGGAATGGCAGAAATACATTTTTATAACAGACTGCAAGAACACCAAGTATCAGCTCATAAAAAAATCCCTGCCTACGTCTGACATAAATACACAGTTAAATTGCCATGTACATTCTAATATACTTCTGGTCCTCAAACCAATATTTTAAAAATGTATCTGTCCATAATTCATGCTTTCCCTAGCATTATTTATACAAAGTAAATGAAATAACCACATTTGACATTTAATTGAGAGAAAAATCCAAGCATCTTTATGTTGTAACTCTTATTAAAGTGCATTAATATGCACTTTATAACAGAATCTTTAAAAACACTAATCTGAAATAAAATCTTTTGAAATGACTTCTTTTATATATACTAAAAACTTAGGGAATGAATTAAATATTCATAAGGAATGGTGAGAACAGGTGAAGGAAGGAAGGAAGGAAGGAAGCAAGGAAGGAAGGGAGGGAGGGAGGGAGGAGGGAGGGAGGAGGGAGGAAGGAAGGAAGGAGAGAGGGAAGGAAGGAAGGGAAGAAGGGAGGGAGGGAGGGAGGGAGGAGGGAGGAAGGAAGGAGGGAAGGAGAGAGGGAGGAAGGAAGGAAAGGAAGAGAGGGATGGAAGGAAGGAAAGAAGGAAGGAAAGAAAGAAGGAAGGGAGGGAGGGAGGATGGAGGGAGGAAAGAAGGAAGGAAGGAAGGGAGGGAGGGAGGGAGGAGGAAGGGAGGAAGGAGAGAAGGAAGGAAGGAGGAAAGGAGAGAGGGAGGAAGGAAGTAAAGGAAGGGAGGGATGGAAGGATGGAAGGAAGGAAAGAAGGAAGGAAAGAAAAAAGGAAGGGAGGGAGGGAGGAAGGAAGGAAGGAAGGAAGGAAGGAAGGAAGGAAGGGAGGGAGGGAGGGAGAGAGGAAGGAAGGGAGAGAGGAAAGAAGGAAGGGTAAAACACCGAGAATCCCTGTGTTAGAAGGCACCGCCTGAACCTGATGCTTACCAAGCACTTGCTAAAGGCCAAGCTCTGCACCCACAACCTCACCTACAGCAGTGGCTCCATTTTCACACCGGAAGTAGGCAGCGTTCCCCTGAAGGACCAGACGGTGACTATTTCAGGCTGACAGCCCATATGGGGCCCAGCCACTCAGCTCTGCCACTGTCCCAGGAAAGCAGCCGCAGACCGTTTGTCAACAAATGGGCGTGGCCGTGTTCCAATAAAACTTTATTACTCATGGACACGAAATTTGAATTTTTCACATCACAACACACTCTCCTTTCGATCTGTACCCAGTCGTGTAACGACACACACAAAGGTTAGCTGGCAGGCCACACAAACACGAGATTCAGGGAGAATCTGACGCCCCGAATCCCACTGTCACCTCCTTTCCACGTCGTAGCTGCTGTTGGGATTAAGACCTTTTTACCTGCCCTGTCAGAGGGAGTGAGGTCATTCCCCCCGGACGTTTATTTGCACATGGTATCTCGAAGACTCATCCGGCGGGGGGGAATTTCTCCCAAGGTAAAGAAATAGGAGTTGGACAGACCAGCTCGGCTCAAGGGAGGAAGAGGAATTTACTTCAGCACAATGTGGGTCAATTATCTCTGTTCACATGGCTTGGCCTCAAAGATCTGCCTCCATAAGCTCACGTCTGAATTCTCAGGGAGAGCTTAAGGTTCAAGGTTGAACAGAGCTTCGCCCCTCTAAGAACCCGACAAGACATCGGGGTGCACGCCGCACTGCTGAGGGCTTCCACTGAAAGGTGAGATGGGCCTTCGCCTCCACTTGCCACCGGACACCCGCCAGCTGTGACCCGGTCAGGACGCCAGGACAGCCGTGCCCCCTGCACGACACTGCGGCATGCAGTGGGTAGGGTGCGCAACAGACAGGGGGTGGGGGGCAGGTCCGGTGGGAGGCCCCTCCCTGTTCACGGCGGTAGGCGCTGGGCATGAGGTGCCAGGGTACAGGCCCAAGTGAATGATGACCCCCAGAGAGCATGCCTTCCCCGGGGGGTGAGGTGGGGTGGCCGGGGCCGGGCAGTCCTGGCACTCGGAGACAGAAAGGAACGGCCCAGTGTCACTGTTACGAAGACCATCCTATTTTCCCCCCAAGCTCACAGAAGGAAACGTGGGCTTCTCACTCCCTTTGACCTTCCCAGGAACCACGCAAGGACCGTGTTCTGGGTCTGGTTGTTGGCTCTGGGCCAGTTCCCCTGGTGAGCGGCACGTGGCGGATGGAAGGCCGGCCCCACGCCTTTTCTGCCCAGACTCTGGTTTGCACACTTTTTGCAGGGACTTTTATGTGTGGAACTGAGTGTTTCTGTTCCAAGGATATGCTTGAACTTCTACGGTTTTTTGAAATCTAATTTAACTGAGAAAGGAACAATCTACTAATCTGAATTAATGATTGAAGTCCTAATAATTACGGGAAAAAAAAAACCCTATTTTCAAGATAGACCTGAATCTTCATATCAAAATGGTTTAAAGTGTGGGTGGGTAACAACATACTCACAAGTCAGTACTTCATCAATACAAACAGTATCACTAAACTCATTAATAATCGCACTTCACAGTTCCTTTTGGAATTGATTTCCATCGGATCTTTTTTTTAAAGATTTTATTTATTTATTTATTTATTTATTTATTTATTTATTTTTAGAGAGAAAAGGGAGAGAGAAAGAGAGAGAAACATCAATGTGCGGTTGCTGGGGGCTGTGGCCTGCAACCCAGGCATGTATCCTGACTGGGAATCGAACCTGCAACACTTTGGTTCGCAGCCGGAGCTCAATTCACTGAGCTACGCCAGCCAGGGCTTGATTTCCACCGGATCTTCATCTCACACTGCACCGCCATCTTCGAAGCTGTCCCTCGGGTGGCTCCCGTGAGCACAGCAAGAAGGGAAGTTTCAGAGAGTCATTTTAAAAAAAAAGATTGAAGTTTCGACAGTAATTCAGAAATGTGTCCCTGTTTCCCAAAGCCGTGAGTGGGCCCTTTGTCCTCAGTCCTGCAGCGCAGGTCTCCACGGGGCCCTGGCTGTGGCAGACCGGTGTCCCGGGCGTGCAGAGAGGAGAGCCCGTCACCGCGCCGGTGGGGTGGCCCGTCATAGCCCCGGGTCTGTCCAGTTTGCACCAGTCTCCCCCATGGCGGCTGCTCCCGCAGCGGTGGCGTCTTCGTCCACCCCGCTCGATTCTCGGCTTCCCACTTCTGAACCCAAATTTCTAAACCCCAACCATGTTAAAAAAAAAATACAAGCCCTGGCTGGCGTAGCTCAGTGGATTGAGCGGGGCTGGGAACCAAAGTGTCTCAGGTTCGATTCCCAGCCAGGGTACATTCCTGGGTTGCAGGCCATAACCCCCAGCAACCGCACATTGATGTTTCTCTCTCTCCCTCTCCTGCCCTCCCTCTCCCTCCCTCCCTCTCCCTCCCTCCCCCTCCCTTCCCTCTCTAAAAATAAATAAATAAAATCTTAAAAAAAAAAATACAGAACATACTTGAAGGAGACAATACTGGGGCCTTGCAGCCAGTCCGCTTTCTTCTATGGAGGAGGCCGCTCACGGTCACGGATTCCGGGCTGGCGGCTCCGTGTTCGGTCGCTCGACCCACCGCGACCCCCGCGAGCTCACGGAAACGGTGGTGAGCACGCACAGCCACGCGACTGCGAACCACTTCACCCACAGCAAACGTCCAGTCAGAGACCCCGAGCTCATTCCGCCGCGTCTCCAGCGCACTCCGCGTTGCATGCTCTCCCGCACGGAGCTGGACGCCTCCGCAGACAGCGAAGCGTAACGCTCCCCGGCTCCGCGTTGCCAGGCAATCGGGGCAGCGACAATCAACACGGGGGGTGGACTGCCAGTATCCCGCTGCATGGCCCTGGAAAGGGCTCAAATGTGACAAACATTCTCCACCGTCCCTTCTGGGAAACACGTGCCCTGAAATAACAGTTTGAGAGGACAACTGCCAGCTCCCGTTTCAGACAGCGTGACAGCACTCGAGAATCGCATTCTGAAACCCGACTCCGTTTTTATTTAAAGGCGAAGCCATCTACGCTACGCGCGAGTGTCCGCACCCACGCCTTGGGCCCTCCCGGCCCTCCTGCCGCCTCGGGGGCAGTCCCACCGCCCATGAAGCCGACGCCGAGCACCCGTCCACGTGCACGAGGGGCAGGAGTCCGAAAGGAAGAGCCTCGTGTCGGGCCGGCCTGGGGGATCCCAGAGCTCCTCTGGACACCGCCTCTCCATTTCCGTCTGATCGTTCAAATGCAAACTCGCTGGAAAGCCGATCAAGTCCACACACACCTTCCCACCGAGAAATCTGCAGCCGGAAGCTGCTAACACGGGGCGCCGCAGTGGGGACATCTAACTATGTTCTCGGAGCCCGGGTTGAATTTATGGCCGCGTGGGTCAATGTTCACAGATTCGATGAGTGCCCGGGAGGGGCCCAGCCCCGCGGGAAGCACTGCAGACCGCGCTAAGGACGCGGCAGTCCAAACTGCCATGCAATTTTAATCTGGTAGGAAATACAAGGATGGAGACAGCTTTGTCAGTGCAACGAGGCAAACGCCGAAAGAGGAATCGAGAGAGGATGCATGCAGCAGGGAGAGAGGCGAGGACGCGAGCTAACTCAGTGTCGGAGACGCCGGCCCCCTGGGAGGGACCACGGTGACCATCTGGTATAGCTCACGCCTGCCACGGAGCACCGCCGACCGCATCTCACACAAACGCCCCGTTCAAACTTCGGCTGGGGGATCCTGGGCTCCGTGTTTCCTGACTCTATTCGCTCATCGGTTTGTTTGTTTGCTTGTTCGTTCATGCATTCATCCGTTCAGTCCATCCCCACTGGAATCCTGTTACGGATGCCGGCCCTGGGGTACGGGAATACATGGGAGCCAGGGCCCCTGGCATCGTGGGCAGACACTGTTACTGGGTGTGGAAGGCGGGTGTTCGGCAAACAGTCGGGCGTGTGTTGGGGGTCATGCAAGAGGAGACAGGGCTGTCTTCCAGCCCCTTTCCACTCACACGGGGGCCCGCCTCCTGCTTCTCTTGGCCTGCCTGCCTTCCTGGGCCACAGCCTTAGGTGTCGGAGAGAGCCCCCTCTGCGGCCCCTCCCAGTACCAAAGGCACTGTCGTTCCGAAGAGACAGGCAGCCGCTGCCTGGCGAGGAAATCTGCCCTGCGCGGAGATCACCGAGCTCTACCAACAACGTGGTGCGGTGGCGGGGGTAGGCGCGTCGGCAGCCCCAACGTTATGCTTTGAGATCACCGCCGACACCACTGCTTACCGGCGGCGGAATCTCGGGATAAGATGCGATTTCTCTGAAACGATCTACAAAAAGGCGGTAAATGTAAAACAAAAGGCGGAGCGTGGTGGTGGCACCAGGGACAGAATGCTGCCAGTCACCCCTGCTCCTGTCTCCACCAGAGCCAAATCTCTCTCTCTCTCTGTCTCTGAAACTTGACATTTACTGAATTTATCAAACATTTATCAAATGCCTATTTATTTGCCACCCCTTGTGCCGGGCGATGGAAACACATTGGAGAACGAGACAGTTTCGGGCTCACAGAGGTCTGGTCTCCTGCCGGCCCTTTACCTTTACTGAGGGAACCCCCCCGGCCCTGCCACTCTGGGGGGGCGACGGGTCCTTGGACAGCGGCGGAAGCTGTCCGCGGGTAGTCTGTGCTCCGGTGCAGTCCTTCCCGAGAGGGCTCAGACGCCTCACACCCGCTGGGGAAAATGCCACACCCGCCCCGGCCTCATGCAATCGCAGTCACAACGGAGCTGGTCTGGGCAACCCGATGACGTAACACTGAAGCTCCCCACATGAAGGTCCCGCTCTCCGGAAACTTGGGTCATCTGAGTGTGTCCTCTTTTGATGACCCATCCCTGAAACAGTCTCATCTCCCTGAGAAATGTAAACAAAAAAAAGTTGTGCAAGCACTCCTACTTTTCAAGTCCTTACCCCTTCTCTCGAGTGCCCGCCTGTGACGTTCGTGTGTCCGAAGCCACACAGCCTCGGAGGGGGCCCCAGCAGACACGGGGACCGGAGTCCCCCTCGGCTTCCCGGGACCAGCTGTTTCCAGGGACAGCATTTCTAGTTTCCTGGAAGATCCGTAGTGACAATGTTCATCCTGATAGGCTCTCTCAACTACGTCCAATTACAGAATGGGTTGTTTGATCCGAAATTTGACAACGAGGGGTCCCTCTTGCTGAAACCGCCAAGGTGATGGAATCTCTACCTGAGAATCTCAAAAGCCTTCCAGTTATATAAAACCCATTCATCATTTCCCTCTGATGATGTGCTTTTTTGCTGTTTTTGTTTCACTGTGTTTTTTAAAAGAATATCTGTGTTGGATACGATGGCCGCCCCTTGAGTCCTGTTCTCCCGACGACGCGGCTCCCCCGGCTGGTGGATTCGCAGGCAGGGTCGCTCGCCCGTGTCCCCGAGGGCCAGACAATCAGTGAGCTGCACTGGTCAATGAGCCCTGATGAAGTGTGATCAGTAAATTCTCTTATCGCCATGGCAACCGGTCTATCCCTTAGACAGGGCCCTGTCTCGGTACCTTGGGGAGAGAGCTTGATGACACATCACTATGCTCTCCCTCTGCATTAACCTTGTTGCCTGATTCACCGTCTCCGGGGACGCTTCCGACCAATTGCAAATCCATAAGACCGTACGCATCCACACGGTTCTGCATCTGGTCTGCAGCGACAGCCACAGAAAACACGTCAGACGCTGGGAGTCGATGTCAGTGATGTCCACATCTATTATTTTAATAATCTCTGACCCAAAAGGGAAGTGGTTTGGCTGAATTGGGTCTCTTCTCCTAAGGGCCCCGGGAAAATTGGTTTAATTTATATCAGGGTTTTCGGTTTCTGGCTTAATCTTGACATAAGACAGGCTTTCCTTGATTTGATTTACAGCTTTCCTTTCTCTGTTTTCCCCGAAATAATCAATACAGTTATCCCATTTTCCAATTTCGCGTACAAGCTGGTCTTCCATGCCACTGTGCACGTCAGTGAGTATCCTTGTGCGATACGGCACAATTAAATTCCTCCTGAAACAACCTCAGCTGCCGAAATGCTCCATGCCCAGCTTCGAGAATCACAATTATTTGCAAAAGAATTTAGTAAGAGAGTTGTGGGTTGTTGGCCGGTGTCTGTGGGGGGAGGGCACTAATTGGCTTTTAATTTATAAATCCAATAAGCTTCGATGCCTCCAACCCACTGGTTCTCAAATGAGGAGCACCCTCCCACACCCGTATCTGTTTCCGAGATGGTGACCTTCTGCAGGCTCGTTCTTAAAGGCACATCCCCGCTGGATGATGAGCTCCCCGCGGGCCCGGAGTTCGCGTTCCGTGTGCGCGATAATGTAGGAAGCGCTGCGCCCGGCCAAGGCTAATGGCTTCTCCACCACAAGCCATAGATGGGCGCTGGCAGGTGTTCAGCTTTCCACTCAGCGTTTTCGCCACCCAAGGCAGGCTCAGCAGCCCTTGAATGCACTTTCTGCGTTTCACTTTATCATTATGGAGCACCACGTGACTCCGTGCCACCGCCAAACAAGCGACTAATGGAACTTTGGCGCTATTATCAGGCACAAGCATCACTCCAATGTTCTGGGACATCCCCACCCCCACCCTAGGGTGGGTCCCCAGGAGATGACACTGGTGCTGCCGCAGGCGCTGGCTCGTCACCCCAAACCTAGCCACTACCCCGGCCATTTCTACAGCAACAGAGTGTGAACGCCGTGGTGGCACTCCTCTCAGTGTCCTGCACCCATGTCACTCTTGCCCTGAGGAGTCCCCCTGCCAGTGACAGAGTCCCTGGTATTACCCGCGAGAAACCGCATTCCTGCGGTATTTCAGCCAGGGCTTCCCAGCGCTGACGAAGGACACCCGTGATGTTCACTGCGACCCACACACCAGGGTCCCCTTCACTCACGGCGGGGGAGCCAGCAGGGCCACACCCAGTACGGACAGCGAAGGGCATAGCTCCAGAACTGGGTCCAGAATGGGGAGAAAACCACTGGATCTCGTACACGTCTCCAAAGACTCTGAATCCCCATGGCTCCCCTGACCCCCCGCCAAAGCTCCTGCAGAAGAACCACTTTGGAGGCATTCTTGTTGACCTGGGCCCATCAGAGCACCTGGGTGGGTGGCACCCACCCAGAGGGTCCTTGAGACACCACTCACATCACACTCTGTTGGGACACCCTGTGCAAGGGAACGGAGAGTTCTGTTGGGCACAAGGGAGCTCAGTCCACCCGTCCTGTGTCCTTCCCAGAGGGAGAAAGCAGCTTCCTTCTGGGAACAGGGGAGGGTGGTGACGGCCGTGTCTGCTCCGGGAGGAGGGGGCAGCTGGAGCCCTCGCGGGGACACGTCTTCGGGCCGTGTCACTGCCCCCAGCAGGCGTGTGCCCTTGCCCCCAGCGGGCACCTGGGTTCCGGCGGCAGGGTCCCCGCCCAGCAGAGGTGAGGACCCATGGCGCTCACGCATCATTGTCCGTGGCAGAACCCCCTTCCACGGAGGTTCACTTCCCTAATTGTGTCCCATGGGTGCTTGAGCGTGGCGTGAGAGGCTCTGGAAATCAGAACCCACTTTGGAAACATCAGTCGGAACACTGCCGAGGACAAGTGTGTAAGGAAGCACACACCTGTGCCCTTTCAAGCAGTCTCCGTGACCAGGGGTGACATAGGCAGGGGGAGTGGCCACCGGCCAAACAACCAGCTCCAAGGCTTATGTCATGACGGGTTACACCGGGCTTGTGGAACGTTGAGTCTTCTAGAACACGGCGGTAGGCACTGCCGGGAAACACCCCTCGGGGAAGCAGGGCCGCTTTCCCACCGTCACAGCCCCTGGGGCCGGGCGGCCTTGCTTTGGGAAGAGAGGACCGACGACCCTCCTCCGTCCCGGGGAGCCCCGAGAGGAGTGCGCCCTGCACGGCGGATGCCTGGGCTCCCTGATCGCCGTCTAAGCCGAGGGCAGCCGAGTCACCTGACCACCAAACGGGCAGCCCGAGTAAGAATGGTCAGGGGAGGCAGATGCGCTCCTGAGCCTGGAATGGAGCGCCGTCCCCTCCCGCCTCCAGGCTGCTTCAAGAAAAGGCGAAAAGACGGGCAAGCCTGAATGCACACCTCGCAGCTGCCTCGGGGCTGCGGTGAGCCTGCGGGGCGCCTTCCCGCCTCCCGGCCAGAGGCCACGCCCCGAGCCGCGCCACACCTGGGCGCACCTTCTACATCAAACCCCTGTGCGTCTCCTTCCGAGCCGGGGACGTGGCCTACGTACGCCACTGGCTGCCTTCATTCATTCACACCCCCCAGGCGGGATTCACATTCGGTCCCTGTCGGTGCGACCGTTTGGGGAGAACGGTCACCAGCAGTCAGTCAATAGAAATGCTTATAGCTAACGCACGACAAAGGCTCATCTGTTCTTTTTCATCTCAAACACAAACCCCCTCATCACGGGTCCAGGTGAAAATTCTGGTTACTGGCAAATTCAGGTGTCTCCATTTACCTTGTCCAGAAAATGCAAATAGGCCCCATAGACTTCAGGGGTGCCCGACGTCTGGGCACCTCTGGGCCACCCTGGAAGAAGAGCGAGCTGACTGGGGTCACGTGTTAAATACACGGCGACATGTCACCACAGAGAAGGTGGGGCGCCCCTGCCTGCAAGAAGCCGTTTGCCAGTAGCTGCTGCTTGCAGCTGCTGCCTGGAAACCCGGCATTCCTTCAGGAGAGTAATCGCAAGGCACTGGGCGCCTTCCACATATTTTTTAAAAGCTGAAAAAAAGGGAGGACTGTGTTAATGCACTTCCTCATTTGCACATTTCACAGATTTGAAGGAGCTATTGCCTGGTTAAATAAATACAGGGAAGGGATGTACTCCAGGAATACAGTTATTTGATTCTGCAAATAATGTAAGATTCAGATACTGTGAGGTTTTTTTTTTTTCCTATCTCCAAGTTAAGCCTCTTAGAAAATAGTTAAGAATAATGAAACGGTTCAGATGGCAGGATGGATTTTCAAGAAACGAGTGAATCTACCATAAATATTCATAATCATGTTAGCTTCCCTTTTGAAACCATTTCCAAGATGTTAGTTTCCAAGATGTCGCTGCAGTGGAACCGTGGGTCAGAGCCGAGGCGTGGAGGTGAGGCTGGGCTCCCTTTGCTGACGCTCTGGCTCAGTGCACACGGCCGTGGGACGCACCGTGCCAGCCAGGGAAACGTTATTGCTTTCAGAGGTCTCATGTAGCAGCCCGTCATCTCCTGTCCAAATATAATTTCGAAAACAATCAGAGCCATTATGGCTCATACAGAGAGAAAGATAAAGACAGATAGCTGTATATGGGTTTTTAATAAGTAATTCACCCTGGGTCTTGAAACATCAGCTCGCCGAGTAATGTCATTAATGTATAAGTATGTTGCTGAGCCCCTGTATCCCTTCCATCCGTTGGCTTTAGGATAAGTTTCCAATGCAAATACCGTGCGAGCGCGCTGACTCCAAGGTATGCAAATCAGGAAAGTAATTCATCTTTCAAGAGTTCTGCTTGATTATTGTACATGCCAAGAGCATTTTTCTGGCCACAGTCTACTGACTATTTATAGCGAACGTTTTCCACCGGCGAAATCATGCGTCTTTTGCTGAATGCTGGATATTAATTGTTCGACGTATCGATCCCCGCTCCGTCTTTGAGGTTAGTGTCTCGTGAAGCGCCGTATTGGAGCCTCCCCTAATGAAAAAGCGTGTGAAGAGACTGTTGATACCACTGAAGAGGGGTTCTGCGGGGAAGAGCGTGCGTGCTCACGAATGCGAACCAGCTGCACAGATGAAAAGGAAGCGTCCTCTCTGCGGAATGGCTGACCTCCGGCCGCGCTGTGGGAGCAGATTCCAGAAGCACTCTCCGTCGGGCCTGTCCCCCCGCCCCCCACTCTCCCAGGGACTCTCCAGGCATGGCTTCCCCCCTCTCACCACCAATCTTCCGGCTGGGAACCTTGACATGGGTCACGATGAGCCGACATTGACTGAATGGTAGTTATGGGCCAGGTGCCCTTCTGAAGACTTTGTTATTATGTAACCAAAGACTTACGACCAATACTTTCAAGGTAGGTGGTCCCATGCCCATTCCACAGATGAAGATACTGAGGCCCTGAAGTTACAGGAAGTAGACGGTAGAGCCAAGACTGTAAACTCTGAGTCCAGTACCTTCACTCTTAGCCAGTAAATCTGACTGCACTTAGCAAATTCTAAATATTGCTTAAGTAAATAGTAATAGTTACAACTTTTAACACTTGGTATGTGCCTGGGCCTGTTCCAGGACATCTTTCTAATAAGTGAGAGGAGTGGCAGCATCCCATAATAGTCAAGAGCTCTGCACGGGGCTGGGAGGGCCTGGGTTCAAACCCCTGCTCCAGCTCTCACTGAAGTGGGACCTTGGTTAGTGCTGCTACGGTTCCACTCTGCAGATGAGAATGAGAAATCAAGAAGTTACATGGCCACAGTCTAACCGAGATCGAGGGCTTGTACCTCTTTATAACATCTTCCAGTGATGGCCGTTCAGCCCCGGCCTGGACCTCTCCCACCGTCAGGACCCCCCACGGGCTGCAGGTGGCACAGGCCACCTTCAGGCAGCAGGGACTTCAGTGGCGTAGGAAGATCCCTGCTCTGTTGAGCAGAACTTCTTACCTATGGCTTCCTCCCATTAAGTCCAGTCCTGCTCTCTCAGGTAAACCTCCCCCACAATTTGGTCAGAAATGCAGCAAAAGCAACATTATTGACGTTCCCCTTCAGGGTCCTTTAAGTACCTGATGGCTGTTCCCGCGGCCGCTAATCTTCGCTGGGGTAAACGGCCCTCTGTCTTCAGCCACACTGGTCTGGGAGTCTGACTCCCCCGACGCGGTCTCTAATTATTTCCTGTTTCCTGACCCAGGGAGACTTCGTGTTTTTCCGAAGCTCTCCAGCCCCGGCACCCCCTGCCTCCAGCCCGTGGCCACGCCAGCGTTTACCACATGTGTCTCCTGAGATTCTCATCAGGAAATCTGTTTCTGATGGAACTATCAACTAAAAACATGAGTTTTACATTAGGAAAAGAGTAGGGATTCTCTGCTATCACTTGTGAAGTATCACAGAACCCCAACCCTGGTGGCAGATACTGAACGTGTTTACAGTTTAACCATTTAGTTCTTCTATATAAACATACATGGCATTCATGTGCATACATACACATGCCTGCAAGTACAGTTCAAAGACTGCAGGATGCAAAGCTAGCCTTCTGATCAACAGTGGTTTTCATACCACCTGTCAACTTCAAGAATCTGTAGGTGGTTGTATCAACCGCTGGCCACCTCGGCTAACTGAACTTTACCCCTGTACTTGACCCCGCCCTCTTTTCCTCTCCTTTTTATTTTTTTGGCTTCGTATCATCCACCCTTTTTACAACAACCACGGCAGCCTTTCCACCCCCTTCTTCCGCTGGTTTCTCTTTAATCAACCTGGGGGTTTCGTTCCCTGTAGTTTTCCACGCGATTAGCTTTCAGCTCACTCTAGGCCTTTGCCACAGTCAGTCGAGCTACCCGAAACCCACCAACCTACACTCATTCTTTTGATGCTGAAGGCTCCTTGTTTCCAAGTGTGTTTTACTCACCGGGAAGTGTCTCAGGGAGAGGAGGCGCCTGTTACCATCCCACCGGCTGTGAATGAGCCCATAAGGTAAGGGGTGATAACAACTTAGAAAAAGGAAAAGACAAATAGGGCCTAATTCACGCCTCTGCCTAGGGTTCTATTATCATTCCAAAACAAATAAAAAACCTCCAAATGGCCATAGACTTCCGCCTGCACTCGCAATGAATCCTGCTGAAACCACAGCGGAACGGACTGAGCAGAAGATCTATGTACCTGGGCTGCTCGCGGAGGGGCACCGCAGAGCCCGGGAAGTGGGGGGGATATCGCTCCGCGGGTCC
Source organism: Phyllostomus discolor (assembly GCF_004126475.2). Classification (NCBI taxonomy): domain Eukaryota; kingdom Metazoa; phylum Chordata; class Mammalia; order Chiroptera; family Phyllostomidae; genus Phyllostomus; species Phyllostomus discolor. The sequence goes on along the minus strand of NC_040916.2, from coordinate 30,601,061 downwards.
TGAGGCTGGGACCAGAGGTGAGGCTTGGTGTCTTGGCACAAGGTGGAACTTATCGGGACTGGGGAGCATAAACAGGAGAAGCACCCTTTTGAAGCAAACCATCAACCTTCAACTCTCCGTCTAGGAAGTGAATGAGCACCTACTGTGTGCATTTTCCGGGTGCAAACTCCGGGCGAGGCTTCACCTTTCCCAGCATTCCCTGTGCAGGGTTGAGGCGCGGACACCTACGGAGCCTTCGTGTGCTAGGTGCTATTGCTTTGGGGCGTCTCATTTTGTTTTGTTGTTTATTCTTACAGTGTTCTCGGTAGCAGATTATATGGTCCAAGAGAGGAGAAAATACCCCAACCTGGTGTTTGTACTAGTAAAACACTCTCCTGAAAATAAAATTTCGAATTTGCTCACAGCCTGGAGGATTTTCAGCTTGGAAAGCTGGGTAGGAAAGGGTGGGGGCGGGGGAGGAGGTTGGATCTCTCTGTCGGAGCCACAGGTCCAAAGGAGATGTCCTCACAGGAATGGGGGACGGAGAGACACTCGGGGGGCTGGGGGCACGTGGGCTGAAGGCGAAGAGGAACCGTGTCAGAAAGGAGAGCAGCTCAAACACCCCCCTTACTTCTGTCCTGGGGGTGCTCTAGTTCACCATGCAAATGTGTGTAGCAGACATGCATGATCTCGGAGGAGTGGGCGAAGCTCTAACGAGAAGCGCGGTAATGGGCCCCTCCCTCCGTGTGGTCAGGGTGTCCCTAAAACGCAGAGGTCCATCGGCATCTGCCCGGTTTAATCCTTAACGCTCGGCCAACCGGGTCTGACTCCGCAGTTATGAGTTCACGGTGCCCTTTAGATGTGACTGGCTTAATTTCTTGTGAAATCTAACTTCCCATTATAGCACATTGCAATGTCTTCCCTTCCTTAATTTTCTGGATCTGTCCTTATGGTCCAAGTACATTTCCATTACCACAACAACAGACGTACAAAGCATAATTTGACTTAGTTTCTTAACCAACATATTTTCTAACAAAAAAAAAATGTCTTTCATGGAGCATAAGCAATCGTGGAATTTGTAAAGGCTTGCATGTCCCTGCAGTCACCGGTGGGGGTAGCCCAGGAATGCTGTGAGTGCCGGCAGGGAGACAGGGAGGGCAAGGAGGATCCTGTTGCCGCAGCCCCGACACGTCCCTGGGGCTTGCCCGCTCCACAGGTAAGGGGAGGCTCTCAGGACTGTCTGGAGAGAAGACTGAGCCTGGAGCCCATGCGCGTGGGAGGGAATGGGCCTGAGCTTGGCCCGTTACAAACCCTCACACAAATGGCTCCTCATAGTCGGCCAATGTTTTCATCTAGGATCATGCCTTGCTTATTGTCCCCTAAACCAATGAACCCTGCCCCATATCACCAAACAGTCTCCATTTTGCTCTCTCCCCTTCCCTCCCTCTCTCTCTCTCACACACACACACACACGGATTTACTGAGAGTGTGATGCCGCCTGTGAACAAACGGAGCACTGATTTCTTGTGAGGTTCGCCACACAAGAGCGCAAAAAGCAGTTCTTACGTACGTACACCTCTAGACACATAGTGCTCCTGGGAACTGCGGTATAGTCCAGAGTGGCGTCACCATTGGCGTACGGAACGGTGTTCATGGGGGCCCACCTGTCCACACCACAGAGAGTGGGAGCTTGGAATCTGAGTATCACCCCATCCAAACCTCTCATTTAAAGGCAGGAAAGCTGATGCCCATACAGGCCAGTGCTCACAACGCAGGCGATAATGTTTCATTATAGATTGTAGAGAGAGTCCCAATCTGCCAGACCCCTCTAATGTGGGAATAACGGCCCGCCTCTCAGATCTCTCTCATGGGCGGCCCCGCCTGAGAGGGACTCTCTTTCTGGATTTTCCTCATTATTATTAGTTATTCTCTGGACGGGGTCATATATCTTCCAAATGGTGGTCCCTAAAGCAAGAAACCCCCAAGTCACTATAATGACACCACCCCTAAGTAGTGCACCCTAAGTTCTGCACAGCGGGATTTGTATTGGTGGAAATTGCGGGAAGAATAATCAGTTCAGATATTCTCATCAGCACACCTCCAGGAGGTTGTGTGTGAAGCAAGTCACCGGGAGTCTGCAGTTACAGATGCCGCACGGAGCCCTTCCGGTGACCGGAACTGCCACTAGCCCTGTCTTTGCATCTCGAAAAACTTCATTGCCCTAGACACGGCATCGGAAGAGAATGCAACCTCTTCTGTATTCCCCCTCGGGTAAGGAAAAGGGTATGCAGATGTTTCGAGCACAGTATAATTTTGTCAATAAAATGAACACATTGATTGAACCACGTGAGTTTATTCTGGATGCACTTAAACATTATCCTCCCAGTATACAGAATAATACGGAACCCGAAAGAAGCTGAACAGGTGTCACCAGGGTGTCAAGTTCCGAAGAGAACATCGCCTTCAAGCAGGCAGATGGTCAGAACCCTGGACAGCTGCCCAGGGGCGACTGCCGCTCCCTCCTCTGCGACCCCGCCCCCAGCCTGCCTGCCGGTGCGGTTCTCCTGGCTGAGCCAATGCTTAGCCGCCCGCAGCCCATTAGATTGCTACGGACGGCACCTGAGCGGCCCCGGGAGAGACAGGACCAGCTGTCAAATGTAGGTTAACTTTAAAAGACGTTCTGAAAAGCGATCATCTGGACATTTGTATTCTCTTTTATTTCCACCTCCATCATGTTTGATATAATAGCGTAGAGCAAGTTTGGCTGCATTTCCAGAGAGTGGAACCGTAGCACGAAAACATACACATTTTTAAAACTCGAGGCTCCTGCTTCCCACAAACAGAACTCCCGACTGAAATACTCAAACGGTTTCTTGTCTTTATGGCCCCTCCACCAGGCCTTTGCAAGAGGCATTTCAAAACAAACATCACCGAACGCTTAATGAAAAATATGCAAATCCACCTGCTTAAGTTACACGCTCCAGAGCGTGTTTAGAAAAGCCCACACCGTCCTTCCAGGAGCGGACGAGAAGCCACTTCGGTGTGCCCGTTTGGGTGGCCACACCACAGGTGACGTCCGTGAAAGAACTTGAACCTTGCGAGATGTGAGGATGGCGGGAACCTCGGGCAGTGTCCGGAAGTCCTGGGCAGGCTTCACCCACGAAAGGCCGGCCAGGCGCTGTGCTTGCTTCCTTCTGTCTGTGTTTAGAAGAATCTCCTGCATTTCAGTAGCAAATACAGGCTACAAATGGCGCTCTAAACATGCAGCTTCAACCACAGCGGCATTAGGTCAGTCAACCTGCGCCTTACCTCTGCGTGTCTGGCTGTACCAGGAAAAAATGAAGTACCTGAACATGAGCTTTGAAAAAACAGAAAAGTTAACGTGTTATACTTCTGGGCCGTGTGACCACCACTACAATACAGGCTTCTTTCCTAGCTACCTGGGAATACCGGGTGCGCATTTATTCTTGGTAAAAAATGTTCTTCTAAAACAACGAAGTGACTCTCTTCATTTGAGACTAAAAGATCGATAGGGTTTCTTTGCATTGGATTAATTAACTTTCTGGAGGTTTGGCAGCCCGTTTATTGGCGTTAAGAAACCAAGGAGGAGGAGGAGGAGGAGGAGGCCGAGGAGTTTCCGCAGGCTCCGGAGCACAGTGCTGAGTAAGGGGGCCGCTCCCAGGGCCCCTGCCAGTCTGGCTCCGGGCCTCCGCAGGCCCCCGAGCCCTGGACTGGGACTGGCTGGGAACGGGCACATCGGCCGAGCACACTGGACCTCTGTCTCCACCCGTGAGAGGAAGAGCCAGTTTGCAGGACCCGCTTGTGTCATCACTCCCCCCGGAAGCTGCCTCCCCTGCAAGAAAACCTCGGACCAATGATTGTTCTCCGGCCCCAGGGGATGCCGTGAGGGACAAGAATGTTTTTTATGTATTTCTGCAAGTGGGGTCTTCACCAGTCAAGTCAGGAGGGGCTGGATTTCGGTAAATGTGGGCCTTTCTGTTCATTCATGCCCCGTGACCCAGAGAGAAACTGAGGCAGCCCGGCGTCACCTGTGTGCTTCTATGCCGCGCTCATGGGAACTGCTGGACTGTTCTCTAACCTGCGGACTCCTTTCAAGCTGGAGGTGAGATGACTGGCGGCTCAGGGTGGAGAGAAAGCACATGTTTCCAAAACAGGAGACGGCGTCCTCCCCCTGCTTGGCCCTGTTAGGGTGACGACAGGACAGCTGACGTCTGGTGCTCGGTGCCTGGTACGAATGTTCCTCTTTTTTCTTCCTGACGGTCACAGCCATCCAGGGGCCCATCAGGCCGCTTCGAAACCTTCTGCAGGTGAGGACACCGAGCACAGCCAGGCTGTGTGCGCCGGCCAAGGCTATCCACGGGTCACCTATCCGCCAGCGCTTGACGCTAAGTGAGACCTGCATCGTGGGAACGCACTCACCCACGATCTGTTCTGTCTCCCGAAACCCACGGGTCTCACTCTGATGATATGCATATGTTTAAAAGGGAGAGGTATTGAGGAAATATTCACCCCATGAACTAGGGAAAGAGTAAGAAGTATGTGGTCTGGGGCTGGGACGTCCCAGGCCTGCTGGCATGTGAATTCCATAGCGGTAAATGCAAGGTTTATTTCGGGACAGTTGGCAGATGGTGTTAATGAGAACAAGTACGTAGGTTTGGTTTCTCGCTCGGAACAATGGATGCACTTCAGGAATAAAGCATGTTCCGGAGCTGGAGGACCGCCCGTCAACGAAAAGATCTGTCACCACCAAGGCATCTGAGTGAGGAAATAGTGCTAGCTTAGTGAAGGGGACAGAAGTCACTCATTTGATAGATCAGTTTGTAATTATCAACATATGCCTGTGTTTCCTATAGAAGTGTACTCATTGCTTTCACCTGCAGGCGCTCAGATCATGTTATTATTTCAGCACTTGAATATTTCTACTTCTTGAATGTCAGGCGAGATCGCCAAATTCACACTGATCTTTTTCTCAATGAACGTGCCTCAGAATCCGAATGGCGAGACGAATCAGAGTTTTCATAGCTTGTTCCCGATGTCACATTCTGCGTGTTTCTTGAAACTCCGTGGTGAAGTCAGGCAAACTCAGAGATAAAAGTCTCTCTAATCATGCAAAATTAATGCCGGGCAATTTGGCAAGGAGACGTTGTCACTGATTCTTGACCTAATGTTAATCTTTTGCTCCTCGGCTCCACTGGGGTCGTTTGTGTATTTCCTTACACTCTTCAATGAGCTCATTCACATTCTCGCTCTGCGTTGGGAAAATACAGTTCTGGACTCTGGGATCATAGGCCTTCTCTAACTGTCTATGTCGATGCCACACTTCCGGCCCTTCTGCGAGGAACCTCCTCTTAAATCTAGGAATTCTCATCCTCCTGCTGATGGGGTTTTTCCTGCTGCTGGATGGTGGAGGAATCTCAGACCTTTTCATCAACTCGCTCACAGGCTTCCTACAGGCTTCCTGCCATCTAGAATTAGAAGCCAGTTTCTAAGATTCTCAGTGTCTTCTGAGCATGGCGCTGTGCTTCATGGAAGTCTGTGCTCAGCTTACCAGGGCCTGCAGGGAAACCTGTCTTTGTATTTGGTAACTTTGACACTGAAATCAAATGTCTAAATCCATCATGCTTTGGGGGTACATGTGCTACCCAGAGAAAACCCCGGGTGGTCTCTTCATAGGAATTTCCCTGGATGGCCCTGGCTGGTGTAGTTCGGTGGATTGAGCGCGGGCCTGAGAATCAAAGGGTCGCTGGTTCAATTCCGAGTCAGGGCACATGCCTGGGTAGGGGACCAGGTCCCCAGCAGGGGGCATGTGAGAGGCAACCACACATGGATGTTTCTCTCCCTCTCTTCCTCCTTTCCCCTCTCTGTAAAGATAAATAAATAAAATGTTTAAGAAAAGAAAAGAATTACCCTGGACGAATCAACTAATAGTATCAAGTGGAATAAAAGAGAAGAGAATCGAAGAGTTTTTTTAATGCCAACCACCTTGCTCCATATCCTCAGAGAAATCTGTGCAGTCTTTTATTATTTAAAGTTGGCTAATATCAATTTACAACTTTACAATTTAGCTCCCTTTCTGAACTACAGAGTTCATAGAAAAGAATGTTTTCTCAGTAAAAAACAGTTGCCTTCCCCACAATGGAAACGGAACTGTTGCTTTGGGTCAGTACAAAATTTTCCTTATTCACGAGAATCACACTGTCTTTTAAAACAGCATCGCAGTAACATCCCCAGTTCCTGTCTTAGAACAATGTTTGTTTCTTTCCCCCTTTGACAGCTCACACCAGGGCTTTGCGACATAGCAGGGCGTGCTTGGTGGCTGTGTGAATACCGCAGTTTGATCGCAGAAAACCAGGAATTCAAAGGAGGGAACTACAAAGGGCCCAAAGGCACATCACTAGTTGAATAACGCACATCCTGAAGTGGTAATTCAGGTTTCACTGTGTCGCTTGATTAATGACAGTCCTTATATTAGAGGGCGTCATGTCACACAAAAGGATCAGGTGCCCCCAGCCGTCCAGGAGAATTCTGGGACCCCACGTAGGCGTTCCGGCCAAGCCGCACCAACCCGGGCACAGCCTGGATGGCTTGTGCGTCAGCTCCGGAGCCCGGAAGGGAATAATAGCCCTGATTTTGTGTATATCGGGGATACATTACATCCCAGCATGTGCATTTCCATCAGCCAGGTACGCTGAATGAGCGCAATTAAAGGGAAACCGTGCGACAGAATAATCCATCACAGCCTTGCAGGGAGAACAGCCGCCCGCCCCCGGGAGCTCCGAGTCCCTGCCCGCGTCTGTCCAGCCAAGAACCCGGAGGACAGAGAAAACACTCTCGCCCACGGGAGAGGGGGAGGGGGATGCTTTGCCCGGGGTGGCGACCAGCGTGGCCGCCGCCGGTGCTGCGTGCGGCTCGGCGGGGCCCCTGCGAGTGGGCCGGGTCTCCCCGTCCCACTTTACACTTTCACAGTGTCACTGCGCTGTGCAGGGAGGCATCCGCGAGGGTGAAGAAATGCGAGCACAGCATTCTTCCTGCGTGGCCCCCGCCTGTGGGGAGCAAAGGCCAACATTTCTGGAGCACACACCCTCCTCCGCACCCCTCACCCGGGCGAACCCTGCGGCCCCGCCGGCAGGCCCCGCCACTCGGGCCACTTGCCCGGTAGATCTGGAATAGTGCCGTTTCCACATACAAGCCACATCGACCTTATCAATGAGATATCTGGCATTCCTGTTTTTATACAACGTCTTTGAAACTCCCTGTGTCTGTCACTTCTGCCGCCTTTTAATTCAGACCAGCCACACGGCGAGGGCCCCGCAGCCGCGGGAGGCCCGTGTCCGCCGTACCGGGCAGCACAGGAATGGACGGTATGTGTTCACCCCGTCTCTTTTCCAGGAGCCTCCAGGATGATGTGGCAGTAGTGGCAGGTCATCCCCAAGTGGGTCATAAGGTGACAGCCCCTCATCCACTTGGGTTCTAGAAGAGTCTCACCGGCACCCCAGAAGGCCAGTGGGATGATGCCATCCAATCAGGAGGAGACCCCTGCGGGAAGGTGAATCTCAAAGGAAAACGTTAGACCCGTGGACCACGTGACTCCTTCCCATCGGGAGACTCTCTTCCCACAGTGCCCTGCGTAGTGGGAGAAGAGCCCTGTGTCCTATTTTGGTTAAGCAAGGCACATTATTTCTAGCGTGCCACTCGTGTGTGTGACAAAGATTCTAATTTTCCCATAGGCCTACTTCACACTCGAAGCACCATATAGACATGGGCTCGCTTCAAGTATTATGTTAGAACATGGGGCAAAGGACGAACCCAAACTACGGCGAGTGCCAGGAACTCGCCCGAGACCCCAGGGCTGCAGGGAGGCAGGTGCGGACACTGGAACCAGGCAGGCTGGTTCCTGACGAGGTCTCCACGGTCTGCCACCCCAGGGCCTGGGTCCCCTGCCTGGCCCTCTCAGCAGTGGGAGTGACGGGAGCAACAGCCACAATGCACGTGGTTTTCGATGAAAGCTGCCACCTGTCCCCACCAGCCCGGGGCTCCGGTGAGCCCCGTCACTGCAGTCACACCCGGGCCCTTCCCCGCATCGGCGCTTGCACACACCAGCCATTCATTCGGCGTGAACAGGGCAGAAGTTCCTCCAAACACACTCACAGAGAAGGGGGCTCTTGCCTCTCCTCTCTGGGCAGGGTCCCGGGGGCCCCGTAGCCCACCCCGGAAAGGTGAGGTGGGCTCTGGGTCTTCTCCACGCCAGAAGTCGTCCACCTTCCCATCACGCCCGGTGCTGGACAGACACGCCTTTAGACCAAGGATGGAAGCAAGTCTCGCCGGCTCGAGGCCTCTCTCTGCAGTCCTGGGTCGCCGTGACGCTGCCGCCAGGAGCAGCGGGCCAGGCCCCGTGGGGAGTGCGTGCCCTCGGACACACACCACAGACCGTGGTGTGGGTGTGGGAGGAGAGCCAACAGTGGCAGCCACAGACGCTGGAGAAAGAGCTCAAGTCCTAGGCCACTGTCAGCAGATCGCGCTGCCTTCTACTCCACTGAGATGATGGACACGGTCCGAGGGGACATGCCACCCAGGCACACTCATGATCGGGGTCGCCTCCCGCCTCGTGGCCCCAGCTCTGACCCCTCCCAGCCCTCCCACCCTTCTCTCTTTCCACCCTGGCCCCTTTCCCAGCACCTGCCCTCCGCTTATCAAAATGACCTAATAAAGCCGCTCCCAGCCCCGGCTGGCATAGCTCAGTAGGTTGAGCACGGGCTGCGAACCAAAGCGTCACAGGTTCGATTCCCAGTCAGGGTACATGCTTGGGTTGCAGGCCATGACCCCTAGCAACCGCACATTGATGTTTCTCTCTCTCTCTTTCTCCCTCCCTTCCCTCTCTAAAAGTAAATAAAAATCTTAAAAAAAAAAAAAAAAAGCCGCTCCCCTGTGCCGAGTGCTCCTGAGGTCAGTGACCCTCACCCGAAGCACCAAAACTCCGCCTCTTCTGGAAGTTGCCTTCTCCGGTCACCACCTGACTGACTGCTCTTCCCAAGCCCCCTGAGGACCCACCACCTGGTGGCCGCAGGCAGCGGGCAGCTGACGGGCACTGCCTGGCGGGAGCTCGGCCGAGTGCGCCGCTGTCCAGGGCCCTCTGCGTGGATCCTCCCCTCCCCTCCCTCCGTGGCCGTGGCCCTGGTGCTGGCGAGGTCCTCCCGACACCCCTCTGATGGCGCCTTCTCAGCTCTCCCCCCTGGGCCCGCTCTTCCATCTGCCGCTTAAATGCCACCGCTCCCCGGGGTGTTGGCTGCGCTTCTGGCTGCCTGGCCCCTCCCCGCTCCTGCCTGTTTCCCCCACCCCCGATTTCCAGTTGCATCTGCGAGCTGCGCGACACCTTTCCACAACCACTTCTCCTTTCCGGCTGCGTCCGCCAGAGCCGGGCGCTGTTGCTGGGGACCCGGGGCGGAGGCGATCCGGCTCGACAGCCGAGTGGGGCGAAGGAGAGGGGACGCTGTCGTGGCCGGGCGCAGTGTGAGCGGATAAGAAACCCAGGAAGGGAGCATCCGGGCGACCGACACACAGGTCAAGCCACACGCGTGGACGTTCCGAGTTTCTCTGCGGCTGGACAACGGTATCCAGTGTGGGGAATCACGCTTTAAAAAACACACAGAAAAAAAATCCCCATGCATTTAAAGTACGCTTATTGGATTCGATAAGAAGAATCACGAGAGGCAGTGGGAATACAAAATGGATAAGATCAGTAAACGCGGGAAGTTTATGCTCGTGGGAAAGGGAAACATGGGCGCTGTAACATACGTGTACGGGGCATGCTTGTAGCATGGGGAGGCGTGGCCAGAGCTGCCTTCGGGACCAAAAACGGCAGACACCTGAGCCGGGGTCTGGGGGACCAATACGAGTTCACCGAGAGAAGACAGAGCGTGGGGTCCTTCCAGGCAGGGTGGGTGGCGTTCAGAGGGGACGGAGAGGACACATGGTCTAGGGTGTCAGGTGAAGCAGACAGCGGCACCCCAGGGTGAGGACAGAGGTGAAGAGCGGGGTCTCATCAGCCAAGGCCAGTCTGGCCCGGTCGGTGTGGCTCAGTTGGTTGGAGCATCATCCGTGGACTGAAAGGTTGCCACCTTGATTCCTGGTTCCGGCACAGACCTAGGTTGTGGGTTCAATACCCGGTCGGGGCTCGTACGGGAGGCAACCAATCAGTGTCTCTCTCTCGCCTGGATATTTCTCTCCCTCTCTCTCTCTCCAATCAGGGAGCATGTCCGTTGGTGAAGAGTGTTTAAAAAGGCCAGTCCAGAACTCGGCCCCAAGCCTTCACAATCTGGAGATCGAAGGGCCCAGAAACCGTATGTCTGGGGGTTAAATGAAGAATATGGGCTTGTTCTGTCCTAGAAAGAAGGGAGGGACACGCCAGATCCCCCGCCCACTCGAAGAGCTGTCTTGTGAGAGTGCACACGCCCGCTCCTGCCCACGCGTGCACACCCTTCAGGGAGGGGTGACTGAGGACTGGCTAGCCCAACCCCACGATGGACCAGATGGTTCTGGGCGGGGTGTGAGCTCTGGGCCCCCGGCAGCCTCCGAGCCCTGGGTTCCACTACACGTTGAATAGTGACTCCTGCGACTTCCACCCTCACTCCGCTTCAGTCAACTCCTCTTCGTGTCGCTGTCTTCCAATGTGTCTTCCTCCGACTTTGCAGGAGCAAGAATTCACAGGCTAAGGTCTGACCATATTTGACCTCCTTCGATCTTTGTCCAGCGTATTCTGACTCGATCCCTTTCTTACGGAACCAACCCTCACTTTCACAACGGGAATCCTCACCCATCCCCATCATCTTGAACTGTTGGGGGTAACTGCCCTCCAGCCAAACCCACCTCATGTCCCACACCTAAACCAATCCTAAATTCTACTTCCCCTCCTCCTGTCCCCTGACTGTTAAAAGGCTGTCTTTTCACAACTCTAGCAGCTGATGCGACAATACGTTGTGTGGTTGTTAGTCTCAGCTGAGCCCTTGTCGTGGTCACCGTTTACATTTCGTGGCCGGCCAGGGTTCCCCTGGTGAATACCCTACACCTTCTCTCCTCGGGACCCAATTCCCCGTCTTAGCAGCTGATCGCGCCCTGTGCTTTCCAGGCGGGTGTGAGGGCAGCGTCCTTCGTTACCTTTGTGCCTTCGACCGAGGCCTCTACTTGACCTGATGCTTGAATCCCCTCCCGTGTCGGGGGGTCGTACAGCGCTAATGCACACCTTGCTGCTACACCTCGGTCCTGCTGAACTGAACGAGTCTGGTGACTGCCTTCTGTCTTATTTATTTATTGTTTTATTTATTTATTTTTGTTTTAGATTTTATTTATTTATTTTTAGAGAAAGGGGAAGGGAGGGAGAAAGAGAGGGAGAGAAACATCAATGTGTGGTTGCTTCTTGCGTGCCCCCTACTGGGGACCTGGCCCGCAACCCAGGCATGTGCCCTGACTGGGAATTGAACTAGCGACCCTTTGCTTCCCAGTCTGGTGCTCAATCCACTGAGCCACACCAGCCAGGGCTGTTTTCGGTTTTACACAGACCGCTCGAGTGGCCGTGGTCCCGTGGAGACTAGAGCGGAGGAGCTGAGATGACAGTGAGGACAGCTCTGTGCCACTGCAGGGAGGAGAGGAATGGGAAATGAACTAGGAAAGGGCAGTTCTGACCAAGAGGTCGAAGGTTTGATACATAACCCGGAGATGGACTCGGTGTGGAGATTAACAGGACACCAAGGGACAAGAAGCGTACCCCGACTCGGCCACCAGCCGAGACCTGCTGGAGCCACCCGGGTTTCTCGTCCCAAACACCGTCCCCTCCTGCAGGATGAATTCCTACTCTCTGTCCTTCCTGAGTCACAAACGTCAGCGTCAAAGTCTGGGACTGGCGCCTCTGTCTGGCTGAGGGCAGGGGCCCACTCTCGAGCTACTTGGCCACAACGCCCCAGCAAGGCAAGGAGCTGGCATTTTGAGCTCTGATTAGGGGGGAAAATATTTCAACAGCGGAAGATGGATTTGCACCTGGAGAGAAAACGGAAGCGTGATCATACTTGGCCATGGACACAAAGGCAAAGGTTTCCACCAACTCCTACGAAGTAAATCCGTCAGTCTTTTACCCACAATGTTAGCATTTTTACCTTTACGTACCTTCAATGGGTCCCCACATTCCAGCTATCGCCACGGCCCACCAGCTTTAGACCGCCCACAGTTCACATAAAATCGCCGGTCCCAGCACGAGGCTCTGGCAAAACGGTGCAAGGCAGACACAAGCGCCAAGGTCTGTGAGATGACGGTAAGGACCCGTGTGTTGGGGCTCACCTTCACCCCACCGGTGGGGTCAGCCCGCCGGAGAAGACACGCAGCTCTGTCGTCCCTCAGCCGACCACGGTCCAGGGTCCCGTGTCCCCGCCCACATGGCCAGAACTCGGACGTGGTCCCCAGCATCTGCTCCACGTGGAGAACGCTCTCTAGATCACTGGCTCTACCAGAACGGTAGCACTGTCCCCCAAAGAGGCGAGCAGGTCGTTTCAACACGGTATTGTTTTTCTCTTTCAGTAGACCAAAGACGGAGAGAAGGGGAAGTGTCACATGGGGGACACGGACGACAGCAATAACCTCCAGCAGCTACTAAAGAGCACTGGGCCTCGACGGAAATTGGACAGCCCCCGCCCCCCCGCCCACAGACCAGCGACAGAAGACCACGGCACCCCGCCGCTGTCCCCACGGGCGGGAAGGGCCGTGAGAGGGGACGTGCTGGACTTCAAGTGCGCCTAGAAAAGCCCTGGGGTGAGACGTTCGCCAGGAGTCCTCTGCCCCAAACTTTTCGCTTTGAAAACCGACAGGTGCCGAGAAATGCGAGACTTCAGAGAGGAGCTGCTGGCCTGCGGCCCTCCACCTTTCCACTCGCAATTTGTCCCCACCGGGGTCCCCTGCCGCCTCGGAGCTGGCACACCAGGCCGTCGCTCTGCAGCCAAAGGCTTTTTTGAACTGCGTTTTTTTTTTTTTCCTCCACCAGTGAAATCTGAGCTGTAACATTTGGCAGGTTCCCTCGCTAACATTTGGCAATAATTGTTTATCAAATGCTAACAAGGAGCCCTGCCAAATGTAACAGCTCCGACGGAACCAGCGAAACTGTAACATGGAGGCGAAAGTCTGCAGACAGGAGCTCAGCCCTTTCTGGCTAACCCTAGAAACAGGACCTGCCCCCCCGGGCCGGCCGGCCGTGCCGCACCGCAGTGGGGGCGGGGGGACGCACAGGGGCCCGGACCCCGGCCCTCTGCACAGTGCACCGTTCCCCCGAGGTCCCAGGGAGCTCACACACAGATTCCCGGTGAACACAGGGATGGAAATTTACAACAGGCTGGAGACCACATCCATTATGACTTCATCCATTTGGATGCAAATCTGTGGGAGATCAGGCAGCAAAAGCAAGGCTACGACGCTAGCTCTGAGGGGTGAATTATTTTCCACTCCTGCCGGTGCTCCTGGCTGGTCCTGGTTATCCCCCCCCCCCAACCGCGCCGGGAGGCCTTGCGCTCGTTCACGCTGGGTCCCTTATCGTCCGGCTCTCCGTGTAGTGGAGGTGTAGCCTCCCCTGCCTGGGCGCGCCCACATCTTTAGAGGCCCGGCACAAATTCCACCTCCTCCAGGAAGCCTTCCCTCCGCCACCCTCTCACGATACCCTTCCCGCACTCTCAGGTCACCTTTGTGTTAAACCTGCACCGACCACAGCTGTCCTTGGCACTGAACACAATCTCTCGCCCCTAGCGTGTTCTCTAGGCCCTTTGGGATTGTAAACCTTACTTTCGCCAGCCGGCCCACCGACCCCTCCAGGGTTGGACCTGGCGGCTGACTCGCGGCATCTCTGACGGGGAGCCGCACGTGATCTGGACTTCAGGACTTGGAGGCGGGTCTTCGAGTCCACGCTAGAGAGCCCGTGCTCCCCAGGAGGCCGGAAGGACGCATTGCCATCCCCAGCCCGCTCCGCCGACTCTAACCTGTTGTGCTCAGCTCTGCACCAAGCGCATCGCCCCAGACACCCCCCTCCAGGTCATGTGAGCTTGTGTTAGCTAAATTTGGGCAGCTGGGTACATTGGCAAGGGATCCAGCGGCTCTGCTTCTGAAGGAGCCTGTGATCCAGACTCTGAGACACGCAGGGAGCTCGTGTCGCCCCGCTGGGCCCGGGGAGAGCAGAAATGGACGGGAGAGTGCCCCGCTGTCTGCCGCCTCTCCCTCCCAGCCTCAAAAAAAAAAAAAATGCTTGACAATGTCAAATACTATTTTAATGATGAACAAAGTACTTGAGGATGGACGTAAAGTCTTTATTTCACATTTACAGAAGACAAAAATTCCTTTCTGGTCTTCCCTGAAGACGCGGGAGACTATTTTCCATGCCACGCAAATGCACAACCATGTCAGACGCTCTCGCGAGTCTCACACAGTCACAGCCCGGGGGGCCGAGGCGTGAGCTCGCGGAGGACGAGGGGTCAGGACGAGCAAACATGGAGGTCCTCGCCTCTGCTCTCGATGGAAGACAAACATAGTTGCAAATGCAAGACTTGGGCAGGGTGGGAAAAGCTTCTAGATTGTAAGCTTTGCCTCCTAAGGGCTAAGAGGCATTAAATAATTTCTTGGATTTTCAGATTCTGCGGGTCTCCTATGGACCATGAGGGGACAATGCCTTCTCTGATTCATGTCAAAGGCTGCCCCCACCCCTGTGAGACACTCTCTTCGATCTACATGGGAGACCCACGGGTCCCTCACTCAGGAGACGAGAGGCGAGGCACCGAGACCTACGGGCAGCCTGAGAGCCAGGTCAGGCCACACGGGGATGGATTTCAGGTTTCCCTGCAAACGCACACTTCTGCTCCCGTCTCCCATCATGCCCAGGGAGGCTGCCCCTCACCCACACGCAAGGGGACCCGGGTGGCATTTTCCTCATGTTCCCAACAACTGTGGGACATGGCTCCTCAGGGGGGCTACATGCTGGTGCCTTCCACCACCTGAGCACGCCCTGGGAAAGAGCCGGCCCGTGCATGCTGGCCGGGCAGGAAAGCGAGCCCATGCACGGAAGCTCTCGGCCCAATCAAGCCCCTAATTTGGGTGTGCCGGTTTGGACCCTCGCCAGCACAGACTGATCCAGAAACCTGTTGGGCGCGGGACTCCTCACGGGCGGTTCATCCTTTCCGCTCCTCCCTACCCAGCACGTTCCTCCCAAACCCAACCAAGCGCGGCCTCCGCTGGCGCTCAGGTGGCCAGGCTCCGGGGCCTGGAGCTGGGGTCTGCCGCTGGGCGCCCGGGAACCTGCCTTTTTGCCCAAAAAAGGGACCGGCACGGGATACCCCAGGCCTGTCCTCCAACGAGCCCCTGCTCATCCTCTTCTCAACAGCTGCCTTCCCAAAACAGGCGTTCCCACCGGTGTCATCGTGCTGTAAGATGCCGGAGGGACCCCGAGTCCCAGTGGAAAATCACCGCATCCCCCGAATCAGGCAAATCCAATAATATGGCTGACGGAATTGATCACAGCCACCTCGGGTGTCCCTCTCCACCGTCTTCGAAACTTATTCCCAACATACAGATAATGAAACATGTTGCCTGTCACTTGTAAGTTGTGGCTGGACGTCTAAAGAGATCATCTAAAGAGTTCCAGATAGAGCACCACGCCGGCTTGCTTTATTTATTTATTTATTTATTTGTTGTCAAAGAAGCGTATTCGTTAAAAACTTTCTGCTGTGGACGTTGGAGCCCCTCAAAGAGAACCGGACATTCGTGGGACAATAGGAATGTCTTCGTGGCCACGATTCCTGAATGGGAGGAACTTCTTTGTCTCTGTGGTGGGGGTGGGGGGCAGGCAGGGGAACAGGCATTTAGGTAACATTTCCAGAGACCTTGGGCTGTTGACGGGGGGCCCAGCAGAGCGGTCCAGAGCGTGAATGCTCAGCATGGGAAACCTGGGGTCCGATTTCTACCTCCTGCAGTCACTCGTGTGAGAGAAGAAACTCGGTTACCCTGCTGGAGCAGCCATTGTCTGCTCCACAAAGAGGGACGATATTAATGACCTCTTTGACATAAAGTGGCTAAAATGTATGTGATGTTCGTAAATCACCTTCACGACACAAGCACAGAGCAATCGATCCATGGGACGACTATTGTTGTGGCGGTTGTTGCTATTGTTGTTGAACGCACTGGCAGCTCTCCGTGTAGTGTGGCCAGGTACAGCTCTACAAACACGCCTGTCCAATCTCTTTCTGCGTACCCCGTTTTATTCTTTTCATCCTGTAATCACATAAGACATCTCACAGTCAAGCGCCCTTCCACCTTGATGCCTGCGGGAACTTGGTGAGGAAGTAGAGGAAGGACTCACTGTCGCACGTATCTCGTTGTTCCATGTCTGCCCTGCACGCCACCTCTGCACACGCACGTCTGACCCTCGCTGGCCCCACAGAGCCCCGCCTCTCTGCCCCAGAGCAAGGGTTCAGTACTCGGGGGTCACAGAAACGCCTGCCCGTCGGTGCCTCGTCCACAGATGAGGGAATGGAGGCTCTGGCCCCTCCCGCGAGTGGCTTGAAGTCCTGGTCCTTTCCGGGAGCGCGTGGAGGGACTGAGATGCGGACACCGGTGGTTGCCACCCGCCCCGCCCGCTCATTTCCTGGGGCCTCGTAGTGCCTGGAGCTGCGGGCGGTCGGGGTCCGGAAACCTGAGGCACGGTTTCTCCCCGCAGTTTTCCAGAGCACACTTGCCCTCCGCAGCACCCCGAACGGCACACCCACGGGGGCCACTGGGAAACCTCCGTGAGTGGCGTCCCTCAGAACACCACCGCAGAGAGTCCAGCAGGCAGGCGGTGGCCGC
The DNA here is from genome assembly GCF_004126475.2 of Phyllostomus discolor. Lineage (NCBI taxonomy): Eukaryota > Metazoa > Chordata > Mammalia > Chiroptera > Phyllostomidae > Phyllostomus > Phyllostomus discolor. The sequence continues at coordinate 30,584,207 of NC_040916.2, read as the reverse complement.
TGCTGGCGGCCCCAAGCCCCAGCGTGCGTGTGAGTGCGCTCCAAGCCCCCCGGGTGGGGGGAGCCCGGGGGGACAAGGAAAAGCAAAGATGAGAACATGGCCAAGCGTGTGTCTGATGCCAAAGGGACCGATTTCTACAGCTCCATCGTTGTCGGGCGAGGGTCAGCGAAAGGGAATGCTCCCCGGGAAACAGCAGGAGCAAGTTGGCAGTAAAGCCGACTTCTCCTCTACATCGCTGTCCCCAGGGGAAGAGACCGCCTCGGTCCGACCGGGAGGGTGTTTCACTGCTCCGCGCTGTCCGAGACCTCGCACACGGTCTTCCTGCTAACACTCAATGACGATAAGACACACGGAAGAGTGTCAAGGTTGCTCCTCACTGCTGGCACTCGTGGGCTGTCCTGTCTGAGATTCACAGCATCCCCACGCCCACAGGGGTTACTCCCCCCTCGCCAGGGGAGGTCGCTGAGCAAACACAAGCCTAAACTGCCCGGGGGTCACGCAGACCCCGAGGAGCCAGGGCCAGGACCCGTCCCCGACCTGCAGCCTGCCGCCCCTTCCCCAGCCCGCCCCAGTCGAGTGGACGCGTCCAGGTGTGGTGGCACCACGGACACCTGGGTTCTGAGCCACGTCTGCCGTCCGGTGTGTGTGGGGAGGGAGGAAAACTGGACACACACTCATGTCCCCTGTCTTTTCCCTGAGCTCTGAGGTCAAAGTCAGCAGTCGGGCCGTTTAATTCCCCTCTCGTGTTTATTTGAGAGTTCCAGCTTCTCTCCCTCTTAGTAAAATTCTATAGATTTTTTAAAAGAAAAACACAGTACTGAGAACATGCTGGGGTCGGTCTCCAGTCTGATCAGCAGCCCCCCAACAAGTGCCAGACTTCTCTCGAATCCCACCCTTTCCCAGAGCGGGGCGGGGGGTGGGGGGGGCCGCGCCTCTCAGGCTGTGGAGGCGTGGGGTCGGCCGTGACCTCGCAGCGGACCCCTGGCAACTGAGTGGTAGGGCTGTTGTCTATCGGGTCGCTATTTTGACACTGACCAGACCGTACACAGTGATTCCAAACAAAAGCAGTGCTCCGGTCCTTTGATTCTGCCCAGAGGAGGGGGCTCCTTAGAAGAATACCTAGTTTGCCAGCGTCTCTACAATTCACAGTGGAAAAGGCAACAGGGTATGCTTGTGAATTAAAAAAAAAACACATAATGCCCGTGAAGTATTAGTATACAGGAAGTCGCTCATGTGTCTGCCTCAGTGGAGATCTCGCCAGACCGTAATGTTCCGTCCCCAAGAGGACAGCAGTTCGTGTCCACGCAAGCCTGACCTTTGTCCCCAGGCCTTGGCCAGGTGCTACAAGGAAATCAAGAGTCCCGGGGGCGAACACTAGAGGGCGCTGGGCAGAGGTGGTGGCCGGGCAGTCTTGTGATTCGCTGTCCAGAATGCTGTTTTGTCCCAACCCCCTCTTGTCCCCTGGCCCCGCCCGGCCCCCCCCACTGCTGCTTAGAGTTTCAAGGTGACTTCTGTTGATGAGTCTTGCCTTCCTGGGCATCTGGAAGTCCCTTAAGCGAGCTGGTGTCATCCAGGGCCTTTGGGGTCTGACAGGTCAAGGCTGAATCCTGGACTCTCTGCTTGGCAGGCTGAGGGATGGGAGGCGAGTCCTTGAGCCCCTCTGCGCTCAGGCTCCTCGTCTTTCACACGCTTGCTGCAGAGGCGCCCGAGGAGCGTGCCACGCCCAGTGAACGGAAACAGGGGGCACTCACACGATGTCAACTCCCTGGCCTTCTCCTAGCCCTTTGCGTTTTCGTGCCCCCAAAGACGGGTGCCCCACACCTGCAGTCGCTGGCCCCGAGGGAGCACGAAAAGGCAGGCATGGCATTAGGCGGCCAGGAGGCTTAGGGGGCGATGTCAGCCCGAGGAGGAGGCCCTGCCGACGTGGGTCTGCAGAGAGCACCGCAGGCCCTTGCGCGGAGGCGGCCGATCCTCTCCAGAGAAGGCCTTCCTTTGCGGAAGGACAGGCCCGGCCAGGGAACGCACGGCCTCCGTGGTGCCCTTCGCCACGAGCGGGCGTCTGGCAACGGGAAAACAGCGTGGCTACCTCCAAAACGAGACGTTTCCTGCTGCCGGCCGGGGCTCGGCCGAGCTGACTCTGGCTCCCACCCGAGGCTGGGGCAGGGCCGGCTGAGCCGTATCCCCGCGGCTGCGTTCCCAGGCGCCAGGGCCTGTCTGAGCGCGTGGAGAACCTTCTGCAACGTGCAGCTCGGCTCCTTTGGGGCGTCCACTTGGCCTCGGGCTGTCTGCACATTAGTGCCCCCACCCCGTCCACATGTAACCCCACGGCCTTATTCCACTTGCGTGAGCCTGTACGGAGTCAGCACAGTCTTCCTCCTGATGCGGTGTCACGGGGACCTCCGCGGGACAGGCGTGGGCTCGGCCACCCCCGTTCCTCCCCGTGGTGGGGGGAGGGGGCTCCTTCCCCTAGAATGGGGTGCGTGGGTGGGGATTGAAAGCACTTCCTTGCCGTGTGCTACTCAGCACTGCCTGTGGCGTGAGTTTTCAGACCCAAGTGCAGTCCAGAGGCCCCAGCCCTGCCTCCCACCGCGGGTGCAGTTCAAGTTCATCAGCCTGCCCCCCAGAGAGCGACTGTGGGACTGGTGGACGCACAGCAACTTGCTCGCTCCCCTCGATCCTCAGGGGGCCCAGCCTTGGCACCGTGCGGTTTATTGCCAGAAGCAAAACGGCTGCGGAAGAAACCCAGGAGCCCACGTTATGTGGATTGAGAGGGGGACCCAGAGAATTTAGGCCAAAAAGTTAAGGAGCCAGAAGTAAAACCCCGTTTTTGCATTCTGCCCATGCTGTATTTCAGCTCAGAGTGCCTCCCCCCCACCCCCCTGGCACACGTCCAGGCCGACAAGGCCCTCACCACCAGGCTCCCGGCCCAATCCCAGCCCCCCTCCCCCCCGCAATGCCTGCTTTTCTGCGTCCAGGCGTGAACCGTGAAAACGTTCAGGCCTCTGAACACTCTGAGGCTCTCAGCTCTGCAACCCTGAAAAGCAAGACCGTCTAAGGGGCTCGCTCTGGAGGTGCCGTCGATGTGTCTCGGAAGACGCCTTCCCTGCAAAGCATCTTCCAGAAACGGCGCGAAATGTCCCCTTCACGCTTCACACTGCCAGCACTCACTCATTCATTCATTCACTCACTCACTCATTCCCTCGTCCCTCAAAGAATGCTGAATGCGGCACATACGCCAGGCCCGGTGCAAGGTGCCCCTACTCCTTCGAAAATGAAATTAATTTAGAATAGAAAACCCTCTTTTTTTTTTTAAGGGGCAAGCATCAGATCCTGGGCCCGGCACTGGTGGGACTTAGTTCAGTCCGCTTGGATCCTCGGGTGGCACCGCTGGGAAGGGGGTGGGGGTGAAGGAGGGGTGGAGGGAACTCTGGAAGGAGGGTTTGTCTGTCTTGGGACTCCGAGGGGTGTTCGAATGCAGGGCGAATGTGTGCGCACGAGGGCACAGGGAAGAGATACAGAAACGGAGTCAAGGATACGCACACAAGCTGGCTGATCACTGTGTCCAGCTCGGGCTAAGACAGACAGACAGAGAAAAAGCCTTCCCTTCTTCTGCTAACCTTCGAGAGTGTGTCCTGAGCTTCCGGGTCCCAGGCCGGGACTTCTGGGGATGCACTCAAGTCCCCCTGGGGCCAGCAGAGACCCCTGACCACGGTTCCACCCCCTCACCCTTCTCCGGACGCGTACTGGGAACGGCCTAGCCTGCCCTTCCTGGGAGAAACACCTTCCCGGTCCAAGCCGGCCGCACGCCGTAGTTTGGGATCCAGTCTGTTCACCAGCCGGAGAATTCCTGGAGGACAATCAGTAAGACCGCTTGCTCACGCCCCACTCCTGCTAGGCCTGTGGGTGTGTCAGGGCAAGATCCTCGTCACACGCGTGACAAACGATTCGTTTGCTTGTTACTTAGGTGCTTCTCCGCGGAGCGTCAGCCCTAAGTTCTCACGTGAGAGTCAACAACACCTATCGGCAAAGGACAATGCACTCAGATTTCTACTCACCCCTGCTTGCGAATGTTTTGTTGAGGAACAGGACTTTAAGTTGGAAGTTGCACCTCAGACGCCACGATCTGTAAACCCTGCGTTCCAAAGGGCCTGCCGGGCCCGTACGGGATCTAAGGAGGCCTGGTTGACACGTGGTCACGGGACCCCCGGAACCCCCGGAACCCCCTGAGGACGTGCCGCTCGAGGTCAGGTCGAGACGGCCGGAGGGGCTGGGGGGCGGGGTGCCTGGAGACAGGTGTGCTTTGAGGGGGCAGGGGGGCAGATGCTTCCCCCGGGGCTCCTGCGCAGGTGAGGCAGCCCCCCGGAGCCTGTGGGGGGTGGGGGGGTGAGCTGTGGCCTGCCACCTGCACGTGCCTGAGGAATCAGAAGACAAGAGGCACTGCGGTCAGCTTCAGGGGGCAGCCGTGAATGAGACCATCGTGGTCACACCTTGGCTTCTGAGGGCGGGCTCATCACTGCGGCCAGGGGAGCCTCTGAGTACCGGGCTGAGCAGGGCAGTCTGGTGGGGGGGGGGGCAACCGCCGTGGGACCAGCGGAGCTGAGGACACGGGACGCATCCACGTCCCGAAAGACCGGCCTTGGGAACCTGCCGAAGAGCCCATGACAGAAAGAGCCAGACTTAACCCCCGGCACGGCATCCCCTGAGAGCAGTATCCGCCCAGGGAGGCCTTCCGGCGCCTTTCCTCCCTGGCGCCCAGACCTGCCACTCTGGCAGCAGATGGAGCAACCGGCCAGGGTGGGGGGTGGGGGGTGGGGGGTGGGGGGTAAGCAGGGCGGTGGAAGTCGGAGGTAGGTCTGCGGCCCGTCCCTGGTGCAGACAAGGAGCACCTCGCGCTGTACATGCTGCAGGAGCTGAGCCTGTCCCAGGGTCCTGGGGTTCCCGCTGCTTGCTCACTGGGGACCGTGAGTGTGTGTGTGTGTGTGTGTGTGTGTGTGTGTGGCTTGCAGAGGCTGTGGACTTCTCACAACCCAGAGTGGACAGACAACCTTTGGACGGCCAGAGCTTCATCCAGGGTCCGAGGAGAATCTCCTCCCCACGGAACACGTTTTATTAGAATAGTGGGAGAGAGAATAAAGTTGCTTCTGGTTACATCCCATGAGTCTCGCTCATGGAGCATATCAGTTATACTTACTTTTTAAAACAGAGGGCATTGCCTAAGGGGGAGCGTGATGATTCTCAACAACTTACAAACAGACTCTGATTCATGCATTTGCTAATGCTCCTTTCCCGCTGGTCAGTAACAGAAGAAAAAAATCTGTTTGGTCATTAGCTTTAATTCAGACACGGCCTTGGAGTTCCACAGAATGTCCCGAGGAGGAGCAAATGGATGGCTCTAGACTTTATTAACACCACGCTCCGTGTCACACACACACACACACACACACACACACACACGGTCCCCAGTGAGCAGCAGGAGCCCCCAGGACCTGCCCGGAGCAGCGCCCTTCAGAAACGCACGCAGAAAACACCCAGACGCAGTTCTCTCTACGTGCCTCCAGCTCCGCTTGCCCTCCCGTTCCCCAGCAACTCTGCATCTTCCGCCTCTTCCACCCCCCACGCCCCAGCCGCAAATCCCCTCGCGACGCGTCCAGAGCCAGGGACCCTCCTGCTGTTCTCTGACCTCCCCCTCCCCCACGCCGTGCCCCAGAAAGGCTTACTGAGCACATGGTTTTTAACCACCAAGTAGAGACCAGGCTCTGGGCAGTGACAGGGCGTGGCGGGAACCTGCCCACCCACCCGGGATGCCCACGATGGGAATGCCTCTGGGTAGTTCACCGGGTCAGTCACCAACAGAGACCGAAGGATTTCAGGAAGGGAGCCGAGAAGCAGAGTGGATTAACTTCACTTGGAGAGGTCGGGGACCCCGTCCAAGGACAGGTGACAATGTGATCGGAGTCCCATCAAGTAGGGGCTGCTCGGGATGGCACTGCAGGCGTGGCGGACGTGGGGAGCAGTGAGAGACAGCGTGGGGACTCTGGGAAGGGGTGAGAACAGGAGATGCGGCCCGGAGACGGCCAGGACCGGAGGAGGTGACCCGTGCTGCCCTCCTCGTGGGCGGGCCCCCTGCCCGTGACTGAAAGGAGACCAGTGGAGCATCGCTAAGCCACCAGGTGCCAGACCGGAAGGAGGCAGAACCTCAGCGAAGGAAGTCAGGGCCACACCCCACACGTGGCGAACACCCCGTCTTCCTCTTGTTCTTCTCCAACTACCAGGCAAAGTCAAGGTGCCTGGGCATCTCAGCGGAGCTGCACAGTAGCACCTGCATCAGGTCCAACTCAGAGAACATTCCTCCAGGTTCTGACTGCAACGTGAAGGAAGAACATCGGGTTGTTGTGCCTCCTATCTTTAGAAGGACACGTTCTTAAAAGGCAACAAACGTCGTGTTGGTCTTGACAGCTCCCAGGACAGAACGGAATCGGGAACGCCAAACCTTCTGAAGAAGTGATGACAGCCTTTTAACAACCTGAGGGGGTTTCGTCGTGTCCTTGCCGTGGCGTTGTCGCCATGGGCCTTGTGTCTCTCCCCGCACCCCCCGCTGGGGTCATTGGTGCTTTGCTGCCTCGTGTATGTCGGTTCCCACCAGCCAAGTCAAGACTGTGCCCCAGCCTGGCTCTGCGAGTTCACTATGTATTCTCACACCGTTTCCTCTGGAAGGCCGAAAACCACGGTTCCGGAGACTAAATATCCCATGTATAATTCTTGTACGAAACTCTTGAGAGACTGCCACAGGAAAACTTAGAGATATTGGAGTTTTATTTTCCAGTTTTCTAAAACTGTGATTGACTTTAGGAATGTCAAGAGTCCAATGAAGAAAAAGATAAACGTTGTTTTTATCACATACTTAGGATCATGAAATACTGATTTGTCACCCTAATAGATGAGATACTTAAAGAGTGTTTTATTCTGTAATCCTTGACAGGTTCTTTTCTGTGATAATTTATTCTTATGTATGATTATTTTAACCAGTTAACCCATGTAAATAAGAACGGAACAGGTCACCCTCTTCTACCTCCGTCCCACCGCATTTTTACTGCGGCTCATCCCTTCGGAGCAGAACTTTCGTTCTGGCTGGACGTAGGCAGCACTTTGCCCGTCGTCGAGACAGGTCTCAGCATCACATCGATGCCGAATCCCTCTCTCTCAGATGAGGACTGGCCTCCTGAGGCCCGAGGCACAGGCCCCTCCTCTGTCCCTTCATTTCCGTTCCGCTGTGCAAAGCGCGGGCTCAGTAAGTGTTTGGTGAGTGAGCAAACCAGCACGTTCACTACTGCGTGAAGCAACACGCTGCTCGTGGAAGACTCCTCAGAACACGCAGGGAAATCACGGCAGCACAGAAAACAAAACACCAACACTCTAACCGCAGACAGGGCTGACATCTGAATTCAGAGTATGTTATTAGCTTCTGTACGAGTGCGCAGAAGCCGACCTGCAGTCCAGCCTCCTCGTCTGTAAGGTGGCGACGATGAAGTGACGCTCTTGGAGTGGCTCTGAGAAGTGAATCCGATGTCTACGTAAAGCGACAGTTCGGATGCCTGAACTTTCCACCCGACCTGTCCGCTGGTCTGCAGCTGCAAACCAGAAAGGCTTTCGAGGTGCTGATCTGTCCAGGAGTGAAGGAAGGCGCCACACATTTCTGTCTCGCGTGTCTTGACAGTAGTCTTAAGGATAAAAATGGAAATTCAAAATAAAATTGGATCATCGCTGCCTTTCTTTTTTTAAAGATTTTATTTATTTATTTTTAGGGAGAGGGGAAGGGAAACAGAAAGAGAGGGAGAGAAACATCAATGTGTGGTTGCCTCTCGCACGCCCCCTACTGGGGACCTGGCCCACAACCCAGGCATGTGCCCTGACTGGGAATAGAACTGGTGACCCTTGGGTTCGCAGGCCGGCACTCGAGCCGCTGAGCCTCGGCAGCCAGGGCACAGTGCTGCCTTTCTAAAGGACGTGGCACCCCTGGCAGATGGGTCCCCACAGCAGCAACTCTCTCGCTGTCTCTCCAGGCAGCATCGATGCTCCCTTTCTAATCTACTGTTCTCGTCACGTCGTAAAGCTGGCAACACACTCTCCTCACGTCCCCTCTAGCTGCCTTTCCAGACCCCTCCTCCCCATTGCAACACGGCTTCTAGAAGGTTCTGTCTGCACCAAAACAGCTTCTTGACCAACCTGATTCGCTTCAGAGCTCAGCTTAGCATCCTGGTAGCAGCGTTTGAAACGGTTGATCTCTCCCTCCTCCTCTCTTTTTTTAAAAAAAGTGCTTTAAATATAATGATTTTTATGTATATATTTAAAATACTCACATGCTCCCCAATTCCATCCATCTCACTGTACATCCACTGAATAATATACACTTTTACTGTTTTTGTGTATATTTCCAATGTTTCTCTGAGGATATATGACAACTGGGGGCTCCATTCTTGCATATATAAATAGTGCATCGTGCAGCACAAGCTCCTGGAAACAGGAGCACGGGGGTGAAAGATAAGCGCATTTTCAGTTTTTACAGATGTCCCCAAGGGGCCACCCGCTGCAACAGAGATGAGAGACGGCTTCATTCTGCATCGCTCTCGCCGTGGGTCACTCCATCCCCCCGAAAACCTCTCTTCCCTCAGCCTCCAGAGGATGGGTCTCTCTTGGCTCTCCTCGGTCACCGGTTAGCGGTGCCCACTCCCCTTCACCGATCACTCGCTCCGGCCCAGCCTCGACATGTGGGTGTGCGCACAGCGCAGCCTGAAGAACTGTTCCCCCCGCCCCCCGCCCTGACCTCCCCGGTCCCCAGCTCAGCATCCAGGCTACGGGCTGCGAAACCACGAAACCAACTACACCCCGACAACCTTCGGGCTCGGCGCCCTGGCTGGCGCCTTCCTCCTGCGCTCTGGGCTCAGGCGCCCGGCAGCGTCCCCAGAACAGGGTCTGATACACGTTGCAAACGCACATGCGCAAAGTCAACCTCGGATCTCCGCTCCACACCCACGCTTTCCGCACAGGAAGCGACCGTGTCGTGCTTTCCATTGTGCAGGGAAAGCCACCGAGACCGCCTTCGACTCCTCTGTGTCCCTCAAGCACCCTACAGACTGTCTGTCACCCAATCCCGTTGGCCCTGTTTTCCAGACACACTCGGGACACAAGCACTTCCTTCACGTCTTAGGGTGGTCTCGCTTGAAGCTGCTGTCACGTCTGGCCTCTGAAAGGTCTCCCTACTGCTGTAACTGCCAAGCTAGGACAGACATTCTCAGCACAGCAGCCAAGAGGAGCCTTGAACATTTAAGTCAAGCTGTGTCTTCCCTTTCCCATCGCACCCAGAGACGAGGCCAAATCTGCTCCCATGCAGAAGCGACCTCCCACCCTCACCTGGCTCTGACCACCCCTCTGCTCCTTCTCAGTGGCTCTCCGTCCGCCTCGCTGGCCTTTTGCTGCTCCATGGCGCAACCGCAGGGCCTTTGCACCTGCCTTTCTCTCTGCCTTTGACATTCTCCTCCACCCCTCCTGCACCGGTCCGCTGCTCGAATGTTATTTTACCTGAGATGCTGAGACATCACTCGACAGCAACAGTCACTCTGACCCCAGCACTGTCTCCTTCATACCACTTCATTTTTCTCTTTAGTGTACACCATGTATGTACAATTGTGCTTAATTGTGGATTTCCTGTATGTCGGCAACACGAGAGGCTAGCAGGAGACTCTGTTTTCTCCGATGCAGTTTGCATAAAATCTGGAACACCAGCTGCCACAGAATATTTGTCCACTAAATACACTTGGAATGAAGGTAAAATTTTATAGCTCAATTCCTATATGGGGTAGTGAATAGTGATCCCACCATACAAATGAGGAGGCTAAAACTTAGTAAAGTGAAATCATTTGCCAAAAATGACTGTTAGTAAGTGGGAATGACAATGGAATTGAAACCCAGACCTGGTGAATCCAAAGCTAAAGAAAAAAATGATAGGTACAAAGACGTGTATTTCAGCAATATCTATGGGGGGGACAGCTGTTAATCCAATTTTCCAGCAATTAGGGAGTGTCTCAATAAATAATAAAATATGAATTTGATTGAATATTATGGATCCATCAAAATGAGCTTAATAAAGACTAGATCTCCTGACACATGGTTAAAATTTGCATCTAGATTATGAGGACTGATGATTAAGAAATTGAAATAGTTACTTATTTTTTGTTAGAAGAAGTACAAGCGAACATCTTTTCATTTGATTTCAGTGAGCGATGATGAATTCGTGCATGTAATTTCTAGACATACATGAATAAACTAGCACAATCTTTAAGTCTGATCTAGGTATATTTATATTAGGACAACATACCCTTTCTGAATAATAAATCGTAACGGTAGGATAGCCTTTCATTTTTAAAGGAAACAGCACCCGTTGCAATGACAATGCAAACATGAACGCCATTTCACCGCACACACTCTCACAGGAAATGTGCTGGACGCGCTGGCTTGGGTCACTCGACAGTCAACAACCTTTTCATAAAGTGCAGGCCACGCACTACAAAAACCTTTAAAGAATAACCACAATATTAGGCAAAAATTTCCTTTCATTCCAAACCCAAATTATTTTGCATTCGATTTATCATCTCAACTATGTTTAATTCGGCATCGTTTTCTTCATCCTTTAATAGAATCCTCTATGAAATGCAATATTTCCTAGGCCATAAGATAGAGTTCCCATTGCTATTTAACTTAATATTCTAAAGTTCTCTACACTAACAAAAAGCACCTCGCTCTGTGGAAATTAATGATGATATCTGTCGCAAACCCACAATTTTATATGTGTATCTCTGCTCATATTGTTGTTAAAATTTAGCAGAGTGCAGATGGCGATAGCAAAACTGATGTTATCTGACATAAATATATATTTGTCAGACGAATGTGCTATCTCGCGCTGTGCTCTATGAAATCGAGGGATAAACCGTGGGGACTTTTAATCCAATCAGCAAAAATTTTAGAGTTATTAATCTCTGCTAGAGAATCAAAAAACCCAAATATTTAAACAAGTTTGAAATCAGTGTGCTGATCCGTTCCAAAATGAATCTGATGAAGCTGGGCGCAGCGCCGCCTTCCCGGAACTCAGTTTCTCCAAGGCGCACACACGCCACAAACAGACACCCTAGACAAAGTCGACGGCGGTCAAATACCGCCACACCCGCCTTCTTGCGCTGTGTCTTCAATAACGCTGGGAAAGAGTCGCGGATAAAATGGAGAAAAGGCGTAAGTCGAGCCCTGGGAGGACCCCGCGCAAGAACAGAGGCGGTCCCCCAAAAAACGGTGCTTCTCCATGTGTCCCCAGCCCTGTCCTCGACCTGGGCGCACGGCACTCGCTCCCCCCCCCCACCCTGCGCAGGGGCAGCGCCCGCACACCCGTCCCCTCCTCCTCTTACCTCCTCGTGCTCCTTCTCCAGGGGCGCCCTTCCTTGCGTCTCCAAAGGTGCAGGAGTCTTCCCCATTTAGGAGGCAGAGATCACCTCACTTGGCCTTCCCGACCCTACATGCTCCTTCTCCCAGATTTCCGGGCGCTACTCTGCATTTCCTTCTGGATGAGGAAGGGCGGTGCCACGAAGCGCCATTACGTGTTTCCATTATCGTCCTGGACACTGGGACGTCCCGTGGGCACGGGGCGCCCACGTTCACTGGAGGTGCGCGGCAGCCTGCCGAGTCCCGCTCGAGTCCCGCCTGTCTTCTCTGGAGAAGGCGACCCTTCTCAGGGCGTCTCACCACTGCGCTCCCACCCGAGCTGCACGCTGTGGGCTCGGTCCCTGCCCCTCGGCCACACTCTGCCTCGCGCGGGAACCACGCGGCAAACGCTCCGGGTATCACCGCAGCGCTGCCTGCAGCGGGAGCAAGACGGCGGGTGCAGGCCACGGGAGCGGCTGCACACCAACCCTGGCACACGCCACACGCCACAGCACGCGACTGCTGAAGGAGCAAACAAAAAGCCCAGGAGACAACAGGCTCTGTACACCGACACGGAAAGGACGTATGTAAATGAGGACGTATGTAAATGAAGAGCCCCATGGGCGGAGCTCGCACGCACGCACGCACATCTGCCCGGAGACACTTCCTTCTCTCCAGAAACACCATCGAGAGGTGTACGTATACACACACACAGGTACATACATGTACACAGACGTACTGTACACACACACACATGTTACTCTGTGCGTGTGGAAAGGAGGGGACGTGCCCAGCTGTGTGTTTTCTCTGTCTTTGAGAACGCGCGCAGGAGGCTCCACCGATGTTGGGCTTGTGGGTTGGAGAAAGAGCTGCAGGAGGGGAGGGAGCGGAGGATTTTGGTAGCGACGGGCTGGGGGGTCGGCCCAGGGACACACGCTGGAGGAGTGACAGTCCGGGGAAGGACCGGTGACGGAGCAAGGCGGGGGGCTGGGGGGGGGGCAATGTCCTTGGGAATTAGCTGGGACGGTTTGGATACAAAGTGGGGCGTGATCGATTCTCCAGAGCAGCGCAGCCATCACGGCGGGTTCTCCTTTCTCCCCGTGTCTACACTCCCTACGCTCGGCACTCGGCGGTCCGGCCTCCTCCCGCTGGCGCAGCCTCCCTGCTGCTCGGACTGTCTGGGTTCGAGTCCGGGTCCACCATGATCTACCTGTGCGGCGCTGAAAATGCTGCTGACGTGTTCGTGATTCAGTGACCTCACCTCTGAAAGAGGGAACCCAGGGACACGCCTGCCTGAGTTTGCTGTCACCTGTGTCATGTTGAGTCGAGGACCACAAAACACTTAGAGTATGACAAAAATACTCTGATTTCAGAGGGTAATATGGAAATATATATACACCTGGATTTGATTCTTCTTAAGTTAACTTGTTCCTTCACCTTGAAACCTGGGCCTTCTACAGTAATACTTTTTAGACCAAGTTAAAGATTTACTATAACAGAATTACAACTCATTAATGTTCATTACTCACCTACTTTCCTCCTAGAAGTTAGTCTAGAATGGCGAAATAAATCGGTCCAATTGTGTCCGCCCCCAAAGGAGGGGCGAGACATTCTCTGGGCTCCTTAGACAACACTTCTTAATCGATGTTTCTAGCAGAACATGTATCAGTCACAATAGGTTCTGTCTTCTGTGCTTGCTTAACTATTACAATCTATTGTGTCTGTTTATCTATGACCCGTTGCCTAACACACTGGAGAATAAATGAGAGCTAATGATGTTCATATCCCCGAATCAAAAGACTATGTATAACAGAAGAAAATAAAAATAAAAATTGGGAGTCAAGCTTTTCTAGATTCTTGTCCCACCTGTTACTTTCCTGTCTGTATTCTTGTCCCACCTGTTACTTTCCCGTCTGTAGGCATTTGGGTACATTACTAACCTTTTCCACCTTCAGTTTTCCAACTTGCGAAATGGGTATAATGGTACCATTTAATGGAATTATTATAAGGACTGAGTAGCATTTTTGTCTATTCAGTACTGACACGCATGAGGCTTGAATGCTGGGCCCTACCGGCCCCCGCTGCTTCCTGCCCTGGCGTCCCGGCACCCCAGGGAACGCGAGGTTCAATGCCAAGGGGAGGTCCGGAAGCTGCACCACCCCCCGGCGGCTCCCCACCCAGTCTCTGCACCGCTCTCCGCGTCCTCTCCCCGCCCCACGGTAGTTAATCACTTCCTCTTTCTCAATATCCCATTAAAACGGTCTTTTTCTCCTTAGTTTATGATTGATTATCTGGGGAAGGGCCGGTAATGCTCTTGGTGAGTCATGTTACATATTGAATTGAGAACAAAACAGCAGAAAACAATCTGAGGCAGTTGGAGTCGGCACACGGATCGATGGCGGCTCATCATTCAGCAGAAGCCAAAACACGGACCCCCGCTAGGGACCCAGTGATGCCCGCAACCTCTGCCTGAGTGAAGAACATGTATTCGTAATGAACGTATTTGTAAAATTGTCAAGCTAGCCTGTTGAAAAAAAAAAACTTTAACATAGCAATGCCCTGAGTCCGAAAAGGGTTGCTCCGTGGTCTGTGACCCTATGGGCTACGGCAGTAAAACAGAAATTAGATTCTCCACGCCTGAAAGTACGATTGTGCGTGAAATAACTCAGATGCGGGAGAACGGCACACCCACTGGAGCAGGGACGGGAAGAGAAGGGGCAGGCAGGGGCAGGAAGGCTGGCTTCCGTGGACACGCCTCTCTGTGACTTCGTGGATTCCGGGGAGACTCGAGTCCCTTCCTCTGCCTGCTCCCATGTGGGTGGGCCTTGTGCTGTGACCAACAAAATGGAATGGGTTACATTATGAAAGTTCTGAACCTGGTCCTCCCAAGGCCTCGCGCCCCCTTTGTTGCCCACCTGGAACCAGATGGCACCAGGCGGAACAGAATGAGCCAGCCTCCTTGGCAGTTACAGGCTAAGACGGGGAGAGGGCCGCCCGGCCGCCAGCGGGACTTGGGTGTGACCACCTTTGGTCACGCAGGCCGTTACTGCTCCGCCGGCACCCCTGCCCTGCATCCACCTGAGTGACGGGACATCAGGTGGGACCCGAAAAAGGCCACCCAGCCGATCCCAGCTGGAATTTCCGATCCAGAGCACATCGAATAATTATTTTAAGCCCCTACGGTTTTTGTTTCTGGAAAACATGGGCATACCTCACTAATTCTCAACAGAGCTCTCCAGAAGCTTAATAATAAAAACTCGATATCTATGATTAGAAATTGCAACCTCGGGGCCCGACAAAAGCCAGGATGTACGAGAACGAGGAAGCTGCTCCTCCGTGGATTCACCAGCCACACACGCCTCCCACTTCCGCCGGGACATGGTAGGAGCCTCCCTTCTTGGACGGACGATTGGGCCAGGAGCGCCAGTAAAAAACGCCGCGAGTCCCCTCTACGGTCCCTCCCAGATCACTTCCCCTTGTCTTACAGAACTGGCCATGTTCTCATTGTCAACAATTCCTTCCTGGCGTGATGTCGTGGGCATCTTGTTTTCCAGATCCTTCTTCTTTGGAGGGTGCTTCTTGAAAAACAAAATGCCAAAATAGTCCAAAATTGTTGCCTAAATACCCGGGTTCACTAAACGCCAGCCTACCTCTTCGCTTTCACGAGGAAAACAACGAAGTCCGAGCTAAAGAAGGTGGTTTGAACTCCTTGAACCCTGGACAGACATCCGCTCCGCCAGGAGGGAGTCAAGTGGCCTAACTTCTCTGGTGAGGGAAAACCCAGGCTCCCCGTCTCTAAAACTGGCTTTCTTCTAATAAACCTCAAATCGGTAGCATCCAGGGTACTTTATGTTTGAATAGACCTATTTCATATTCAGTTCCAGCCAAATGCATTGAGTCATTTCCTCGGTGCAATAGAAATGGAAACTAAACGGCCACACATTTCGCGGACACCATTGTCCTAGACACATGCCACTCGGTGACTCGGAGACCAGGCTTTAGACACAGTCACGAAAGGCTGTTTCTTAGCGGCTGCAAATTTGTCATCACACAGAATCGCCAGCACAACCACGCAGCAGTGGCCGCGGCTTCCCCAGCCGCCACCGCGTGGGGTGCTTTGTTACCCAGCAACGGATCCCTGAATGTGTCCGCCAAGAAAGAGAAGGATATTGGGAGGAAGGAGGGTCATCCGCGTGCAAGTCCCGGCTGCACCTCCGGTTCGCCACGGGAGGCTGGATGACCTCATGACCCCTGCAGGCCGCAGTCTCCTCTTGCGCAGACAGGTTTCATTGGACAATCTTCTGAGTCGCCTCACCTATAAAGTGTATGCTTCTAAGTGACCACAGCTGACAGCGATTGCAGGTCTAAGCGGGCTGACACGTTGGTTTCAGAACACGGCTCGTCACTGTCTGGAGAGCGCCGCTTCTCAGCGCTGGGGGACGGTGGCTCCATCTGCCATCTGTCTGAGAACCGTGATTGTGCAGGGCGTCTGGGGGCCAGAGTGCCCGCTCACGAGCTGACTCCACGCACAGCGGTCCGGTCCGGTGCCGGTGTGTGCACACAGACTCAGCACCAAAGAGGAGCCTGTAGAGCCTCTCACGGCTCCCTATCTCGGAGCGCAACCACGGCCCTTAGCCGTGGCCATGACCTCTAACTAGAGCAAGCTGCAGAAATACACAAACAGTGGAATAAAAACGCTGCCCCGAGCTTTCCAAGTTCCCATTTTCTAACGTCTGCGTATCGTTTCAGGTAGAAAAACACTAAAAATGATACATCGTGTATTATCCGAAATTCCAATTCAACTGTAGACGTCGTTGAATCTGCTTATTTTATAGCTGGCTGGACAGTAATCAAAGGTTTGAGTGTACACATTTCTTAATAGAAGACAAAACGTTTGTCATCGGCCTCGGGAAAGGCTCCCGGGCATCCGTGACAGTGCCCTTGGCCGGGAGTCACACACCCAGAGCTGAGTCTGCGGTCCACCTCCGAGCTGTGTGACCCGGGGCTGGCCCTGAACCTCTCTGAGCTGCTGTCTCCTGCTCTGTAAAGGTGTGGAAACCAGGGCTGCCCCGACTGACTGCCTTACAAGGATATGGGGGGCGGGGGGGGGGGGCGGTTCTGCCAGAAGGCGGGCCGGGAAGTTTCACAAAAGCTCTGCTGCCCGTATCTGGAACGGGAAGACAGAGGGGCTGCCTGGTCCTCCAACCAGAGCCCCTGCCTGCACGTCTCCTGTGCGTCCATCGAGCAGGGAGATTCTGGGGGGAAATGATGAACCTTAGAAGTAGTAGACTGTGTTTTCTTGTCTACAGCCATTTCCTTTTGCCCCAGTTGATGGTGTTCCATCTTCATCTCTCTGGCCTTTTAGTTCTCGTACCACGTGGCCTTCTCACCCCTCTGTTCTGCAGGCAGCAAACTCTCCCTGAGCCGCCCCCCGCCCCCACCACCCTGCCCCGTGAACACGGCACCTGGCCCCGTGACAAACAAACAGCAAGTCATACAAACAGCAAGTCATTGCAGGGCAGTGACCAGTAGTCCTAAGGACACTCGGGCCAAGGTGCTAAGGCAATGGAGAAGAAGAACTGTCTTCTCCAAGGGGCGGAGTCAGAGACGCAGGCCTGGCTCCCAGGGGGAGTGGCACTCCTTTGAACTGCATCTTGAAGGATGAGGACAGCTCTCCTAGGCAGACAAGGGGCATCTGAGGTCAATCAGACCACAGCATATGCTAAGAGCTGCAATTAATACGGACAAAAGCAATAATTTTGGAGAGCTTACATCTCTCAAGCATTGGTTATATGCTAAGGAAATAGTTTGTACTCTATATTTTAAAAAAAACAGAAATAGCTTCTTTTTTTTTCAATACTATTTAGAGCATTTCAGATGCCAAACACTCAGTTCCTGATTTTTTATTTACATAAACTTATGGCAAATTAATGCCTCTAATTAGAGCCACAGTCCCAGGATGTGCCCTCCACCCCCCCCCAAAAAAAACGCACCTCGAGGCCATGCATTTCACGGTTTTTAAAATGCCCCCTTTAGTTCAATGCAAAAGAGAGGATCATTAACGATGCATTATTAACCCACAGAGATCATAATAGTTTAACAGTAACACATTTTAGGAGTCTGGTCTTTCTGTGCATGAGGCGTTTAATCTTTAAAAAACTGGGGAAAAAATGCTAGCCACTGAAACCATTATCAATTTAGCCCGATCTCTGTCTGACACCGGTGAAAGGCTGTTATTTATCACGCCGAGTGTGTATTACAATCTTCTGTTGGGAGTAAAAGATCAAAGATTACCTTGCATCCCACAGAATTATGATGCCATAACATTTTACCTTGTTGCTGCTGATATCCATCACTGGTGACAGGGAGCCGCGTGGCAGATTTTCCCGTCAACATCCCCGACACGCTCCCCCCTCTGAAGTGCAGCCACCAAGGCGTGTGCGCTTTGGTCGTGCGAGTGGGAAACCTGGCAGACGCAGGTGGCGGACCGCTCCTGGCCTCCAGGTGGCGCCACACCGCGAGGTCTCGGACCACCCGCTACAGAGTCTGAGCCTCGAACCTCATCAGAGGAAAAGCCAGGGGCCATCAGAGAGTCCAGAGACAGAATGACAGTGGCGACGCCTTCGATCCGAGATAAGAGCAAAGTCCCTCCTAGTGTCACTCTCTGGGGACGCCTATGTGCCTCTTCTTTCATCAGAGCCAATCCCAGACCCCGGCCGAGACCACCCACCTCCTGAGCAAACCCATCTTCCCCGGGAGGCACGCTGCCTCTGCCTCTTCCCTGCATCACCACGCACCACCCCACGGGCTCCCCCTCAGTGGGGGACCTGGGCCAGCTCGTCCCCTCCTCGTGGGCCCCGTGACCGCCCAGGGCTTTTCCCCCTTCTCACCACGCCGCAGGCTTTGCTTTTTCGAGAACAAGAGATTGGGCCCCGGAGTTTTTGCAATACTCAGTGTGCACTCGACACCAGCAAATACTACGCGATACATTAAAAAAAAAAAAAAAAAAAAAAAAAAACGGGAGTTGTGAAATCTTTGTTGGTCTTCACATGTGTGACAGCGTGACGCCTGTCAAAAACTCGGGACTGGAAGTCATTTTGTCATACCTGCTTGTTTCCTCAGATTTCCTTCAATGAAAGAACAGAACAAAAAGGGTGTTGTTATAAACCCGAAATGGTAGCTGTTCTAAGGACTAAGTGTATAGTAATGCAACCGGCAGCTGGAAATTGTTATATTGTTTACATTAAAAACAACCCGTTGTCTACCCTGTGAATCCTAAAGTGATTTGCCTGAAAAAAAATTTTTTTTCTCTTTTTTCCTCTGTCGAGATGATCATACACTACACCATGGACAATACAGCAAAACCTTCCTGAACTCACAAAATTATTGGCTGGGAACATTCATTTTTATGTAAACTATATGCATATTCATATAAAACAGTTTTAAAAAATGTATCAGATATAATTAGCATGTTTATGAATCTATTTGCTCTGCTATTAAGTAACAAATTTGTAGTAACCATGGCAACGGCAACATCCACAGGCACAAGTTCTATTTTTGTAATATGAGTACTTTTCTTAAAGCAACACTCCTGCTCAAGCCCTGTGTGTTTTAAATATTAAAACGGAGAGTTTTCAAAACTTCATTTCAATTTTCATTGTATAAGGGCACATTTTCTACTTTGAGTTTATTTTACATTATTTTAAAGCTGTTTCCTTTTGTTATGTGGTATGTTGCGTGTGCTGGCCTATGTATGTTCGCTAACAATAATATGTAAGTATAGAGGGAAAACACGGAATGTCAGGAGCGTGTGAGCACATGCGATTGTAAGATTATTAACTTTTTAAGTTCCATTTCAATTGAAATGGTAAAATTGTATTACACGTGCAAAAGTTCAAAATATAAATGAAAGGCCCATACGGGTTTCCCATTTGATTTTTACACCAATTCTCTTCTTCCATTTTAATCGCTATATTGTCTCAAAATCTCAGCAGTAACATTTTTCCCCTAGTCAACTGGAGGAGATGGTTTGGTTAATAATTTGGTTAAAATGACTTCATCGAACGGTTACTTGTTCTTACTTGCTCTCATTAACACTGAGACGGCACCCGGGGCATTTTACGTGACCTCTCCAAACCTTGCGTGCTTCCCTGCAAAACAGAGCCGACGACGAGGACGACACCAACATCACAGGGTCGTGGAGAAGGCAAAATCTGACAACGCCAGTCTGGGGGCTCTCCTTTCTCGTCCTCTGACAACTACCGCTCTCTGCTCAGAGGTGTTTTGCTACACGAAGACAATCTAGTCCTGAAAGCACAGTCTCAAGCCCCACAGAGGCCCCGCCCCCTTGTGTTTTCCCAGCAGCGGCGGGAGGGGCTTGTGCAGACAGCTGCGGGAGGGACTCTGACAACTCAGCTCTTTTCGTTCTCAAAAACGCACTGGCTGGGCTCTGCGCCCCAAACCAACTTTTCACTGCGCTTCCCTTCCCTCCACTCCGTGTGGGAAGAATAATATCTCTACCCTTGGATTTTTACATGTTTCCATAGAAAATAAACGGGCCATCGCACTCTGTGATGTAGTATTTGTCAATCAAAATAATTCCCTTACTCCCCATCCTTCCTTTCAAAGTTGTACGGACTTGGGGAAGGGAGGAAAGGGATGGTTAAAGAGGAACTAAGAGGTTCAGCTGACTTGGGCCTTTTTCGCTATTGGCTCTGAAAAGAGATAAAAACGGAGGGGAATTTCTCAGGACAGCCTGGTGGGGTGAGGACTTGGGGGGCTTGGAGAAGAGCGGCCCCAGCCTGGGCCGAAGAGGCGGCGCCGTCGTCATCCAGGTGGACAGGCCTTGCGTGTCCGGACACGAGGAACCAGCTCAGCGTCCGAGTGGGAAGGGGATGGTGCCGGCGGACCCCGAAGGTGGCCAGTGAGAAGGAGCCAGGCCTGCCGGGGACAGGGGACGCCGGGAAAGACAGAGAGCGCCTGTGATCCCTCCTTGTCCT
This sequence comes from Phyllostomus discolor, assembly GCF_004126475.2. Lineage (NCBI taxonomy): Eukaryota > Metazoa > Chordata > Mammalia > Chiroptera > Phyllostomidae > Phyllostomus > Phyllostomus discolor. The sequence continues at coordinate 30,563,745 of NC_040916.2, read as the reverse complement.
CGTCCACCTGTGTGTCCCACGCTCCCCGACCACTCGATTAAAAGAAGCAACTACCGTGGGGAACGCTTGGTCAACTGTACGCGTGTAGTTGTCTGACCGCTAGGCCGTACCCCTGAAACTAACACACAATAAACCACTGAATGTCCACCGCGCATGCAAAATAAAATCAAAGCCTGTTTGGCCCCTCTCCAGCACTCACTGTCCTCCGTTTCTTCACCGTTCTTGCCGGACTGCAGCGTGCCACCCGATGTCTGTATCGCACCAGCGCCCGCCTCCGCCCGCTAGGAGGCGCACTCCAGAGAGCCGTGGCCGTCTCCGCGCGCCGCAGCCGCGGTGCCTGCCCCACGCTCGGAAAGCCCCTGCGGAGCCAGTCGAGTCGGCCTGGTGCCCGGCCCGCTGTAGGCACGCGACAGAGATTACAACGATGCGTTACCACGGCTGTGCCTTTCCATTGTATTCATTGGTTGATCGGAGTGTCTAAAATCAGAGCCTTGCGGAAGCTACGGATACTGTGAATAATGATGATCTGCTCTATCCTTTTCAGGAAAAAACCTGATTCTGGCTAGATCAATCCCTAAAAAAAAAACAAAACATTCAAGCATAAATACAACCCTAATCTTCCAAAAGACTATAATCTCTGGCAGACTGGACACCAATGAATCCATTCGATTTGGTCAACCAATTCAGTTGTTCCATCAAACAATCACACCCGGCTATCCTAATCTGATGATCATTTTCTAGGATGAGTCTAATATTTACCTCCGTTTGTGGATTTCATACACATTTTTATCTGTTTAAGACTTGTTCTTACCTGGCTGGCGTAGCTCAGTGGATTGAGCACGGGGTGGGAACCAAAGTGTCGCAGGTTCGATTCCCAGTCAGGGTACATGCCTGGGTTGCAGGCCATGGCCCCCAGCAACCGCACATTGATGTTTCTCTCTCTCTCTATCTCCCTCCCTTCCCTCTCTAAAAGTAAATAAATAAAATATTTTTAAAAAGACTTGTTCTTTATGCATAAGAATAAATAATTTGAGGAGTCTATCCCTTTGGCTGTATAATAACCCCAGGGCTGAGCGGCCTCCCCTCGAGTAGGGACACGTTTTCACAGATTTGTTACCATTTTGAAACTTAAGGAGAAAATGAACGATGATGTTAAGTGTGATTAAGTCTAATTTATCTCAGCCGATGCAGTGGACATAAATTCTCTCCCGTCAAAGTCGACATTTGTCAGGCCACCCCACCTTGCCTCATTTTCTGTGTATATTTATTGCAGAGACACCGGAACGGGGGCAATTTGCTGAGCGGTAACGTAGCGAGTGCTGGGCGAGGCGGGACTTAGGGTCTTCCTCGAGACCGGAGGGATGGCTGTGAAGATAAGGAAGGAGCCCGCAGCCCACGCAGAACAGGGAGCGTGGTCGTGGGGCAAGGTGCGCGCCCAGCAGTCAGCATCTCTCCTGAGACCAGACTGGTGGGGCAGGGAAACGAGCTGGCTGTGAACCCGTGGGTGGTCCTTCGGAAGACCCCTCCCAGGAAATTCAGAAAGCACATCTCTACTCTAGTTTTCCACCTCAAGGAGAGCGGGGAAGACCCGGGCGCGTGCAGAGCTGGTGTGACCTCAGGGGGCTCCACGGAGCTGCGTGCTGACCACAAGGCATGCCCCGCCATGGCCGGAATGGGTGCTGTTGAGGTGTGCTCAACAGCCACGGGCTCTGATGAAAATATTTCCAAAGCCTCATGCCTTCATGGAATGTTTATCCACTCCTTCTAGAGAAAGTACGTTGGTGATGTTAAATTAGAAAATAATAACTGTAAACAGCTAGCGGTTGCGAAAATCATGCTCACAAAGGAATAGCCCCGGTGCACGGAGCCCTGCAGAAAGGGAGAGAGAGGCTGTAACTCCTTCTCACGCCGTCGGGAGCCTGTTGCCCCGAATCTCTGGGGTCGTGGCTTAGCCCAGGCCGCTCTCTCTGCCCCCTGAGCACCCTTCTCCCTCGCCTGCAGGTGTGGCCTCACGAAACTTCCGCCCCCCCAGAAGAACGTGAGCAGCGGCGGCGGCAGTCACCACTTCCACGCGGGTCCATAAAGCTGCCCGAACACTGCGGCCGCCGGCTCTGCGGTGTGGGCAGGGGCGGGCTGGGGAGGGGAGGACAGTCCCAGTCTGCAGGCCCTTCAGTGGGCGTCCTCAAGGTCACCCTGGGCCCTGAGTGACAGTCACTCACTCAACAATCTGTGTATCCAATGCTTCGTATGTGCTGGGCACTCCGTGGTTCTAATAACTTATAAAATTGGATGTCTGAATCAGAATGATTAAAACGTGACTTCAATAAACTGAACCACGTCAACATTTATACAAAATTGCTGAATAAGGAAAATTAAAATGTGAATCAAAATATGTCAGCGTATAGTCTCCTTAATGAAATGACAATGAAGCAGAAGGAAACTGCATGAAATAGCCTCAAACAAGGATATAGATTTTTAAATAAATCATGATTTATAAACTTAAAAACAGAAAGGAATAAAACATTATGAAGATAGGAAATGAGAATTTACAAATTCAGAAAGTATATTTTTGAAAGACAAAAGTCTTCTTAGGGAGAAAGACGTAAGCTATGAGATGCTGGCGGGGGAACAGGTTCAACGACAGAACTAGACCGTGAAGGATGTGGAAGAAACGCACGCACAGAGCATCAGTGAGAACCCAAGCAGGCAGGCAGGAAGGTGGAATGTGATTTCCATGGCAAACAGACACAGAACATCTATCTAATGCAGAAATAACATGATCCCCTGAAAAGCAAAAGCAAAACAACAATGAATGACATATAAGTAATACACAAAATTGTAATCAAAGAGAAAATTCTGGAAATAAAAAAGACCTGGCTCCCATGTTAAGACCCACTATGCACCTAGGGAAACAGACCCACAAACAGCTTCTCATAAAATGAGTATGTTTATGTTTACGACTTTATACAATAAGGGTGAAGGAAAATCCTACACTGAGAAAACACACAACGTACCTTCCTATCTCCATCAATCTACTCTGAAAGAGAAACAGATAAGTGGATAAAGAACATATTTTAAAAATGTCCTGGCTGGCGTAGCTTAGTGGATTGAGCGCAGGCTGTGAACCAAAGTGTCGCAGGTTTGATTCCCAGTCACGGCACATGCCTGGGTTGCAGGTCACAACCCCCAGCAACCGCACATTGATGTTCCTCTCTCTCTTTCTCCCTCCCTTCCCTCTCTAAAAATAAATAAATAAAAATCTTTTAAAAAATGTTAATAACTGAGAAACCCTGGAGAGGGTACACGGGTGTCCACTGACGTGCTCTCTCAAATTCTCAGACACCACAGGATCTCACCTGCAAGTGGAACCGAGGCAACAAAAGAAACAAGCGAGCAAAATGTAACCAGAGACACTGCGATAGAGAACAAACCAACAGCAACCGGAGGCGGGTGGGGAGAGGGATAATGGGGGGAAACAGGGGAAAGGCCACTGAGGAACAGGTATAAAGGACACAAGGACACGAGGGGGTAAGTTCAAGGGTGGGAGGTGGGGGTGGGTGGGGCGGGGCGGGGCATGGTGGGATGAAAATGGAGACAATTGTACTTGAGCAACAATTAAAAAAAGAGAATTTTCTCTTTTTACTTTTTAAATAAAAAGAAAAAGCCATCACTAGTAAGAACAAACAAAAAAAGATAATGAACAATTTTTATGTAAATAAGTCCCTAATTTCCTACCTAATGTTATTATTTTAATGGTTATATAATATTCTTTGTAAAAATTGCTTCATTTTTTTAAACCAATAACCCTTATTTGAAGTTTAGGATATTTCTTAATTGCTACAAATCTTCAAATTTTACACATAGATTAATTGTTTTTAGAAACCAAATGAAACCAAAAGGAAAGGCTAGCAAGAAAGTAGTGAGGCTGACTTTTAAAACAACTCCGCAGGAAGGGGTCTGCAAAAATGTGTTAATGATGTCGACATGAACAGAATAGAACCATCTTGAAAGAGAAAATAATATTTTTGTGCAAATTTCAGTTTGTTTAAAAAAATTTTTAAGTAATAAAAATAACAAAAAGAGAAAACTTACTACTTTAAACTCCAAAAAACAAAATAAAATGGTAGCACTATGGATGTATCTCAAAAGACATCACCTTTCCTTTTTTTCTGATTAGCTGACCGATTCGTTGATTGGCCCAATATTTATATAAAACCTACCATGGGAGCCCTGGCTGGCGTAGCTCAGTGGATTGAGTGCAGGCTGGGAACCAAAGTGTCTCAGGTTCACTTCCCAGTCAGGGCACATGCCTGGGTTGCAGGCCACAGCCCCCAGCAGCCGCACATTGATGTTTCTCTCTCTCTCTCTCTCTCCCCCTGCCTTCCCTCTCTAAAAATAAATAAATAAAATCTTTAAAAAAAAACCTACCATGGGAAGCAATGATTAAAAGATATATGGTGCCTTCTTTTCTTTATGCAGCTTATTTTTTAGGGGACAAGCGTGTATTCACTGTCTATAGTATAGGCAACACGGGCACACGCCCGACATCCATGATACAGTAACACAGGCATGTACACAGCAGCCATGAAACAGGTCAAGTGCGACAGAGGCCACACGAGGCGCAGGGACAGGGCAGGGCAATGTCACAGGGAGGACAATGCAACTACATTAAGCTCTACGAAATGACAGGAAGGGTTCCACGGACGTGGCGAGGCTGCGGACACGTTTCGTGTGCGAGAGAGCTTGCCCAGAGCCTCATGGGGAAACTCTTACCGTCACACATCCCCCAAAACAGAACACCGAAGACGAGGCTTGTGAGAACCCTTGGGTGACCGCAGGGCACAAGGTCTGGTGGCGAATATCCACAAGCTCACGGAAGAAAACGCATTCAAGGAGCACTCAGAACGGCGAGCCTTGACGGACAGGCTCAGGGTTTCGAAGTGCGTCCGTGGAAAATCGGTACTGCCAAAGGCTTTGAAGCAGCGTGCCCTGGTCCCCGGACAGCCGATGAGGGTGGGGCCTTGACCTTCCACCCTTGCCGCGCCCAACTCGTGTATCTCCTGTACCTGTGGCAACCTGGGTGCAGCCTTCATTTCTGGGCAAAAGCCACCCATTTCCTCCTACTTTATACAACTTTCCCCCTGGACACCCCAAGGCTCTCCGGGCAGTCACATGGCTGCCGCTGTACGATGGCAGGAGAATCGGCTGTGTCCCTCTAAATGTACAAATGAGCGCTGACTGGAGGAACCAATCGTTTTCTAGATAGCCAGGTGCCAGTACCGCCTAGGTCAACCACAGGGAGAGGAAAATGGCTCAGCTCCTTCTCCTTCTCCTTCTCCTTCTTCTTCTGAATGTCTGGATACAAAGCAGTTTCGCCCAAAGGTTTCCCAGGCTCCTGAAACATCCCTGATAAGCCCGGCGGAGACACTCCCTTCTCGCGGGCGGCTTCCTTTCTCTGCCTCCCAGGGAAGGAGACGGTGCACTACATCAATAATCGGGACTTTATTGGAAGGAAATGTGATTTTCTGGGTCTTCTGGAAAGTATTGTACATCGAGTTGCTGTGTTTACATGATTTCAATTTGAAACCAACCTTTGAATGAATCTGCTTCGGCTGAATTGCTTTTAGTGGAGGCCTCATTTGATTTAGGCAGAAAAAGAGCAAAAACAGGCCCTGGAAAACAGAGGCCCATTTCCTGCCCACGCAAGTAGAGCTGTCACCCCGTTTCTTGTGAGGACTGAGTGACAAGGTGCCACAGGCACTGGGCAGGGACCGGGGACACTCAGGCGAGAATCTAGGCGTGTTACATTAATTCATTAATTCATTCGTTTACTCCTTCACTCAGTAAATACGCACTGAGTCTCCTACGTGCAAGCCCTGCCCTGGGTGTTGGGAAGAAAAAGATGGCATTGACCTTGGGGAGAAAATCTAAGTTCCTTGGACTGAGCCTTCTCAAAAAACTTCTGTGGCCGACCACCTGCAGCCCTGGACTTGAGAGGGTCTGAGGACCCTCGTGGGGAACATGCAGAAGAGAATACGGTGATGATGGTGAAAGACCAGGATGCACTGGGCGGCTCAGGCCCCACCCGCGGGCACCCAGACTAACGTATACTACTGGGGAAACCCACACGGTGCGACCTGTGATGGCCCCAGCCAGTTCCCCACCCTGGAACGGTACGGTTTCTAGCACATTCTTTGGCCTTCACATCCCACTCACACTTTCCGACGAACCACTGAGCAAATCAATGCGCAAATGAGGCTGTGTCTTCAGAGTGTGACTTCTCTCAGTTTTCCAAAGACGCCAATCAAACTCAGACTGTTTGCGGGCGCCCCTTCTCCCGAGAGTGTGCTTATGGGACCGGGGCACAGGCTGGGGGACAGAATGAAAGCGGAAAGGACAGGACACCGAAGACACGCTTGGCCACACCACAGCTCTACTTTAGGTCGACCCGACCTGCATACACTTGCACTTAACTTAGCCTAAGTTTTAGCCACAGTTCCTGCCTTAGATCTATGATTCCGATGTGGTGCCAGAGAGGACGCTGCCTGCTCACTATCGATGCTGTGCCCGGTACATGCATGGCACATGTTTAGTACATGAGACCCGTGAGTCAGAGCCTTGCCTGGGCTTGAAACCCGACTGTACATGTGCCTAGGTGGCTGACCTTGAACAGGGCCTCGGTCCCCTTGGAGCACCTCCCCCTGGGCTGCTGTACGATGCATGGGGACACGCCATGTGCCCAGCAGAATCCCCTGGCACTTAGCAAGAACAGAAGGAACACTGGCCCTTTCTTCAGCCTTCGAGGGGGTAGTGCTTCATTTTTTGAATAATTCCCACTTATTTTCTTGGAAGTTTTTACATGAAATGGGAGCACGTTATTGAAGAGACGGTAAAATGACGCTAAAGGGTTACATAGAACATCTATTACTTGTAAAAATGATTGCACATCGGCTGGTTCTACGAAGAGTCAAATCAATGCTTTCTCTTGCACGAACCCAGTGAAAATTCAATGGCAGGAGGATTAATATGAAACTTAAACATTTTTTTTCCAGACAGAAAATCTACATCAACAGTTCAGATACATTTTCCACGTCTGTGAACGTTCCAATCGGTTTTTCTGAAACTTGTCGGGTGGCATGGATTTTCCTCATCGTTGGAAAGACGTACCCAGTTAAGTCGTGAAACGTTTAGACAAGGAGACTGAAGCCGTGTTGGTGTATAATAGCAAATAACATCTTACACCCTTGTCTCACCGCCCCCCCCCATCTTCAGTCTTATCTGAATCTAGGAAACAGGTTTCGGTTACTGCCAGTCTTCTCCGAGGGAACTCAGCACCCACACTCCCTCCCTTCGCTTGAAACCAGGACAGGACGTCTTGTTTTCATAGATGAAGGGTTACTTCAATCAGCCAGCGAGCATCACACTGCTAATATTTGTATAAATGCTTACTTAAACCATAAGGTTCTGTATTTGCACATTGTCCTTTGAAAGCAAGAGGGTGGTTTATTCTTTAGAGCCGAGGCTCCGTAGAGCGGCTCTTGAGGGCCGTCTGCCCTCTCCTCCACCCGTGTCCTCGCCGGGCGCTTCTGTGCCTCATCCTCCACCTGTGTCCACGCCGGGTGTTTCTGTGCCTCAAAGCGATTTCCTGCATAAGGAGCAGCACTTCAGCATGCTGTCCACCCAAACCTTAGCACTGCATGCTGATGGCAAAAATAACCCCTCCACTTGAAAAAAGAAGAAGGAAGGAAGGAAGGAAGGAAGGGAGAAAGAGAGAGAGAGAGAGAAAGAGAGAGAGGAAGAAAGAGAGGAAGAGAGGAAGAGAGGAAGAAAGAAAGAAAGAAAGAAAGAAAGAAAGAAAGAAAGAAAGAAAGAAAGAAAGAAAGAAAGAAAGAAAGAAAGAAAGAAAGAAAGAAAGAAAGAAAGAGAGAGACCGTGGCGATGTCCTAATGTCAAGGGAAGCTCTCCCCCCCGCCCCATTTCATTTAACTCGATGCCGAGGTCCCTCCCAGACCAGAAAGCCTTTCTCCTTTGGCAATATTCTAAGCAAATGACTTTATTGCAATTATATAAACCACAAATAAACAGAAATGAAAGAGATTAATGAGCACCGGTACGACTGAGTGACAGTCATTAACGACAATTTCGCTTTATTGAAAAACCTCTCCCTGACTTTTGTTCCATTAAGACTATATCCTAATTATCTCTGTTTCATTCTGCCATTATTTCCTTGGAAATAGTTCTGACGGATGAGCTTTAAATCGTCCTTGCACAAGCGAGGCCCAGTGCAACCAAGACAGGGGCTCCGGGGTACACAGCGTGTGGGGGCCCACGTGACCGGACCTCCCTTCCTGCACAGCCTGGCAAATCACACTCCAGCCTCACTCGCGGCACCATCACCGGGGACGGGGAGAATTGGGTGTCAGAGTTCACACTCGTATAATAATTAGAAGGGACATTTATTGCAAGATGTGGAGGGCCTGACAGTAAGAAAATGACAGAAAAGCCAGTGGACGGTGCATTATAAATGTCAAATTACTGGTGTGCACATAAAAAAAATAGCTTGTGGCTATTAGCAACCAGGCTCCCCGTTCCCGCGCAGTCTTTCTGCCTCGGTCGGCGTCTGAGACGCCTCTCCCGGGCCGCCACTTGCGGTCGGGTCCCCCGCCGAAGACGATAGGACAGACGTGGGACCCGTGTCCGAAGCTTCTCTGGACACACTGATGAAGGCCCACAGTTCACGTGGGAGCAAGAGCCGTGGCCGGGAGAAGCCGCTCGGTTATCAGAAGTCACTGACGGAGTGTAGTCTAGCGTGTGAGATCGCCCTCGCCCAGGAGAAGGCGAAGTGCGGGGCGGTGGGCGGGGCGTGGGGGCGGGGCGTGGGGCTACACGGTGTGTGGGCGCGCAACGCTGTCGGTGTCAGCAGGCTGAGCATCGCAAAGGATGTTAACTCAGTTTTGATGTGCAAGAACATGTGTTTAATTTGCAAGATGCTTTGTTTAATTAAAAGGTAAATACCGTTTACCATGCCTCTTGCAGACACATCCCGAGCAGCCACAACACCTACGGTGTGCTCAAATTGCCCGCAGAATTTCCTGAATGCATCTGATCGATTAAAAGGGTATATACATTTGGGGGAAAATAATTCTTTTTTTTTCATGTGTTTTCAAATAGGAACAGCTTTATTTTCTACGGACAGGTTACTCCTAGAGTTTAATGCCTACTTAAGTGTGGTGTAAAGACATAAAAACTATATTCTTGCCCTGGCTGGCGTAGCTCAGTGGATTGAGCGCGGGCTGTGAACCAAAGTGTCGCAGGTTCGATTCCCAGTCAGGGAACATGCCTGGGTTGCAGGCCATGGCTCCCAGCAACCGCACATTGATGTTTCTCTCTCTCTCTCTCTCTCTCTCTCTCTCTCTCTCTTTCTCCCTCCCTTCCCTCTTTAAAAAAATAAATAAATAAAATCTAATTTAAAAAAACTACATTCTTCACCTAGTGAAGAAAAAATAAACCCGAAGGCTAGAAATTTCTCTAGCCACTTAACCTCCATCTCAGAGGAGGTGTTTCCCCCTCCTTCTCTCTCTCCCTCCTCCCCGCCCTCGGCCCTCCCTTCTGTCTGCAGACAGCCGATTCCAGAAGCAGCATGTGCACCGAGCCCTTGTCCCCCCTCCAGAGATATAACCTTAGCCGCGTCACTTGAAGTTCCGACAAATTTGTTCCAGAAGCTAACTCGGACCTCAAGGCAGAACAAAAAGGTCTCAGGTCTCAAGGTTTCCTGTACTTAAGGTTTGCTACTTGTGTCAGCAATCACAGAAGGGAAGACGGTATTGCATCTTGAGCTGGCCTGAGGGCCCGAAAAAGTTGAAGGAGATTCAGACTTCTGTACTTTGAACTTCGCGTCTCAGGAATACAGGTGGTACAAATAACAGTTCAACCACGTTTCTGCAATCTGACACTCGGCGTCCTTGTAGTTTGGGTAGGGCTGGGAGGCAGGAAATAGAGAAGTGATTCTCCTGAGGCTCCAACCTAATCATTTCCCCGCCAACCCCCAGCACGCAGCTAACATGAAAGAGAAATTCTGCAGGAATTCCCCAACGATGCACCACGGAGTGGGGTCCCCACTCCAGAACAGGGGGCCCGGTAATTCATTTCAGCCAGTGCTGCCTATCACATGACTGACATACAAAGATGGAAATGTGAAACAGACCAACCATTATATTATTGCATTGTTAACCAATACTACATGACACTCTTGTACTATATAACTCTACCGTAGCTATTATATTCTGCTGTTGCTTTATTGGACGTTGAGTGAATCATAAAAACCAATCACACGTGTAATGGGCCCTGAGGATTCTGCCTCCAGCTCTCAGCCCGGTGCTCCCCCCGCCCTGTGGTCCACGTGCGAGGACAATCTAACACACACCTGAACACGTGTCGTTTTCAAACACGTCTTTTCCTCCGTGACCTCTTTAGTTCCTCTTTCCCCTGGAGCAAGTCTGTGTTTCCTCACAGGCCTTCAACCCCAAACCACAGATTCTTGGCAAGAGGACCCCCTGATCCACCAGCGGACCGCCTGCGAGGACCCCAGACCCCTGGCCAGGCGTGCCGTGCCCATGCACGGGGTTCCCGTCGGCACGTCCATCCCTTGGCACTACGGGTTCCCCAAGCCTCCTTACCAGGAAATGTGGAAGAGTGAGCATGTTCTTGAACACCTCCCACAGTGTAACACATTGATGATATTTTTTAAGGAAAATGTCTTTATAATCATTGTTAAGACTGTCATTTAATTTTGTCCACCACTAGTTCCAACAAATTAAGGCCCTTTTTTCCCCTGAATCATTTTATTTTTTCCTTTTGTTGAATTCCTAAGGCCAAGTTCATGAGGATAATTAGTTGCTGAATGAGTTACTGAATCCTGAAAATCCAATAAGGAACGTGACGCTATAAGAATGAACTCATCTTAGAGCCTAACACAGAAAAATCTGGGTTCTGATTCTCCTTCTCCCTCTTTCTAAGGGGGTGTCCTTGAGAGCTGACGGCCTTGGGACATCCATGCAGCCACCAATATAATAAAAGGATGACACTCGACAATTCTCCAAAAAAGCCTGAAGTCTAAAGGTCTAGAAATTTGTGAATGGGTTTATGGTACAAATTCACACAGAAAGCACGCCTCATTATATAACATGACGGTTCCAGAGTGATATTGATGCCAGGGCTTTAACGAGAGGTGGAAGGGAGAACATGCCCAGCTGGACACTGACAATCATATCAACTAAAATCAAACCTTCGGAAAAATCACAGATGCCCACAGGACAGGAAGCCCTGTGGCCCAATGAGCTGCACGCGCAGGACTGAGAAAGCCAGTCGCGGGCTGCCGTCCAATCAGCGACTTAAGGCAGCTCTGGCTTCTTCCAACAGGTTCCGCCCCCTGAAGCGTGTGACGACGCGGTCTCTGCACCCGGGCTGACGTCATGACGCACAGTAATCCAGCGCGCACCACACCCTTCAGGGCCTTGGGAGCGGGCATGGAAACGTGGGTGCCAGTCAAAGATCTCTTGCCACTGAATACGTACTTTCTGGTCATGAACGTGGTCACTCCAGAGACGTGGGTTGGTGTTGGTGCCATCACCATTCACAGAGCAAGGAAGCAGAATGTGAATGGAGGCGACAGGCACCCACCCCTGTGAATGTCAAGCTCTTTTCCTTTTTCTTTTCTTTTTTTTTTTTTGCACAAAAGCTAGCAGGCATGTCAGGTGGAACGACTTTCTCAGGGTAGGGAGACGTGCCTTCGGAGGAGGAGAAGACTAAAATTGCAGCGAGACAGGCCTCTCTGATGTCTTTTTAACGGCTCTCCCTCCTTCTCCAGCAAGGCTGATGCAGTTATTTTAGTCTTTTGCCATTTTTATGTCATTTAATTCACCACTGAGAATAGCACCCTTTCCCTGCATTTGCATTCTTTCAGTATGAAAGGTACGCACAATTAAGGTGAAAGGAAGCGTCTTCACTTCTTCCCTGGGAAATGTCGGCTCAGGGCTGTTAATGATTTACTGTCTAGCATTCTGAGAAAAATCGAGGCTCTCTCCGGGCTTGGGCAGTGTGGTTACGTGGACGGGAGAGAGAGAGGCGGGGATGAGAACATCTAATTTTAAGGCCTGGCTGTGCACCTCACTACGGCAGCTAAGGGGATTCATTCTCTCCGCTTTCTCACCTGGGAAGCAGGGATAGGGAACTGATAACAAGCAATTTTCAGAACAAATACTTCCACTGTATCAAAGGTTTTATTTCGAGAGAGAGAAAAAAAAAAACCTCTATCTTCCCTCTCTTCTAGGAAGGCTAAATAAAACTCAAACCTAAAATATCAGTTTATTGCCAAGTCCGACTTCCCCATAATAAGCCTGACTTCTCCAGACAGATCGTCCGCCTGCACCCGGCTCCTGACTCCACCACTCAGGACCACCTGTTGTCGCCTTGGTCCACCCAATCAGCCCTGCCAGGCCTCACTGTGCTGTTCTCTCTCTCGGGGACAGTGCAAACCCTTTTGTTTCTTTCCCCAGGAGAGTGTGTGACAGAGCTAGGCACGAACGGTGCTGATCCTTTCCGGAACCTGGACTTGTTATTTGCCTGAACTTATTAAAACATCGAAAACCGTGCTCCTTCTCGGAAGACAGCAAACATCCAGAGGCACCAGCCGCAGCGGAAAGTCACGACAGTAAGATATTATGCCCCCTCTCCACCTCAAGGCTGCCTGCGTGGAAACATTGCGATTTCTAATAACCTTTTACTTAGGCACAGAAAAACCTGCCACTCAAAGCACACAGCCAATTTCAAGGTTGCACTAATTTCAAAATGCCATGCAGAGCCCAGGCATGAAGTACCCAGATAAAGCAAACAATCCCTTCCCCGGTTTGCGGCCAGGAAAGAGCGAGGGACCTAGGAGACCCCCCACACCCACCCCGGAAACGGCCTCTCTGCAGGTGGGTGACAACTCTTCTGACCCTGCGGGGACTTGGGACTGAAAGTGGGTCTCCTGTCCAGTATGGGGGGAGGTTCAAAGGCAGGGGCATCTTTCTCCCTCCGGCGTCTCTTCCGATCCGCAGCATCCCTGCTGTTGCTGACCACCTGGAGCTTTAGTAAACATTTCCTGCAACGGCTAATGAAACGCTCCAGACACACGCACATCAGTGCCCGCTTCCGGACTGGTGAGTGTGGCTTTGGTTCAGTGGGGCGTGTGTGTGTTTGGAATCAATGTTTGCAAAACGTGCTTTCAAACTCAGTCGTGATTTCTTTTTCAGGGGGTGGCCTCTTTGTCTCCCCCGACCTCCGCCCCGGAGGACCAGAGGAGGGTCAGAGACGGGCGCAGGGGAGGCTGGACTCGCACTTACCTTTGAGATGCAGACGAGGTGAGAATGGGTGGGGGCGGGTTTGGGTTGCTCTGTCTGTTCCCTGGTCCCGGCGCCGGGGGGCGCGGAGGTCGGGCCGGGCCAGGGCGAGGCCGCGCCCGCGGGACTGAGGGGACCGAGGGGACCCGAGCAGGTCGCCGCGCCGCTGCGTGCGGCCGGGAGGGGGCGCCTTCGCTCTGCTTGTCGCCGTGCGGCTCCTGCTGGGCGGGCTCGGCCGCGGCGGCCGGGGACCGGAGAGAGGGACGTCTGCAGACCCGGGTGAACCACCGGGTGGGGCCACCGCAGCGCGCCCAGCTCGCGCCTGCCTGCAGCTGGTCCAGCCTGGACGCGTTCCGGGGGAGTAGGGCGTTGCCAGAAACCGGGTGCAAGCCTCCGCCTCGCTCAGTCCCGAGTCCAGAGCCGCCTCGGGCCCTGGGCAGCGTGCCTGGCTGAGCGTGAGGGGCGGGCCGAGGACCCAGGACGCGGGCGCACCCTGCGCTCCTGGGCCGGCCGCGCGGGGCCGACGGGGCCCAGAGGCAGAAGTCAGTGTCGTTGTCCTGGGCACCCGCTTCCACCTGGGCTTTGCTCCTCTTGCTGCACCTGACATCCAGGTCGCGGCTTAGCGCAGGCCCCGGCTGGCTGCCGCCGCGGGAAGCGCCACGCGCGCGGCTAACGCGGTGCTGGGTGTCCGAGCACAGAGAGCCCGACGGTCTCCCTGCCTCCGCGTGTCGCCCTCACTCGCCTCACGAGAGTTTGCCCGAGGTCCGCCCGTGAGAAGTACCCCCGAGGTCTCGGGACCCTCTGCAAACCACGCGAGGCCCGGGACCGGCCTGCCTGCTTCGGCCTAGGGGAGGGAGACAAGTGTCTCTCTCCGAGGGAGGTCTCCCAGCTAAATGGTCCACACCTGCGTTTACGGTGCTGCTGGCCTTGAATCTGTGTGAAGTCGCTGCTCTGGCACGGTCTCCCCAGCCTCCCCCGCCCCCACACCCGTGCACGGAGACCCCCCCCCCCACACACACACACGTGCTCCCTTCAGCATTTGAGAACCTCTGGGAACGCGTGCTTCGGGGATGAACCTGCACGCAGGCGGCCTGCCAAGGGGAAACGGAGTTGAGTCACAGCATGCATGTGAATCCGGGAGCCTGGTATCTGGCTCCTGAGGATAAGACGGCCTAATGACCTACGGTGCCGCGGCCCCTCTCACCCTGTTTCCGGCCTTTAGAGACAACAGTGGTGGTCGTGAGGGGGGGAGAGGAGTGTTTGCCAGGGCACGCGGGGGCGGTCTGCTGCCCCATGGCGTATGGGGACAACTGGGAAACGTTCCCCTCGTGCAGACACACAGGTCAAACGACCGCCATCTCTCTTTTCTGCAGGCTGATTAAAAGCAACTTTGTGGATAGCCATTTGAATGGAAATGGTTAAAATGTTCCGGCTCAATAGCCATGGGCCTCTGTATCTACATAATCCTTTGTAATCACATCACATAGGTGATATATAATTTTGAAAGAGAGGTGAATTTCCTTTTCCTGAAAAATGTCCACACAAACACGACCGGAAAGGTCAGCTGCTGGCAACCAGTGGCCATTCCGGCTGCAGGCACGGTGCGATCCTAGCCCAGCAGCTTACTCCAAGCCTCTCAGTGCTCTGAGCAAGTGTCACCGACCCGTAGGGGTGACGATCTTAGTTTATAGATGTAGTGTCCTTTTGAAATGGAACAAGCTTTAGAAAGGAAATAAAACAAGGGTAGACATTCGGCATTCGGGTTTTGTTTGTTTGTTTGTGTGTTTGATAGATTTGTTTAAAATGTGGCACAGTCATCCCCAGTTCCTGGTGCATGTTTCTGTTCTGGAGGGTCTGGGGAGAGCTTCAGTGGTTAGGCTGAAAATCCTCCGGGGAAGCCCAAGTTTTGCCACTCTCTTTTCTTCCTGTCCTTTGTGAGCATTTCAAGTAGTTCCGAGACAGCAGAAAGCATTCCACGGTTCTAACTATTTCAACACAAGGTGGAAATAATACTTCTGACACACCACATGACTGGGTGAAATTCTTACCGACTGCTCACTTGGGATTAGAATCGATGATATTTTGCCTAATGATATCCCACCACGCGGTGAGATGGGTGTTTAAATAACAGGGAAGGAGCAAGCCAGGGTCCTCCCCAAGCCAGCGTGACGGGCCATATTATGGCTTTCAAAACAGGAGTCTTCCCATAACCCTTATGACCTCATTCCCATAAACCTGCTCCACCCTCTCGTACTGTGGAAAAGTGGATGCAATTTAATTTGTATTCTGTCCACAGTGAATGTATTTGATCTCGGCCAGGAGTCGTGTTTGGGAAAGTTGACTGGAGCGAGGGAGGGCGGAGCGGCGGGAGCCTGGAGGTGCAGCTACCTTACATTTCACAACCAGGGAAGACCACGTGATTGTCCCGCGTCGTGCCCGCCGCGGTGGGGAGCGCCTGGGAGGGCTTGATGGGAATGCACTTGGCAGACTCTCTCCCAGCACACTGGCAGGGAGTCGTGCATCGCCCGGGGTTGTTTTTCTCTTGTTCCCGAGAAAGCACCGCCCCGTTTCTGCTGGGCGCCGTTTTGAGCGTGGCTGGATCTTGGGGAAAGGGCCGCAGGGCAGATGGAAACGCTGTAGGAAGGGGGTCGAGGCACTTCCTGTGTGGCAAGCAGGTGCGTGGTCTCTGCCCCACCCGCCAAAATTCTCAGAAGGGAAACGGAAATCGCCTATTGCTAAAACTCATTTTTTTAAGAAGGAATGTACAAGCTCATGAAGTAAACACTCCCAACCATACCCTAAAACTAACTTGACGTGGAAAGCCAGCTCTCCTGAAATGTTGGGAGGGCAAGGCCCTCATGAGCTTCCTGAGGACTGGGCCGAACGCTGCCTGCATTTCCCTCCTGACCTGCAGGGGGCAGTAGCTTGACGCGAATGACAACAAAGGCTGCTGCCTTGACCCTGGAACGTTGTTAGGTTGGGAAGAGTGCTTAATTAATGTATATTGAAACAAAAGATCAGGTAAATTGTTTGATTTGTCTTCAAGCTATAGTCTTAGGCTAATTTAATTCATAAGTAAGATTTTTTTCCTTCTCAAAGAGATTATCAAAGTTTCAGGAGATACATTCAGCTATCTCGAGAATTATCCTAAACACTGTTTACTGTGAAGAGATGTAATTTATGTTCTCAAAAAAAAAAAATCAGCAGAATACAATTGAACAGTGTTCAGTGTTCAAGTGGATGGCAAAATCAGAGGAAATGTAGGCTGTTAGACAGAGGTAATAAAAGGTGTCACATATCTAGATAATAAACTTTATATTCCCCCTTTTTTACATCTTACGATTAAACATGGATGGAGCACAATCCTTAGCCTATTGTTTGTAACAGGTATGTTTCCCACATGGAAGACATTAATTTTGACAACTGGCTTATTTTAAACATCATGATGACCAAACGGTAAGGGATCCCTCTTATTTCCACAGGTTTTGAAATTATAAATAAAATAGCCTGTCTGGGCTATGGAAAATCGACACTGCCCACCCCACCCCAGCCCCTCCTGTCTCTGCCCCCTCCCCCTCCCTTCCTGTGCCTCCCCCCCAGCACATGCCCAGGGAGGACCAAAAACAGGCCCAGAGGGGTTCGGGCTGGAGGGAGTCACTGTAGAATTAAACCAGGAAACTGTTGCCATCTCCCCACTGCCATCACATGGAACGCTCACTGTGTCCATTCTCAACGATGCAAAATGTGCTGCCCAGGAGCCGAGCTGGTTTCCAGAAGTCGAGAGGGCGCCTGGCATCCCACACCTCTGGCCCTGCCCGGTGGCTCACTGGGCTGAGTTTCCACACCCTGCGCATGCCACGAGTCTGCTCGAAACACAGGAAAGAAAAAAAAAATAACAGTGCCTCCTTTTTTATTATTTTTTTCAAATTAAGAATTGCTGCCCAGGTGTGTTCCCTTGCTTTGATATGGCAGAGTTTCATCTTGATTTTAAAAAAAAAATCTTTTAAAACACCCCTTTCCCTCCACCATGGTAAAGGATACAGTATCTGTTTTTTTTTTTTTTTTTTTTTTTTTTTTTGCTTTTCTTCAAGGAAAGAAGATGGGAATTGCTTAAACCGGGGAAGAAAATTTTATTCTCCAACCCCCCCCCCCCCCCCGCCGCCCCGTTCTCCTAAACCGCTTCAGTCCCATATGTCTGTTATCAGAGAGAGGTGCCCTGAACACACAGCCATTTTCTTAGCATCTTTTTGACGGTGTGCTGCACGGTCCCACAAGGCACCGGTCCTCTCCCATTGGGAAGTCATGAATAGGAGACTATGAAGCTCGCGCGTCAGATCTTCCTCAATTAATCCACCATTAGCATGTTTGGGATCCGCTCCTGGATGGCGAGCAGCAGCGTTTGTAACTGGACGCCGGCCGTGCCCAATTACACTCTGCTGAAAATGAACTCTTTGCAGACCGAGCCTCCGGGGCTGTCGTGTCTTCCGTCCCCCTGTTTTAACGTTTGTGGATAGTGGCAGGCGACAGATGGTGTAGATCACATCGATTTGACTGCATTAGATGATTTCCCCCCTTCGCCGCCGCTTTCTGGAAGCTCGCACCAGCTGAAGGCGACCGCCTGGGACTCCGGGGAGCGTGAACGAGCCGCCGCCACGCGAAGGCACTGGGGCAGAGCCGGCATAGCACCGAGGTCCCTTCCCAGGGCTCGGAGCCGCGGCCGCCGCGCGCGCGCGGAGGGAAGCGGCGCCCACCGCCCAGCCCACCTCGCCGCCCCTGCGAGAGGGCTCGGGCTTCTGCACGCAGTTGGAGTTCGCTGGATGGAGAGGGTAAGCACTTCCAATCGACACGGATTTGTGCCGGGTACTTTGCCTTACTGCAAGACAGACCCCGGCGAGCGTAAAGGATGCGGGATGTGTCGGAGACGGAGGCTGTGTTGACACCGATAAACGTGCTTCTTTTTGTCTGGGAGAGAGTCTCATGCAGGAAAGATGTGTATAGTGTTTTTCCATCGATTGCGAGAGGCCACTGCCCCCTCCTCCCGATTTCCCCCCTCGCCTCGCCTCGGTGTTTCCCCCTTTCTACTTGAGAGGGGAGCGCAGGGGCAGAGGGAGGCAGGCCGGGGGGAGGGGTGGGGGACAGGGAGGCATCTCAGCCTTCGCTTAATTGGCTTATTTCCTCCACCCGATCGCTTTGTCGCCTTTCTTTATGTATATTTGGTCGCCGATGACCAGGCGTTTGACCGGGATGGGCTTTGGAGTGCGGGGGACAGGGTGGGACAGCGTGGGGACCGGCAGGCAGCCGCGGTGGCCTCCGGAGATCGGAAAATGCTGGAAGCCCCCCCACGCCCGGAAAACACCCCTCGAGTCAAGGGGCGCGCGAGAGATGTGGGTTCTAATAAACATGGCTTGCAGGAGTCGATGAACAAAGGTACTTAATGCGGACCTAAGCCTCCGCCGATACTGCTCGCTGGCTGTGCCTAAATATGCAAAAGCGAAGTGTAAGTTGATCAACAAACGCCCTGCTGGCACTGGGCTTCTTCCCTTTTCTGTTTTTGTGTGGAGGGTGGGGATGGGGGAGGGGGGAGGGATGGGGGGGGCATCCGACAGCTTAAGGAGATGGGAATTGAATATGCACCCAGCGGCAGTGGTCTCGGAGGAAATGGTGTTCTGGGAAGTCAGGCTGCCCCGCCGGAGCCCGGGAGCAGCTCTGCCGGGAGCTCCCAGTGCAGCCCGAGTGCCGCGGGCGGCCGCCCGGGCTGAGCTGTCCACTCACCCAGGTGCTGAAGCTGCTGGCCGACTGGGGTAGGTGGGGAGGGGGCTGGCCCTGGCCCCTGGGATGGAGAGAATGCATGTTAGCGGCGTTGTTCTAGTTTCTCACGGTGTGTGTGTGAGTCTGAGGGTCAGCGTGTGTGTGTGTGTGTGTGTGTGTGAGAGAGAGATTGCAATTGTGAGGAAGCAAAACTAAAGGAGACTAGATTCCTGAGAAAGCATTGAGAAGCTGTGTGGGTATTTATGCTGTGATCCTGATATGCCATGCATTGTGTGTGTGTGTGTGTGTGTGTGTGTGTGTATCTGTGTCTTGATCATCTTTCCTAATGCAAAAGGAATATTCCATTTGCTTAATCAAAATCTATCGGTATCATGTGTTTCATGTTCTCCTTTTAATGTTAGCCGAGATTTAAATGGGAGAGTTCGGGAGCAAATGTACACTTTGCTCCTAGACTATTGCGTTACTTTCCCTCAGGGCTTTTGTTTCTAGGAGTTCAAGCTGAAGGGAACCTGTCAGCTTTCTGTGTGAGTGTGTGTGTGAGTGTGTGTGAGTGTGTGTGTGTTGGGTTAGCCTCCCCAGAGAAAAGCTCCAGTTTAGAGCTATGTTAGGTAATGGTAGAATACAGTACTTATTAATGTGTTTAATTGGCATCGGTCTTTTTGTGAAAGGTGGACTGAAGGGTCACCTGTACAACAGGCTATTAAGGGGGCGATACTGCTTTTTTTTTTTTTTTTTTTTTTAGTGATTTTAGGCAGCAGACACTACGTGGTAAGCCCCTGTTCATAACACCTAGAATTGATGTCGAGTTCTCTATTTCTAAGTAGCATGTCAGGAGAATGATGGGCTGCCGTGTCTGGAGAAGAGATATATTAAAAAATAAGAAGCAGAACAAGCACAACTTCGGTGTCTAGCATGGCAAGCAGGTCAGTTAGAGAGGAGTTGTGGTCGTGGGAGAGAGTCTGTTATATAATTACTCCTTGATGAAGAGCGATTTGCACTTACATAATTTGAGGAATCATAACGCCTATTGCCATATTTCCACCCGCCCCCCCCCACCCCGTTCCGCTCACATGCATGCACGTCCATGTATCCGCCAGTACAGGGGAAAGCACATTGAGAACTTCCTAATGGAGCTAAAACATGCCTTGGGCAGTGACGTGGCGTTTGTCCATGTTATTTAATAAAACCACAAGCCCCTCTGATGGGAACCCTCACTGCGGGGTCCCCAGACAAAGCTTCTGCAGCCCAAGCCACGTCGCCCACCCAAGGGTCACGGAGATTCTCCCTCCGAAAGCCACATTTGCAGTCACTTTGCCCACGAGTTGTTATTGTTTGTGTTCTTACAAGAGTGTGCGTGGACAGGGAGCTTCCCAGGTTTCTCTGGAGAGGGGTTCACAGCGATGCCTTTATGCTGGGTATGAAAAAGGTGCGTCGTGGGGGTCCAGGTTGTGGAGCTGTGCCCAGCGCTGCCTAAATCATAACAACTCTCTGGCTTGTCACACTCAGCGAGTTCTGATACTGTGGGAAATGAGTTCATTTTGTGCTTTGAAGCTCCCCCCCCCTTTAAAAAATCATTATGTTGTATAGCTCTAAGGCCTTCGAAGGAGAAATGCCTATTTTTGTAGATCTATAAGTATTTGATTTCAAGTAGTAAATTGAACTCGTGTTTATTTTCCGTGATCTTGGGCTTGAGAAAATGCATTTCCAAAACACACGGCTGAAAATTCCACCCATGCATGACCCTGTCTTGATTGGAGCCTCACTTCCTCTTCGAGCCGTCTGGGCAAATACATTTGTAATATTTGTGTGCCTAACTATGCATGTCTCTTACAGGGCTCTCTCGCTGCCATGATTCTCAGCCAAAGCGCCCGAGAGGGCTGGCGGAGGCCGGAGGAGGGGGCACCGAGCGGCGCGAGGACAGCAGAAGGCCCTGGGAGCGCCCCAGGTAAACCGAAGGCTCCTCGTCACGCCCATCCTGTGCCCCCAGAGCCTTCCCGCCACCCCCTCGCTCGCTGGGAAGACGGCCCTCTCCTTTTCTCTGTGCTGAGTGCTCGGTCTGTGATTTGTCTTGCAGAATTGGAACCAGAGCAGCCATTTGGATTTGGGCAGGAAGCCGCCGAGCCCAGCTTTGGATCCTTCTTCAGGGAAATCGAGTTATGGATTTATGGTCCCGGTCAAGCTCAGCCCAGCCCCAGCCAGGGGCGGGCTCAGCAGCCAGAGTTCTGGCGGCGGCGGCGGCGGCAGGAGCAGCGGCAGCAGCGGCAGCAGCGGCAGCAGCGGCGGCTTGGTCCTCTGACTCTCTTCGGTGACGGGTATTCTTGGGTGGATAATACGGATTACGTTGTTATTGCTTAAGAATACGCGTAGTCGAGGAGAGTACCAGCGGCAGGCGGCAGCGGCCGCCCCCCCGCCCCAACCCACCGGCTGGCCCCTGAACGCCTGTGGTTGCCAAGGTAGCACTTTTTTGATCTTTTCCTTTCCTCGGTGTTTTCGCTCTGGGTCGCGTGTTCGGTGATTCTGCGCGCCCGCGCCTCCGGCGTGCGGGAGGTGCAATGGGTGCGCGCGGGGGGCGAGGGGCGCGGCGGGGGGGGAGGGGCGGCAGGGGATGGGGTCTGTGCGGGAGCCTGCGGGCAGCGTCGGCGTCCTCTCCCGGGTGTGGAGAGGCTCCGGGCAGAGCCGCGGACAGGGCGAGCGTCCGAAGTTGGGAACGATGGAAAGGCTCTGAGCGTTTTGGCGGCGTTGCGCGCGAGTGAGGAGCTGGAGAGGGTCGCTGGGGGGCCGCCTCTGCAGAAAGGGCGTGTCCGTGGGCGAAGGTGCCCCCGCGAGCTGCGGGAGCGCGTGACTTCGCGAATCGCCGGCCCTGGGCGGTGCCGCGAGCCCCACCCCCGGCGGCGTGGCTCTGCAGCCTGACGCGGTGGCGGCCGGGCTGGGGAGGGGGCGGGGGCCGGGGGCCGGGGTCCCCGCGGAAGCTCCAGATTGGAAGTGCGGTGGCTCTCCCAGGAACCCAGATTCTCTGTTCGGATCCTCCGCGAAGGGGTGGAGAAACGGGCTGGGAAGCGGATTGGTCGCGGTGTGGCCCAGCACTGGAACCTTCGTGGAGCAGCGGCAGCGGCGGCTGCTCCGCCGCCGTCCAGTTTCTTCGGGACGGGTCTCCAGCGCTGCCTCCCCCGCCTGCCCCTTGGGGACGAGTCACAAACACCAGCAAACCCGAGGCAGGTTCCCCGTCCCAGGTCTGCCGCGAAGGGACAGAGGAGGACCCAGGCTGTCCCTCCTTCTACTTTCAGCTTTTGTTTCCGATACTAACGGACGCCCAGACCAAACGGATGTGCCCCCTCCTAGAGAAGCACAGCCACCCCCCCACCCAGCCCCTCCAGCACACCTGGGCGTTGCTGGGGACAAGCGGACGTGGTGGAAGTCGAGACGCCCAGGATGGAGCTGGAAATGTGACCCACCCTGGCACGCACCGCGCGTCCCGGAGGCGGCAGCTCTCGCCCCGGTGGGCAGCGGCCCCCCAGCTGGGACTCTCTGCTTCCCCCCCTCCTGGTGGAGGGGGCTTCAAAGGTGGGAGGAGAGAGCGCTGGGGACAAGACAGCTCCAGGCGCCCAGAGGTCGCACTGGGCCCCGGAAGCACCTCCTGGAACACTCAGACCACGTTCCTCCCTGCGTGGGGGCTGTGGGCTGTGCATGGGCCGCGAAGACAGTCCCCGAGAAGTCGGAGCTGCGGGAGGCAGGGAGAGAGGAGCCTGCCGCGCTCTCCCTCGAGCACCCCCAGGGTGGCTCTGAGCTGAGCCGAGCCCCAGACACGGTTGGCCTTTGGAGGACTGGCCTTTCCAGGCGCCACGTGCCTGAACCCCACTGGGCCGCGGCCCAGCAAGGCAGCTCTGAGGCCTGGGGACGCTGAGTCAGGTGCTCCCCGAGGAAGCAGGCGCACGCTCTGCGTCTCCCCATCTACAGCCTTGTCTCCCAGTACCTTGGACTCCCAGAGCGGGGTACCCCACGCCACCCCTCACCTGGCTCTATCTCCACCACACCGCGTCTGATCCCACAAAGACCCTCAGGGTACCTCCACACTCACAGCTTGGACACCCCAGGGAAGGTTGTTTGCCAGGAAAAGGAGCGGGGTCCTTCCCCGAAGCTCCTAGGGCGGGCCCGTTGGAGAACGCGTTCAAGTGGAAGAGAAACACGCGAGCGTGGTCTGCCACTAGCTAAGCCTGTGTAGCTACTGCTCTCACCCTCCTTGTTCCACGAGCGACCTTTTCTCTGGGGACCCACCCACTGGCAATGAAGGGCTTTTAAATATCGTGTCTGTTACGCGTTTCACAACCTCCCATATGTCTACTGGTGGCATTGTTTTGCTGGGGAATTAGCAAAGTGGAGAGAAGCTGAACACGGTCTAGGGACTGGGAGAGCGTCGGAGAGCTGGCCTCGCGCTGGTGGGTTGGCCAAATCAGTGGGTAAGGTGCGGTCCCGGGAAGGGAGCTGGGGGCTTAGGGTGAGCGTTTTCAAGAGACGCAAGGCCTAAGACTAGAGCATTTGTTGAGAGAATGAGGAAGAACTTTTTGGAAAATAGGCAATTTCATTCAGTTCTCGGCCACAGGTGCTTTAGCTTATGACTGCAGTTGCTTCCAAAATGAATAACACTGGCTTTTAGAGTGGGTGAGCTGGAAGTAAGTGCCAGTTCTGAGATCTCAGGGTCACCAGAACGTGCTGGAGTCCTTGGTTCGGGTGGTTTCAATACCTATCTCATTGCTTGCTTCCTTGTGCAGAATTCTTTTCCTATACAACTTTCCATTAGGTGTCAGTCTGGCTGAGCTGGTTCTTATTTAAATTTGAAAAGAAAAAAAAATTTTAAAAAGAGTTTTTACCAGGCTGGGCCTTTCTGGATAAGAAGGAGGAGGGGACCCTCCATGTTTATTCTGTCGTAACTACTGTAGTTAACTGGTGTTGTTACGAGGCTGTGCTTCCCCCCAGGAAATAGGATTTCGAATTACATCAGCATCACTGCTCTGTCGGTGTCCCTAGACGCCGTCGAAGACGTGAGGGTGGTTGTGTGTGTGCTCCACACAAGATCCGGGTGACTTTAGTGATTGTTGGGCTGTGTTTCCGTTCATGTCCAGACACTAGCAGAGCACACACCCCCTCTTCCAACATGTGCTTTGCTTTCCACGATTGATGGGATTTCTACTCGGAAAAAGGCACGTGGGTACCGCATTGCCTCTTCATGTGACGGTAACATGTAAGGCACCATGGAGGGGAAGGGAGAACACTTATCAAGATTGCTTTTGTTTACCAGTTTCACTTTCGTGCAATCTGCCAGAGCACTCAGTTTTTTTTTTTATGAACGCACTGTATGGCTTAGAGGGAAGATTCCAGATTTCCCACAGAAGTCTGTGGAACGTCCACAGACACTCGAGTTTCTGCCGCGGCGCTCACTGATGGGTGTGAGAAACACCATCTTGGTCGATGGTTTGCTGCTGGGTCTCAGGGGAGGAGCTGGGTGGACGGAAACCGCTCCTTACTGAGAACTGGCTGATTTTGTGAGTCATGCTCTGGTGTTCGTGCCTGGATAGCACCGCAGGGAGTGGTGGTATTCGGGGTGAAGCGTCCACTGGGTGCAAAAAGGTAGTGTGGGTTGGACAGGTGATTCTGACGACATACGTTGTGAAGTAAATAGGCACGTCCTGGAGCCAGGACCTCTCCCAGGTCCACTGCGAGCCCAGGCTGATGTGGTTCTCGGTGTCGCCGCCTGTCAATCTAGAACCGGAACAGACTGTCAGTCAGTGAGTGTCCAGGCCAATGGGAGCCAGGATGGAGGTGTATTTGGATGGGTGGAAAATTCCCAAAAGCACCACATCATTTCTTTTTTATTGTAGTACACGCCAGTAATGGTGCCTTTTCAAATATAAAAATAGACGTGGTTTTGTCCTGGTGGAACGAGGGGTGTGCTGGGGAAGGTTCCGTGCAGACAAGCAGGAGTGGGAACGTGGAAGACAGGATCATACCATGGCGGTTCTCCACCAGCGGTGCAGTGACACAGGGCCGCAGCCAGCATGGTTGTCGCCGAAATGACGGAATGGTCTCTTCACCACGTGAAAGTCGTGTCAGCTGCGTGTTAGACACCATTTGAAAGAAAATTTATTTTGCTGATACTTTTCATCAAAAGAGAAAACATATAAGTGATCATACTTAAGGACTTTATTGTTATTGTATTTAGCTATATTCCATTCAGTTACTGGTAGCTATACACCTGTGACCTTAAATGCTAACTAGGTTTGAAACAGAGAGTTCTGTAGTTCAGTTTGTTTTTCGGATGTTTTGAGATTTTACTCTTACCTCCTGTTCCTTAAGTCATGACTTGGAACTCTTGAATTTCAATCTACAGAACATTTTGTGTGAGACTATATGACAAGCTTTTAAAATGAGAAATATTTTAATGCATCCAAAAAAACATGACAGGTTTAGAAAGGGACATTTTATGTTTTTCAAATATACACAGTTGGGTTTGTTGAGGGCTGTTTAAGGGCGGAGCCTCCGTACTGCTGATATTTGTATTGTCCAGATTACGACTGTGTGACTACCTAAATCTTCTGAGTTCTGAGCTCTGTTATATTCTGGTTAATGATAACAGCTAAGTAAGACCATCTGATTTTCAAAATCAATGAAAATCATTGTACCATCCATACATGTGTGACGACAGCATTTTCCATTCGCTGTGTCTGCAGAAATACCCTTGGAGACTCAGGGTTAATCAACAGTACCTGAAAATTCATACACATGCCCCCCCGGAACCAAAGTTTTAAAAAATACAAAGAACAAACTAGAACTTTAAAATATTCAAAGGATTTAAATAAATCATATTACATTTAGCTTCTTACTACATATAGATAACAAATCAATACTGAATCTCAATTAAATTTCAAACTAAAGAACACTTATACTGCTATAATCTATGTATTAATACTACATACCAGATTAAAATACAGTTAATGTCATAATCCACTTTTTGAAAAAAAAGTTGACAAGTTATGTTACAATAATGGCAAAATTGCATAATTTGAAAGTAGTGTCTATTTTTAAGCTTGAATAAATGGTGTGCTAATACACTATTTCTAAAACAATTCTTTTTAGAAACAATGGTATGATTTAATTGGAAAATTGATATTTCTTGCAATAGTGTTTTTAAAATTTTATTCCATATACAGATGAAAACTAATTGTTTGAGGTCCACTTTTATCTCCAGGAGCAAAAGTGGCCAATTTAAAGAATTGTTTCAAACAAGTCCTAAGATAAACTGAAGTTACTTAGTCAAGATACTTTCTGTATTTCTGCAAAATAGTTCATTCATTATTGGACAAGGAGAATGAATGAATGTATGTGTGTACGGCATACACACATATATAATTTTTATATTATTCTGTGGATAATATTCTGTGAGAAGCACACATATGAAAAAGACCTTTCCCTTTATAGTAGAAATATATTAGGATAAGGCTTATAAAAATTCTGGATTGATTTATGCATAACTGCAAGGGAATTAAACTTAAGAATGGTTACTTTATAGATCTGGCTTTATGCTTAATTTGTTTTCCTAACTATTATTTTAAACAGACTTTCGCAGTGTTTGCAAGGACAAAGTGCATTAGAAAACTGAGGCAGTTTACAAGGAAGAATCTCGAATCTCATTTTTCCCTCCACCACGTGACCCTTAAGGGGGAGAGAGCGCATCCTACGGTAGAAAGAACTTTGGAGTAAAAGCCAGGAGATCCGATTTTGAGTTCAGGTTCTACTGTGAAGGAGGGCAGGAGCATGCTGGTCCTTCAGGGCCCGACCACACAAGGAGGGTGGGACTCTCAGCTCTTCCGGCCCTTCAACCACTATGGACTCCATGTCAAAGAAAGCTTTTTTTTTTGGCCCTGAACCCTACACTTTATTTTATATATAGATATTCTGCAAATCGATACCACACCTAAAAATGCAGCTTTAAAATCTTTCAAAGATATGCATCAACCTATTTTGTTTTTATGGGAAATTGGTCTTCATGATTTTCACTTTCACCCTTCGATTTTTATTCGAAGCTCTAGTAGGAAAGAAAAAAACCAACAGGACGACTTACTGATTCATCCTAGTGTGTGATTGTTAAAGTGCATGTATGTCTCCATATGTATAATACATGTGGGGCTCCCCAAACCATGGGTTTACCTTGAAAACAGCTTAATAAGACTGAATCACCTTTCTAACTCTTACAAGTCAGTGTATGTGATTATAATGGATAAAGTATAAACACTGGGCCGTTTAAAATGTTTATTCTTTGTGTAAATGTTTATGCTACTAAGTTTAATTACAATTCTTAGAAGAGTGGGGAAATTACTGTTTTTTCATTCTGTTAAAAAGAAAAGGACTAATATTTGCCTAGGATATTTAATCTTAAAATAGCCCAGCAGCAGCACAGCCTTTTACAATACCTCATCCAGTGCCTGGCACATGGTAGGGGCTCAGAAATATTTATTAATTTATCGAAAGCAATTATATCAATACCCAACTTTGCATTTTTCCATAGTTCATGTCCTTTTAAAAGTAGCTACTATATGAATTGGCTGTTGAACTGCATATATTTAAGTTTAATGTTAATATAAATTCTGATTCTCAAATGTGTTTACTAAGAGTATACTTATTTTTTGTTAAGACAGAGAATCTATTTTCTCTGAGTCTCAGATGAAACTCCCAAACAATTGAGAAACCTACAGAAACCTTCCTTTTGAGCTGGCATTCTTTTTGGAATGATGAGTAACTGTTTAATCTGGAAACATCTCACTCCATGTGAATTGTGACGTAGAAAGTCACCTAATATATTTTATTTTTTAATAAATCTATAAATAACTGTAAACACTTCTACAATTTTAAACAAATAAGCGATATAAATTTATTTATCCTATGAAACTGTAATAGATATATTTTGAAAGATTGGGACCTGTGCAGTATTTTTGTCATTATTTTCTTGCAAAGCAAATTGAAACCTTAAGCAAAATTATAGTTTTATTTGAAATGGGTTGCTCTCCAAGACATTCCAAGGGTAGTAAATAAAAGTTTGACCTTTTCATCACCAAAGACTTTACCCATTAGCTAAAAATTAAATTAGTATGATGTGTCAGCTGTTGCTTCTTCAGATAATTTCAGTCATGTTTCATCACTGTTCATCGATGGATATGACACATTAGGTCCATTGAAAACTTTGAGAATGGGTTTTATAAAAGTTCTATAAAGCTTTCAAAACAAGTGATTGCTGATGGTAGAAGCATGGACGTTCAAAGCCATTTATTTACTTATATTTTTATTAAAATATCTCCTACTTTTCCTGTTGCTAGATGTAGTGGCAACTTGAGACTGTTTAATACCGTCTATTAGCACGGAGTCCACACAGGAGGGTTCTCTACCCCCGACAAACAAGTTTTCATTCGCTGTGGCCGCTATATTAAAAATCGGGGTTGACATTAAATTTCTGAGGCAGTTTCACATTTAGAGCGGACGATTTGTGCAGATGACAATTGGATTTGACAAGAGACAAGGGACAGCGATAGCCAGTAACAGCGTTAAGGATGTGGACTGCAGAGAGAGAGGGCTGTGCTGTTTGGGTGATGTGTTAAAGACACAATAATGAAATTCCCGGTGGCTCTTTTATCAGCGGCCCTAATAGCCAGTACGGATGCACACTGAAAACAGTAGCAATTTGGGGGAACTTTAGCAGAGACCTTGCTCCGTGTGGAGCGCCCCTGCTCCAGTCCTGACGGGAGGCGACAACTTCGATTTCATACAGCGTGTTTATAGATCGGGCATTCTTTCACAGGGTTCCAAGTCCTCTCCTTTGGGTAGAAAGTCATGCTCTGTTAGAAAGCCATGAATCAATTAAAGTAGAAATATTGTCTGAGCAAAATGAACTTGGCTTATGGGTAGGACATTGAGAAAGGCATGAAATCTAAATGTTTCGCAAGTCAGAGGGCAGACCATCAAACCGAGGAGACAGACTTGTGTAAAATTAAGCCCAAGGGGGGCATGGCTTAAAAGAGACGGCCTTTTTATCCATTTTTTTTTCCTGTTGCAAAAGACATATGTTCATTTGCATCTCCGCTGTAGGAATAAAGCAACCTCGAGGAATTTGTTTCGGACTGTATTAGCCATACTTGCGTATATAAAATACAGACGCGCGAGTGTAAGAGGTTGGCTGTTTCTATTCAGTGCCAGGGATTTAGAGTTGGGGGGAGGGGGAGGGCGACTTGTGACTCAGCCACGGTGGAGATCAAGGAGATTGACAGGCTCGTTCTCCTCCGGCCCGGCCTTTGTAGCCCAAGACCGATCATCCTATCATTTCCACTTGATCTTCTGTTTCCCTTGAATGGGATTATTTTCCAGTTTATTATCCACGTGGAATACAAAATTTCCCGAGGCTTAGATAAGCCCATAGTGAATCCATACGATATTTAGTCGTGATGATGGTTTTCTGTCTCAGATTCAGTTACGTGGTGCGTGGTGCTGTTTACACGTTTTGTCCATGTGACCCTCCAGCCCAGAGAACCCCAGTGATGCACCCACAGACACCCAGGGCGCATCTGGGACCTGTTTTCTGAGTCTTCTGGGGGGTGTTCTTTCTGACACATCGCATGTAAACACTGATGTTGAAGTTTTTCTTAAAACTTTGTTCTTGCTGGTGTGTGATCATAATTTTTATGCTCTTCTTACTCGTCAGTGATTCATCCGCTTTAACCCTTTTCAAGCTCCACTATTATAGACACAGATGTGAAGGTGTCAGCAGACTCCGAGGGGCTACAGGGTGCTTATACTTACGTTTTTTTCAGAACCTGGGAACAAATTTTAAGCCAAATTAATATTCATGTGGACATGACTATGAATCGTAGTGAAAGGAGTGGCTTAACCTTTTACCCAAGTTGCAGGTCTTCCAGTGAAACAGGGGAATCTGAATCTCAGTTAAATCCACTCGATGTCGTGAGCTCCCAGATGAAAATGCCGGCCCCAAGGCTGGAATGACCACTGTTTGTCATGCGGTGTATTCGGTGACAAATCACAGATCAGATCGGTAAGTCACCCTGACTCCATGGCGTTCTCACACCAAAGAGCAGAAATGAAGTAGCGTCACACCCTGCAGGGTGGGCCAGGGTGGGTGCGTGGCGGTGGGTGTGCGAGGCAAAGTGTGTTCTCGTGTCAGTGTTTATTAATCATTGTGGTGTCATCCACATGAACTGCTTTTGCTCAACCGTGTACAAGCGAAAACCTCCTTTGCTTTCTTTTATTTCAGTTTTTTTAAACACCCAGTGCTATCTTGTTGAATAAACAAAGGCAGGTTGACTCTCGGATTACAGCAGAGTGAAGTGAAATTCTTGATTTCCCTAAAGCCTGCTCCACTGCCCTGGTGTTTATGGAAATGGCAGGGCGCTGGGGCTGAGTCACCTGTAACGCTAACCAGCTAGGAGGCCTGGAGGCTGATTTCTCACTGGGTGGTCACCCAACCTATCAATCAAAGAAACACGCTCCCGAATGAGATCTCTGTCACAGCAGTGAGCATTCCACTTGAAACATGGCATTAAGGAACGACCATTACTACAAAATTCATCAAGATGGGAGGGGATCTCTGGACCCTGCATTAACTGTAAACTGTAACTGTAAACAGTTATGCCCATGACTTGCCTCCACTTTTAAAAACCGTGTGAAAAAAAACCACGTAGGTGTATCACTGAGAAAGATAAGAGAGTTGAGGGCTAGCAGAAAGAGGGACAGAGACAGACAGACACACAGAGAGGAGGGCAGGGGGAAGGTGGTTCTGATCTGTGCTGGTGCTTAGGGGAAGGTAATCCATCCAGTGGCCAAATGGACGCCGAGAAGCCACACCTAAAATAACATGTGGTCCGAGGAAAGATGTTCAGTGGCTTCGCATTGTTTGGCGTCAACATTCGTCGAGGCTGGATCTGAACCCCCCAGCCCCCTCCCTGGGCTGTGTGTTCTCGACAGAACAGCTTTCAGTAACAGCAATTAACGTGGCCGGCCTGGAACATCGGGAAGCTGAAGAGTAGCAAGTGCTTGTTGCTTCGCCCCAGAGGCTGTGGCCGGAGAGCTGGCACCCGGACCCGGGTTGGGAATTGTCAGCACGGTAATTAGCAGCAAGTTCCCGGATTTTCCGCCTGATGCTTGGAGCGGGGGCCCCAGGGGGCAGAGGGAAAACACAAAGGAGGGAATTTGAGCAACCTTGCCCGGCTCTGCCGGCATATGCCACCGGACCCGTGTTTTTCTTGGTAAAGGTCTATTTTAAGACATCTAGCAGTGGTTTCCACAAAATATGAAACTCACCATAGCAACCAAAATGGCAAGCGTCTCCAGGAACCTTTTCTTGCTTGGATATCAGGTCAAACTGTGCAGAGCCACGCTGTCTCGTGTGCCAATGGTGTGCGTCCTGCACCGTGCGGCTGTTGACAGTGTGATTCCAAGGGTTAAAGCCTGCTCTGGCAGGGATCCGGGAATCTGCTGCGGAAAAGCCGTCAAAGAACAAGGTTATGCAAACCTGATTAACCCTTCGTGGAGTACAAACAGAACGGAAATGTCAGCCTTAATACCACCAAGAATCCAATCTTCGGGACTTAAACGATGATTTAAATGTAGTTTCCTGAAGTCCAAGCCACGTGGTCATCGCAGGGAGAAGGCCGTCATGGACGGAAAATCCCAAACAGTATTTGTGGTGCTTGTAAAAATAAAGACTACAGTCAGTCGTGAAGTTTATAGGTAATAATGGATAACCCCACTGAACAAAAATTAGGCTGTCTTTTGGAACCTACTCGACGGACGTCCGTATGTATGGGTGTGCACAGGTGTGTGTGCATAAAATTTCACAGCTCTAATAGGAGAAGGGGATGGTCTGAAATAAGTGACACTTAGTCTCCGAGAACTTACAGGATAAGCACTAAATCCACCGACTTTGTGACAAAAGCCCAGTAATGCACACTTTTTCTTTGAAGCATCTCTGTGGCAAATTCGATTTCCCTTCTAGCTGAAAAAGGTCAAGGTTGCCCGGCATTCCTGAAAGGCACATATTAATTTCTCCCAAATAAACGCTTGGAGTCAGATCAGGGATGGTCTTCCTGTCACTTCCTACCTCTGCCAAGCTGTGAGGAGGAGGCTTCCAAGATGTAAACAAGATGCAGAGAGACAAACAAAATCGCTTCCTTTACTGTAAAAAAACAATTCTCAACTGGGCGTGTTCTAATAAGCAATTGCCACGTGGCTACTTCAGCAGGTGGATCGCCCAAGTGCCGTGGAAGTGGCCATGTGGCTCTGGCTCGTAGGGCTTGGGCGCTTGTGGGGGGGGCTGCTGGTTTGTGGGAGTGGGTTGCTGTGTTGGTGGGAGAGAGCACAGCTCTCCAGTCCTGCTTCACCACTGAATCCTTGTTGGAGGGAAGCGGCAGTGGGATTCTCATCCACTCTCCTCGCGGCTCCGTGGAACTCTCCACAATTAGTCGTGATTTTCAGGGACATGGGATGCCTACAGGTGGCCCCCGTCGCGCGCCACGAGGCACATGGCCCGCTGCAGGCTTTTCAGCGACAGTAACTTAGCAGCACACGGGGTCTCAGCCACGAGGAGGGGCGGGGGAGGAGGCAGAAAGGCACCAGGACAGTTCCTCCCGCCTGTGCTCAGGGTCGGGAGGGAGGGGTGGCGGCCAGAGGGGGGCTGCAGCTGGCGGACAGTCGGATGGCCCTCGGGGTCACGGCCAGGCCTCAGCGTGGGGTCTCGGGGACTTGGTTCGAGACATTGCATGTCAGGTGCCAGCAAGCAGGGAAACAAACATTCTCTTTACTCTTTCTTTCTTTCTCTTTCTTCCTTTGGTTAAAAAGTCTTTAAATGGCTCCTGGTATTAAAGGGTTTTGTGTTCAGTGTTTCTCTCACCCCCCCCCCCCCCCCCGCCATTATGCGAGAAAAAATAGTTCAGCTCGATCCGGACATTTGGGGTTACCGGGTGGTGGCGCCCTTTCGGCCCCAGCACACGCCGGCTGTGCCGGGCTGCTCTCCGGGGCTGCTGCGGGGCCACCCACCAGTGAGAGGGGGAGGGACCTCCCCAGCCTGTCGTCACGGGGCTTCATGGCCTTCTTTCTCTGTAGAATTCTCAGAACTGGTGGAAAAACAAAGATAACATCTGAGCTGATACACTCCGGGAGCAGAAATTAGATTAATGTTTTGGGAGCGACATGCAGGTCTACCGGAGCCTCGGAAGTCCTGGTTCTTGCTTCGGAAGCTGCCCCGCGCAGCCCCGCGCAGCCCCGCGCAGCCCAGAACCTGGCCCCTCCGCCCGGTCTCACGCACGCGCTCCCACGGCAGGTAGGGGTGAGACGTGTGCACGCTCAGTAGGATGCATTTGATGTGCACGCAGGCATATCCACACTGCCAAGAAGAAGAAGGCAGTGTTCAAGGTACAGATGCGTTTCTGTTGCAGTGCCCGTAGCCTAGACACGGGTACGAAGGAGCGCAGGCCCCGGGCGACGCCCACCAAGCCCTCCGCGGCACCACCGCAGGGACTGGAGATGGCCCCGCCGTCACCGCCCAGCGTCTCGGGCCTGAGATGAAGGCGCTCGTGTCCTCGGAAGGGGCGGGATGGCTTTCAGAAAAATATCAGTAAACATGTATGACGCATGCGCTATTGGTGAGGCAGGTATTCGGGGTCTTTTGACATTTATTAAGCACCTACTATGTACCTGGCATTTTTCTAAATGTCTGGCTGCATTTCCCTGAAAACATTCATACCCTAAAAAACAAACAAAAAAACAAACAAAAAAAAAACACACACACAAAAAAACAAAGACAGACAGACCATGCATGCCCTAAGAGACGGCTTGCCGTCCAGGCTCTCGGGAGAGTGGGGGAATCAGCGAGTGTCAGAGGAGCTCACCAGGTTGTGGGTGGTGTGTCACGCGTGGCAGGAAGCGGAGCCTGCTGTAAGTATCCCCGTTGCCTGCATTCACCGGAAGACCCTTAAACATCACAGATGCACGGCGGTGCCAACAAAAATCCTCTCCAGAAATGGATTTACTTTTTTTTTTCCCCTTTGGAATGTAGACCCAGGAGGCACCCGATGGGAAAAGAATCAAGTACACGTTTTTCACCTCGAAGCAACACTTTGTTATAATTTCTAAGTTAGAATAACATAATGTGTAATTATCCATATTCACAGTATCCTAAGAAAAATGATTCGTGTATCTATGGCTATCAAGCGCTTCATTTTAGTGACTGTCAAGTGAGAGTGAGTGTGTGTCATTCCCAAATCTGGGGGTAACAGTCGTTTCCGGAGTCCAGGCGTGCTTTCGGAGGACAGGCGAGTCGGTGGGCAGCGTGCAAGGAGCGGCTGCGGGGACCGTGCCGCTGGCCGGGTTGGCCGCTCTCCGAGGGGGCCCTGGGAGCAGCGGCGCAGCATCACCGGGGCGGGGGGGGGGGGGGGCCGCGAGAAACACGGACCCCGGAGGGCTGCCGGGCACAGGCCCTCCGGCACCCTGGGCGCCTCCGCGGGGTTGAACGGGCTTGCTGCAGTTTGAGACCCACTGTTTTCCATGGATTAAAAAAAATATATCACAATTAAAGGCAGGTTCTTAACAGCGGCCCAAACAAATTTAGGCTTTGTTGTAGGTCACGGGTGTCAAACTCGTTTTCACCAGGGGTCACATTGGCCTCGCGGTTGCCTTCAAAGGGCGGAAATAATTTTAGGGCTGTGTAAGTGTAGCCCCTCCTTAACTGCTAAGGAGTTGAAATTGCATTCCACCCTTTGAAGGCAACCTCGAGGCTGATGTGGGCAGGGGGAAGGGGAGGAGTGAGTTTGACACCCCTGTTATAGATTTATAGTAGCAGATTATCATTAGTTATTACAGACATATTTTAAATAAAAAATCGGGGCTTGGCCTGACTGGCAAACTCTATTTATTTGGGAAATACTGTAGGCCTCCATAATTCCACCTTGTTGGGAGTTCTATTTCTATAGAATTCACGTAGTACTCTTGTTAGTATTATATAATACTCTTCATAGTACTCTTATTGCTAATAGCTTTGTAATTATGATAATATATATTGAATTGCATTTCTCCAGGTCTTCAACTCCTCTTTTGATTTAAGTTATTATTACTGCAGTAATTTCAATAGCGGCCCAAATTTTCCTCTGGTTCTCAATTATGTCCATGTTTCATAGCCAGGAGAATCAGCTCTCTTTTATAAAGCTTTGAATAAGAACTTTAGAGTGTGTGTGTGTGTGTGTGTGTGAGACTGCCCTATGGATCATCATTAAAATTGTCTCATTCATCTATGACACAAAGAAATTTTAAATTCCCATGTCAGATAATTCCTCTGACCAATTTCTTTGAGCATTTACGAAATGGTCCAGTAATACAGTAATATAATTTCCTAAATGTTTATTAGAACTATATGTGATAAAAAGTTATTTAGAACACAGATTATTGTATGTAATGGTAAAAATGAGTGGCTTTGGTTAAATAATTTGATTCTATCAATTCTCATTATGTCAATTAGAGATTGTTTCACAGTGTTTGTGAGACCTCAGCTTTTTATTCAAGCTTTCAGGGAAATGCTAGAAATTCAAAGGCTAAAATGTTTAATATCCAGGTCTGAGTGCAGCGAATTACTTCTTGTTTATGCTTTAGGTTCAAATTTAAAAAGACCACTGTGACACTATATCATCCTGGAGTATAAGACCTAGAATAGGCCTCTAGTCCATGCAAGTTGGCTTTTTCTATTTTACCCAGAAAATACTATCAGACTGCTTTTGATGTAGTATTAAAGTAACAGATTGATAATATAAATTTGGATTTCTCTCCATCTAATGTCTTCTTTCTGCTAACAAGACGCCGTTCTTGCTTAGGCCAAAGTATAAATTTAATCACACACATTCTAGGATGTCAGATAATATAATGAAGAATCGATGTTAATACTTTTGAGTAAAATGCAGCTTCTACTAATAAAGAGAGAAGGCGATGGCCGGAATATCAAACAATTTCTTATTAGTGTGTTTTGTACTAGTCTCTAGTCTGTTTTCTCGAATACTCTCTTTTGACACCTGCTCCATCACTTGACAGAAGAACAGAACTACCCCTCTCTACAAACGCAGCCTGACAGTAAGTGTAGGACCGTACCCCCAGTTCAGGGTGTGACGTCATTTCTCCTCCGCATGAGAGACGACCGACGCTGCCCAGACCTAAGCACCGAAGAGCGGGGGGCGGGGCAGTGGCGGAACAATTGAAGCGCATGCGATTTATGTCGGAAGATTGACGCAGGACGTGTGAGACATCCATGTTATTCTTACGAAGGCCAAAAAAAAAAAAAGTCCATTATTTTGACAGTGAACATTTTAAGATTAATAAGCACTTCAGATGAACCAGAAAGGAAAATGAAATCATTTTAGTAGGCCTCTGGTTTGATGGATTTAGTTATTAAATTAAATAGACACTAATTTAAAGGTTAGTACTTCAAACCTCAAACAAAGGAATCTTTGACTGGGGGAAAAGATGTAAAATCAGTAGCAAATAGCTAACATTTAGGCAGAGAAGATACTTAAAATTCAGAAATGTCAAAAACAGTTTATTTTTCTCTTGTACTTTCACAAAATGTTCTGATTCATTATTGCTTCTAGTGCTTAAGTATTATGGTAGGTTCGTAGGTATTCAATTATTTTATTATTGATGTTTCACATTTTTTTAAGTAACAAATGTTACTTTAAGTATTTTGTAAAGGAAAAGTCATATTGAAAAAAGTTGTTAATATTATATAACCTGTTAAAATCTTTTTTCAAACAAGTACAGTTGCCCCCCCCCCCCCCCCCCCCCGCCAACCTTACCCACGGTTTCCCTTTCCACGGTTTCAGTTCCCCGTGGAACGGAAATATTAAATAGAGAATATTAAATGCAGAATGCTGAAATGTTAAATGGAGAATTCCAGAAGTAAACAATGCATGCATTTTATCTTGCACTGCGTTCTGCATAGCACGGGCTGCCCCATCCCGGCTGGGACACAGGCCGTGCCCCTGCCCAGCACCTCCCCGGCTGCTGCAGACGCCCCTGCCCGCTAGTCCGTCCGTCCGTCCGCCCTCACCTGTACTGCTGGTCGGGTCCACGGCCGCGGTGCCCCAGGGCTGGCGTCCAAGTCGCCCTCGTTTTGCTTACTAACGGCCCCGAAGTACAAGAGCGGTGACGCAGGGAATGCTGGGATGCCAGAGGGAGGCTGGAAAGGGCTTCTCTTAGGTGAAAAGGTGGGTACAGGACAAGAAGGTATTCTGAGAGAGACCACATTCACATCGCTTTTATTGCAGGACATTGTTATGATTGCTCCACTTTTATTACCGGTCATTGTTGTTAATCTCTTGCTGTGCCTCATTTATGAATTACACTTTCCATAGGTATGCATGGATAGGGTTAGGCCCTCTCCGTGGTTTTAGGTGGACAAGGGGAGACTGCACTATACATAGATGAGATTTTTAGCCACATCTCCTTTGGCTTGTTGCGGGCCTATGTTCGGCTAATTTCATCATCATGGGTTTATAGTTCATATAAATTAGTATGTTAACAGCTGGAAAAGTTATCAGATATGAGCTTATTAATTACCAGCAATAAAACATTAATGGTTTAAGATCGTTCTTCTAGAATGCTTGAAATGTTTTGCAAAATTGATTTAGTCACAAGGCCCAGGCATTTTATTTGCAGACTGCTACCTTATGTTACTGGGGAGGTTTTTGATATGCTTATCAAAGCAGATCTATAAAGGACATTTTAAACAGTTACATACCTAAAAATGTGTTATGGTCTTGAACTGTAATTTTTGAATAATGTAGGTTTAAAGTTTGTACTAGATTATATTTCACATTATGAAAGCTAAATATTTATTCTATTATAAATTATCATTCAAAAATGAATGTCGGATTATGTTAGGAACTAAGATTTTTATTTAGAAGAGGACACTCTTGCAATTATAATTATATGGCAACTATACAACATCCATTAAGTAATTATTAAGACTAACAAGTCATTTTAATTTTCAGATACTGGTTTCTGACATAGGAGTCCATAATCTTCCTCAATTATGACTTGTTTTTCGCTCCTAAAACTCTCAGATAATATTTATAAAGCAGACTTTTCCCTTTAAAAAAGAAAACGTGAAATGTTTGACCATGCAGGAAAGGGTAACCGGGGAAACACACGAGAAAACTGAAACTGAAAGCACACTCGGGTCAGGGGTCAGTCCAGGTGTTAAAATCAGCATATGAAACAGGAAGTGTTTGGTGTTTACTAAATAAAAATATTTCTATTATTGTTCCTTTCTGTTCTTCTCCTTCTTCTCCTTCTTCTTCTTCTTCTTCTTCTTCTTCTTCTTCTTCTTCTTCTTTTTCTTCTTCTTCTTCTTCTTTTTTTGCTACATACCGTCTTTAATGCTCTGACTGGCTCACTAGTAAATGTCAGGCCAGGCCTCAAATTACATGAGACAGAACCCAGAAATGGCAACTGCAAAAAGGTCTGTTTTCTTGGATCAGAATGGATTGTTGTACATTACAAATGACACTCCCTGATGTTTATGTAATGATTCATGAAACTATGGGGCTGACATTTTAGTGCAAAGATCTCCAAAAAATGCTAATAAAGCAGGAACATTAATTGCAACATTCTCTTCTAATGTAACGTGCTCCAATAATAATAAATCCTCTTGTGTTACTTCTATTACTTGTAATGCATTACAAATATAGATACAATCCAAAATATTTTTAATTGCTAAACTAATGGAGATTAAGTGTTTCTAATCAAACTGAGGCCAGGATAAAAGACCATCCCATAATAATTAAACTTTTATTTTTATATCCCTTAGAAAAATGTAATCCCTTAGAAAATGTCCAGTCCTGTGAAGCAGTATCTTAGCCTCATGTAGAAACAACAGTAACACATAAAGAATTATCATTGGTACCCTATTTTCCCTAAACATTAGATCAAATTTGAAATCTGTTCCAATTTATTACCTCTTATCCTAATTTATCTTAGTTTCTTTGTCTTTAAAGAGGAACTCCACATGCCAGGCTTGTCATATACATTAGTTAAATTCATGTAGCTACATTTCAAAATGTAAAGTAATATTTTAAATTATCCTCACTTGTTAATTATATTGTTTTTTTAAAAGAAAGCTAGGCCTATGGTGTTAAAGAAGCCACTACTTATTTTCAATCAAGAGATAAAAGTACACTTTGACTTAAAGGATTCTGAAATGATTTCCCCAAAATGATACATGGTACCTGGTAATTACTGTCAGCATTTTTCTCTTTAACTTTCCATGTTGTTTTTCAGCAGAAGGGATACTTATGGTAAAAACATATTTATAGAAACTTGCTTTAAAATAATTAGCTTCATTTTGATTTCCCTCCATTTTTTGGTAGGAGAGATATTTACATGAATTTATTTTTTCGCATTTAGTTTAATACAAATTATACTAATTTAATTTTTATACTCAGAAAGGGAATTTCTTTTATTCTGTGACATTCATAATTTACTTTCTGTGGCTAGTCCCATGTGACTACAAAATTAATTATTTTGGAAAAATACATTAATTTTTAATGTTTGAGCTCCTTTAGTGGTATGCTTTTGGAACTATTTAGGTATCATTAAATGTTATACATACATAGCTATATCTTTGATTTATATTGACTTGTGAGGATTATTGTGTTTTCGGTCTATCATTATTATAATAGTTTCCCCCAAGGCATCTAATTTTCACCAAAAGTGTAGTCTGCCAACGTGAATTTCTTGGTATAGCTCATGTAAAATTTTACCTACGAAAAAGGAAAAGTACGTGAAGTACACTTCTTTCGTGTTTACTGTGAACACAATTTCTATGAATTTCTTGCTCACTTATCCCCTTCAGTTCTTTCCGTGAGTGGCCACTTTGTCACACATTTCGGCGAGAGGGGGATGAAAACCCCTCGAAGTGCCCACCATCAGCATGAAGTGAGGCATTTTGCGCTCTGCTGTGCGAAATGAAAAGATAATACTCGTTGCAGAGAAAACTTACAGCTCCATTATCCTGTGTCACTTACACGTAAAGGCATTCCGATTCCTGGCACAGGTGAAACAAAGGGAATCTGGAAGGCTTTCTCTTTAGACGTTTGCAGAACTGCACTCCCGAGGCTCGCCGGCCCATGGACCGCTTCAGCCACGTCCCAGACGGCGCGTGGACGCAGGATGATTTGCGATGTAATAAGCTGTCGGTGTCCAAATCCATGGGCATCAAAAACAGGAGGCTGGTTTTGTGATTCCACTGATTTCACAGCTTCCAGGGGGACGGTGAGCCCATGGCTGCGGACCCCCAGTCCCGGGAAGCCACGCAGCTCAGCTGACTGCCCTGAATTCGGGGTTCCCTGCCGAAGGGAGGCCTTGGGGTGCGCTCTCCTGGAGGGCAGGAACTAAACAGGTGTGCACGCGGAAGCCGTGGTGCAGGACTCACTCCTACGTCCTTGCATGCTCCTGGGGGTTGGTCGGCAGAACCTCACAGGCTGGAGTTCTCCCCTCGCCCTCAGTCCTCACGGATTCCAGGTCTACGCGGCAGGGGGGTGGGGAGGCTCTGCCTTGGAAGAGATGAAAGACTGGGTTTCGGAATCTTGGGCCTGAAGCGAGGCCAGGGTTCACTGGGCGCATCCCCATTTATCCTCAACACGAGAAACAGCTTAGGGATACTACAAGTTCCACTCTGACTGTGGCAGCGTTTTTTCGAGACAAAGTTCCCAGAAGCTGTAACTTCCACGTCACGCGCGGGTCCCAGCTAGTTCCACCCACGCGTGGCTTGACCTACTGAGTGTGTGTCACGGTCCTCACCATCATCATCACAAGGCGATTTTTGTTACAAAGCACTTCTTCCTCCGCTTGTCCCTGACTTGCTCGTTCTTGACTCAATTGCTGGATAATCTTAGGAAATCTGTTTAATTTTTAAGCTACTTGAATGCCTTTATTTGAAGTGAGAGTGCTGTTCCAACATAACAGGCCCAACACACTTTGGGCTCTCGGTGAGACAGAGAGGCCCGGGTGGGGCACCCCTGTGCCCAGTTGTCGCTGCTAACCGTGAAAAGAGCTGGTTTTCCTGCCCAGGGCGCCTCCTCCCCGGCATCCCCACGAAGCCACCGTTCGGCGCACGCTGATCATGGGCTGCCCCTGGCATCTTTCCGCTCACGACGCATCCGTTCCGACCACAGTCCCCTGCACGTGGACGTGGGAGGTGCCTCCCCGTTGCTGAGCGCCGGGCCATCCATCGTCCCCACGTTAAACTTCGAATAGCATCTGAGCCCATTCCCGGGTCCCCCGATGGAGCAACACTCATTAATGGCACAGATGGCCAAGGAGGCGCTGGGCTCTCCCCCTGCCAGGTGAGCGCGGCCCACGCAGGGGCCGCCTGCCTCCGCAGTGCTGGGAGATGAGTCACCCCCAGAGTCAGCCGAGCTGCAGAAGTCACGCAAACTGTAAACAACGCGAGGCTGACAGGTGCACCTTATCAGAGCGCCTCACCTGCGGCCAGCCTGGTGCGCGGGCCCCGCCTGTCCTTTCACAGACGCCCCCCAACGGTCCCGTGAGCCGAGTATCATTATCAGCATTCTATAAAAAGGAAAACTGAGTTTCCCAGGGACTGTGACAGACCCAGTCACACGGCCAGGAGGCACAAGAGCCTGAGGCTGCTGTATGGGAAACCCTTCTTCATTTCTGCCCACCGCACTGCCGTTCCCACGCCCCCTTCCGACAGCCGCCGAGGCCAGCGAGGGTCGCGGAGAGCACCCCGGGGTGGGGGCTGGCAGCCCTGGGTCCTACCCTGCCTCCGGCCCCCGGCTGAAACGGGACCTCTGTTCCTTCAGCGGCAGAATTAGGTGGCAGACTTAGCGTTAGCCTCCTGTGATCTTAAGTCCTCTCAACGAGGTCTATTACTTTTCTTTTTTTGAGACAGAAAATTGAAAAAATCTATCACAGGAATAATACCGTTCAGCGCTATTTCTCTGGTATCTCTGAGGTTCTTCTCATCTGAGTTCGTGGCTCCAGCCGCAGAACCAGGTCCTTGCTGAGGGGACAGGAAGTGCATATTCCGACCGGATGCATTGACTTGTGTGGGTCAGGCCCCTGCAAAGTTGAAGTCTGGCGTGGTGTATGTATCATGCTGCGTATGTAGAAGTGTTCAACGGGTGACGTGAAGCAAGGTGGGCACAAGTACGCCCATAAAGGACATTTGCAGTGGGTCTGATGAAGCAGGAAAACACGTTTATCTCCCTCAAAAAGCCACGTGTGGTATACGTTCCCATGAAACCCCTTGGGCTGCATCACGAACTCTGTGCTTAGGCACATTTGCATACGAGGCAGGTAAATAGGTGGACTCCATCACAGCATCTCTAGGGGCTATGATGAGCTGCGTGGGAAAGCTGCGGAGGATAAGTGGATGATGACCCTTTACGCCAGAATGAAAGTTGATGACAGCACAGCAGCCACTTGCAACCCATACACGTTCCACGTGGAGAGTCCGCGCTTCCGGAACGGAGCCGCCCGCAGTGTGGTTCTCGGAGTCGCGCACCCACACTGCACGCAGCTCCCTAAACATGCTGTATTTTTCTCTGAACATCAAACACCGTTAGGTCCTATGTCAATTTCGTAATATTTTGAAAGAACAAAATATGGCATAGTAAGCTGACATATTTTCCTTCGTCGAGATATTCTTTTGTGTATAAACTCTTTACAGATTTTTCTCACCATTTTCTCCTCTTTGAAAATTGACAAAAATGTACATGATGGCGAAGTGAAGGGAATTATCATTTCTTTCAGCAGTTATTGTGTTCTCAAATTCCTGTTGCGTAAATATCAGCATGATTTCACAATTATTGTATTAGAAATAAATAACAAATACTTGTCTACATAAACTGTAAGCGCCTAGAACACCTTCGTAGAATATATGATTTTTAACACAGGCAAAAATATGTCCCTTGTGGCAATTTTGAACTAGTAGGGAATTCAGTTTTAAAAAAGTACGGTGAAGTTCAACTTCACTCATTTACGCATTTAAAAAAATATTGACTGAACTCCTACTATGTGCCAGGCAGCAGACCGATATTGCTAAAAAGTACATCCCTGCAAGAAACTTTCGGCATAGTGAGACAGATCAGTAGGCAATTAAATGAGAGAGAAAAAATGACACGTTGTGTACACTTCCACAGAGGAAGTGAACACTTTGAGAGGACAGAAGTCAGCTGGAAAAAGCCCATTTCGGACGAGGGGACGAGGGGGAGAGGGGTATTTCTGTGCTCCCGCCGGGCGAGGACGCACCAGGCTCTGATGAGGAGTTTGCTAAGCCAGGCTGCCCGTCCGGGGCGGAGACCCGGGGACACAGCGGATGTTTCAGGAATACGTCCTCTGCTTTGTCCTTCAGTGTCGTTGGTAACCATTATCTCAGGGAAGGAAAATCCAACTCTCTGCACAGAGATTTGTCGAGGAGGTGGGCATTCTTGAAAGTTGTAGTGATTTGGGGAAAAGGAAGAAATTAGACCTAAGACACAGCTTTCAGGGTGGGGATGGGGGAAGTACTTACATAATTAAAAAAATTTTTAGTGGGTACTATGCTAAGAAATGGACATCTCAGAGCAATGATGTCTGCTTGGATTTTCAGGTTATAGTAAGTTTCTGAGAACCAGTAACGTGTCCTTACAGGACATAAAACA
This sequence comes from Phyllostomus discolor, assembly GCF_004126475.2. Classification (NCBI taxonomy): domain Eukaryota; kingdom Metazoa; phylum Chordata; class Mammalia; order Chiroptera; family Phyllostomidae; genus Phyllostomus; species Phyllostomus discolor. Next base: position 30,519,845 of record NC_040916.2, on the reverse strand, counting down.
GTCTGACACTTTTTGGCCTCTAGAGTAGTAACTGCTTCTCATTTGTTTCTTCTTATTCACTGTGAATGCATTTGATTTCCAAACTATACACAGTATCTGGGGAAGAGTGGAAAAGCTCAAAATTGTCAAAAACACCTCAACGTATTTTCATGTGAACTATCATTTCAGAAAAAAGTGTTCATGGATCATCTCAAAGACCGACTCAACTAAAGTTGCCTGTCATTATACACGAATGCCTGTTCAGGGCTGTTTTGTGTTGTTACGAAATATTTACACTGCACCCCGGAGAATAAATTAGATAATCTTTTCTAACGCTATTAGAGAAGTTTAATGAAAATTAATTTTTATCAATTTTCCATACACATTTATGATAATGGCATAACATATCTATCTAATGCCACCCCAAGTTAATGAAAGGGGGAAATGAATTACATTGGTTTTGTGGACATAAAGTAAGAACTTGCCTTTTTTTATGACTATTCTGAATTTTTTTAGGTGCAAATATTCCTAAGTGACTGGTACAGAGTGAAAAGAATTAAATACAGAATGGAATTGGCTCACCGCCCCCTTTGTCTCTCCGCTGGGTGATCACACGGCCGGGTTGACAACCAGCTCCGGCCGGTGGGTTCCAGGGAGCTTCCGCGGGTGGAGCCGTCTCCACGCATCCGCTCAGCCGTCAGACGACTTCAGCAGCTCTAATTCTCAATTAGGTGCGATTCTAGAACACAGGTGCCAGTTAACTGTCATTTAAAATCAATTTTGAAATAAATTTAGAGCTTATTAGGGAGCTAACGCATCTATTCTGAGATAAAAAGTAACAGAATCCAAATTCACTGGGAAGAAGGTACATTCTGGAGCAAGCATTTTGCAAAACTTGAAGATCTCAAGAAGGTCTCAGGAAACTCATTAAAAAAAAAAAAAGATATAATAATCTGACCTGGAAGCTAAGCCTTAAAACAATCAAAGCTGAAGTCTTGCCCCAGTCTCAAGATGAAAAATTAAAGTTTTATCAGAAAAATGAGTAGACACCACCAGGTGAGATCCATAAACATCTTCTCCATTTTGACATAATGTTAAGAAAGAGAGAATGGTTCATTCATAAACATTTTACACACGCATTACACCGATGAGGGCAATGGAAAATTACCACATCAGTTAGGAGTTTCGCTGTTCAGGTTCTAAGCTGGCTGGAAGGACTTCCGCTCCTACCGGAGGCTGGCAACCCCCCCGTTTCAGTGGGTCCTGTGTGAAAGGTAAACCAAAGCAGAGATCTCGATGCACACACAGTGACTCAGGAAAACACGAAGCTATGTTAGCCTGGAGTCCACCTGGCAGAGTCAGGGGCCTCTCTGGGGTTTTGCATCTCCTTGTGAATGCCTGATGCTGCCCCTCGCATTTTATAGTAATTATTGGTTCACATACCTTCTCCCCCTCCCTCGTGGTGCTGGGAATACACAGTGGGCCCCTCCACGTTTTCCGTTCTCTCCCCCGAATCTCTGGGAGCTCAGTAACCAGGAAAGGAACAGATCGATGATGAAGCGGACGAGAGAACGGGGAACAGGGCCAAGTTGAAACTAAAATCAGCTGGGCATAAAACAGAAGTCAGTTAGAGAGAGGGGGAAATAGCCTCTTGACTCCTTCCTCCCTGCAAGACCATGGAGACATGGAGAAAGGAGAACGATACATTAAGAAACAATGAATTTGGGGTGCTCCAAAGTTCATTAGAGGTTTGGCATGTGTTGGTGGGGAGGCGGAAAGGGGGGTGGTGAAACACAGTCTCCTTCGGCATATTCGTATTCCCATAAGCCTCCGCATCACCACCATCTCCTCGTGGCCCTGCGCTCTGCCCCGGGCCCCCTCTTCACGGTCTCACCAGGATCCGGTTCCGTCTCCTCTGCCCAGGCCTCTCTGCCCTGTCCGCCGGCCTCCCTGTGCGGCAGGAGTTCAGCTCCGTGCGCTTTCTTCTTCCCGTGGCCGTCCTTCAAGGAACAAAGATGGTCTGCATGTCAGGATGCTGTTTCCACTGAAATGTCATCCTGGTACAGAAGGGTAAAAATAGAAACAATTTTGGATAACTAACACTATAAGAGTAGCCATCTGCTCCTCGGAGAGGGAGGGATGTGTTTTCTTGTTTCTTTCCTTGAGCTCATCCAAAAGATTTCCTTCCAAAAAGTCTTAAGAAGATGATCCTTCTCCAAATAAAGTCTCTGATATTTTATGACCAGAGAGTGAACTTGTGAATGCCCTGGGTGAGCTTTAAGCAACTCGTCAAATATCGTTGGTGGATGCTGCATAGAATGTTCCAGAAGCCCTCTGGAGCCCCGTCGGACGGCCAGGCTACCATTTTCCAGGCTGAGAAAGCCCCGAAAGTGAGGCAAGCGGGAAGGAACGCCGCGGCAGATGGCACGCCAGCTGCACCGCGCGCGTGTGGGTACACAGCAAGCAGGGAATACACTCCCCACTCGTTGGAAACCATATGGGCGCGGAAGGACACGCATCGGAGGGACAGCAGCTTCTGAAGAGACGGTGCGAGGGGACCCATGGGTGCCGAAGGCAGCGGTGCTGGCTCCCAGGAAGGGGCCGCTGAGTGCTGCTAAATGTTCTGACGCCTCAAATAATTCCCCTTCAGGTATTACCATCATGGCCACTGTCTAAGAACTCTATGAGAATACAGTGTACAGGATGTCTTGAAATATACTGAGTTAATGCCAACTGGATTTAGTGGTTTTTCGGATCAGTGTGAATAAAAATGCAAACACTCCTAAACTTTAGGTATTTTTTATTATTTCTTTATGGTGTTAAGTCCCACAACTTTATACGACTTGGGTCATAGTTACTTTTGAAAATGTCAATGGGATAAAGCAATTTAAAACAAAAAAATATTTAAAGACCTAGGTTTTATAGTTTATTTGGATTATAATATTGGGTTACACACACTCCTCTCTTTCAGAAAAATTCTAATCTAAGTCTATAGTGAACCTTTATTTTGTCTGCATAAAATATAGCAGATCATTTATTTGCTACTTATTACGAAAAGTCTCGGGCAATCTCAGACGAAGCACAGGACCTCTGGAGCGCATGCCGCACCAACTCCACTAACTGTACGAACAGCAGAAAGCTCAGCCGAAACAACAGGACTCGGAAGTGCCCAGTAAATGTATAGAGAGGACATAGAGAAGCACGTTTTGATCTTCCCTTATCTGCATTAGTTACGTTTGCCTACTAAGAATTTTATTACAAAGCTGCTTGGAATGCTTGCCAGAAATGACCCATGAATAGAGACAGCCCCAGTGATAACTGCACCAGTGAGACTGTTAGGGCCCATGCTGACTTTTGCAGAATATTTCAGCACGGGATGCTGTACCTGCCTCATCCACAATGGTATAGGATACAAGCCGCAGGAAACAGAGAGGAGTACTCTGGAGGTGGTTTTAGAGACAGTATCTTAGACGCATGTATAAATGGTTCCACGTTTAAGTCTGCAAGGAAGAAAGAACCGAGAAACACGTTCTACAAACATAGTGTCAACATTTCTTAAAATCAACATCCCCATATGAATTGTAAGTAAAAAAAATGTACTAACTTATTTTAAAACAGAGACCGTATCAATTTTAACAAAGTTATTTTTATATTGAACATGTGTGGAGCATAGTTCTTAGTTTAATTCCATTATTTCGTTAAATTCTCTCAACCATCCTGTTATATAGGCCTTTTTTGTTTGTTTGTTTTAGAAATTAAAAGATGGGCACAAAGAGGGTAAGCAATTTGTTCAAGGGAAAACAGCAGTGTTAGAACAGAACTTTTTAAAACGCGATCCAATAAGTTTGAAATTTATCTCCAAGCTATGCTGTTGTTTCTAGAAGAATCTACCTATAACATTTTAGTGCTGATTATTTTTAGAAATGAAGAGAACTCCTAACATTTAAAAATACTCATATCTCTATTTGGCAGCTAACTAAAGATTTAGTTGCCTCTAGGTGAAATTTAATACACCTGATTTTCCTCCTAAGGGTTGGGCAAAAATTAATATGCCAAGAATTCTTGATATAGGTAAACCATTGTTTCAATTCAGTGAAAATTAACTTTAGTCTTATTTTTACTTATAGTCTGATCAGTGCACTGCTAAAGTATTTTACCCTTCACATGGGGCCTTTTTTGGCAGGAGAAATGTTGATAATGCCTAGGTCTATACGAACACCTCGCATGAAAGATCCAAACAACGTCAAGCATCAGAGTCACGTTTCTTGAGAATTTCAGGTGGAGTGGCGCTGAATTAGAAGCACACGTGAACGTGCTGGTCTGTGACAGAGAGGTTTGCATTTGCATTTATTACAGAATTGAAATCTTGGCAGAAATGTAAAGTTTTATGTGGGCAGAGCTTCTGGTTCGGAAAACCTTGCTAAGGAGATTCTAGTCATAATGTATTGCAGGAATGATTTACAATCTAAGCCCCTTCAAAAATCCTTGGGTCTGGATCCTATAACGTCACTGAGTTTGGTGTTGCAAGTTAACTTTTCAGATGGAAGGTGAACTTTTAGCCCTACATATGTCTGAGACTCCTGGTTTACTCGGGGAAGCTTTAAGAAAGTGGGGAGCCTGCTGCTTCAGGCCCAGGAGTGGAGTACGGAGATCTCTATCCATGCCCTGGCTCCATGCTTCTTCCTCAAGTTCAGGGTCGTTGAACATGTCTCCTGCCCCAAGTCATTAGATGTTGAAATTGGCACAGAGGCAAAGTTGAATCACAGGTATGTGTACTTGCTGTTAACACTCGCATGTGCATCTTAGATGTTCATGGATTCGGCAAGAAGCTCTTAAGAATGAGTCCCCGTGCTAGGAACTTTGCATCCAGCTACACACAAAGGTCATGCCCCCTTGCGTGCTGCTGGGCAGCAGATAAGAAGCATCCGGTAATACCTACTCTGAAAAAGAGATAAAGCAGAATAAGGAGATGCAAACTACCGATGAGGGGGTGCTACGTGGCGTGTGATCGGAGAACTGACTGAAAGGGGAGAGTAAAACACTCTGCTTTCTGGAGGACCGGCATTCCAGAGTGTTCCAGAGTGTTCCAGAGTGGAAAAGGCCAGCGCGGAAGTCCCGGTCGGGAGCATGCTGGGCGTGTCCAAGGATCTCACGTGTCAGGTGCCTCATTACTCGTCCCCGTCAGGTGCCCGCGGTCCACCTGGCCTGGAACTCTCTTCCCTCCTCCTTCGCCTCCCGTGGCGGACCCCCGAGACCCACATCGCCTGTGCCACGTGGTCATCGAGCCCTCAGACCGGCTCCCCGCCTTCCCCTGCCCGCGTGTACACACGTCTAGTTAACCGTTTCTCGAAGACGGGCTTTTCTTCTCTGCCTGTATGTGTCTCCACCTGACCCCCAGTGCCTCAGAAGCAGGGGTTTTCTCTAGTGACCTTGGGAGGCTCAGAGCCTGGTGTGGCACTTGGGCCATCATGGCACTCAGCGGAGAAAGACAGCACGACCCGGCCACGAAATCACTTTATGTGACCTGTTTCCTGTTCTTCAGATGATAACGGGAAAATCTCGATTTAAGGCATATCCTTAGGCAGAACAAAAGGACAAAGCCTGCTCTTTGGAGATGCTGCCATCGTGGGAGAATCCCGATCTTAAAACTCGCCACTTTGCTGGGAATCTTGTTTATGAAAATGCGTGAAGGCGCCGAGACACTAGCAAGGAAGCCTCGTGAATAAAACACGACATCAAAGACTCTCTGTTCTGCGTTGGAAGGCAGAAAAGGGCATTAAATGGAAAAAATTAAAAAAAAACATTGAATTCTTGCTTCCCCTGATTTTCATAATTAGAGCAATTATCAAATTAAGACATCATTTGCCTGGGCCTGGTATCTGTGTGACTGAGTGTTAGAAAACAGACGAATCGGTGGCCTAGAGTTACAGTGTCTCTTTTCGATTGCATAGACACGACTAAAATTACACGTTCATGTGGATTTGGTAACGTATGCGTGTCTCAGGAAGATATTTTATTTGCGTTTTCTGAGGTTGGAGACCTGATTGTTTTCTTGCCTCTGGCGCAGCAGCACCCAGTTGGATTGCTCCGACAAAGCCCCACCGGGCGGGTCCAGAGGCAAACCTGATGGCGTGGTCGCTGAGCGAGGCCGCCGTGTCTCCCGGGCTGGACGCCCGTCTGTCCCCTAGGGAGGTGGGTCTTCCTCACCGGGGGTGCGGGTGCCCAGCAGGGCCGCCTCCCAGCCTCCTCCTCCTCCCGTGATGGAGTCCTCCCACCTGCCCTCCTCTCCACCCAGGCAGACACTTGTCCCCACCTGGTGCCCTTCACCTTATCGGACCGTCGGTGAAGGCTTCCTTTCCTAGATGCTCTGATACATCCCGGGGTGGGGGACCCTGAGGAAAACACACAGCTGGACACCTCGGTCAGCCAAGGTTGCAGTGGTGGAGAGCCGAGGGTGGGGGCCGGCGTGATAGTGGGTCGTCTGCGTGCGACGGGAGACGTCAGGGGAAGTCTTGGGGGGTGCTGGGGAGACTCAAGGAAAACGCCCGACTGTCCTTGGCAAGGTTTCCTGGAGACAGTACCGTGGGAGCCGAGTGGGGAATGAAAATAACCTTTAGGTGCAGACACCATTCGAGGCAAAGGCAGGGCGCCCGCAAGGGCAGTAGGGCAGGATGGGAAGGGTGTGAGTAGCCAGAGGGCCGCACGCACTCCAGAACCAGGGGTCTGTTCAGCGTGCTGAGGGGCGTCTTTGGAAGGAACCACGTGTCCGCAGTGCTTCGTTCTCACTGGCTAACCCCCCGCTCTGCGCTGGCAGGCGCTCCGCGAGCATGGTTTGCTTGGCTAAATGAAGACTAAATTGGCCTTGCAGCAAACCCAGACCTGCCCATCACTGAAAACAAGAGAACTGGTGTTAAAGGGTATACCGAGAGGGTATTTCCAGTCTCAAAACCTGAAGTTTCCAAGCCTACCAACACAGAAACACTAGTGCGGTTTCCATCCACTTCAGCCTAGAAGTCCTTGCTCCAGAAGTCCCCTGCTCTTGATTTGGACTGAGCGCCTCTCCCCTGGAAGCCCACTTTCTTCCCGCAGTGGCAGGGGTGCCGTTGTTTTAATTATCCGAAGAGAGGTGCTCTGAGTGCAGGGGTGGCGAGAGAGTAGGGCCCCACTGGCGCCCAGTGAGTGGTCAGCCCCCGGTGCTGGTCAAGGGGTTCTCTCCAGATGGCCAGCGTTGAAACTAACTCAACTTTTGAGCTCCAAAAAACAATAATTTGTTTTTTAAATGTCACAGACATTGGAGGCGGTTCGTGAACAGTCCAATTTCACATGGTAAATCCATGAACGGTCGGGGTCTAACACAGATGACGACTCCCACGTTTTGGGGGTCTTCCTAGGAATTGTTTCTCCGGGTGCCTACCTGCAGAGTCCTTAGATCTCACCGTCGGTCGGAAGGACTGCTGAACGGGAAAGAGAGGCCCTGAACCAGTTACCCTCCTTCCTGAGCTACGCTCGCCCGCACTTGCGTGAGGGTGAGCGTCCTGACCCTGGCCCGGTCACAGCCCCCGGGAGGTGAGTGTGCAGCCTGCGAAAGTGCTCTGGGGACAGGGACAGCACGGGGCTCCAGCGAAAGCAGAGCTGCGGAGGGAGGAGTGACGCACCAAGGAGGCTGGAGCGGGTTTTCCCTGGACACGGCGAGGGACCCAGAGCCCTCCTAAACCAAACCGGCCCTCTCACGCACGCTCCGCCCTGAGATTCAACAAAGCGCCAGGAGAGGAAATTCAGTGTTACCTTCATTAGCCACCACAAGCAATTAAACCGTGATACAGTTTTTTTTTTCCCCTCAAGAGAAAACGCCCTTCAAGGCCCTATTGGACTGGAAGGATGTAGGATAACTGTCACCTATTTACCATCACTTATTAGGCCATTTTAGAGCTGTCATCATCATCACCAGATAGAAGACTAGATAACAAAAAAAATTGTAAACATGTGATAAACTAATATTGCCCACTTGTATTCTGCTTGTTCATAATTATTGTTTCTAATTACAAGGCGGCATACAAGTTTAGGTAATACCCATAGACAGAGAGTAAACAGATCATGGCTGTCCCTGCAAATCCTTCTCCAGCCCCCGTCTTCCTTACAGATAATGAATACTAAAAATCACATTTAACTGCGATGCTGAAATGACCCTGGGCTTCCGGATCTGAGGTCGCGCTCATCACGGGGCACCTGGAATCCGTGCCGCCTGCCCACCTGAAGGACCAGTTTGCCTTTGCCCACTAGGCTGAAATCCAAGTCTTCTGTTTCTCCATCGTCTAACTGGTGTGAATCCAAACAATTACCTGGGAGATTATCCTATTCACACCATTTCCTGGGAGTCCTAGCAGCCTCCGAGACTACAAGAAGAGACTTATCTTTCACCTACACTTCCGAAGAGGCAATTTCATCTTGCATTGATTGCGACACTTGATCCATCATTACAAATGAGTTTCCGATAAACTACTCAGATTTCCTGGCTGGTCTTCTAGGGTTATACATGCCCACAGGGGGGCAGGGGGCAGGTACAGTGAACGTGTGAAGGTGGAACGGGTCTGCTGGGGGCCATGCTGCGCGGGAAGGGACAGTCCCGTGTGGGAGGAAGCAGCTGCCGGGTAGCTGCAGCCAGTCCTCACCACGCGAGAATGTGGGCTCGGTGGCGTCTGAGCTTCCAAAATTTCAAGAGAAGCTGAAAACCCAGAGAGATTCCTGTAAAAAAAAAAAAAACACATCAGATACCCTGCTGTTTATATACCGGCTTAAATTTTTAAAGAATGTTGTGCAGAACAAAGAACGCATTTAGGGACCAAATTCCGTCCGCTGGCAGTGAATCCGCAGCCCGCACGCATAACACCCCAACTTTGTTCACTGCATCCACTGATGAATTTGTAATGTGCGTGTCTGAGCGCCCGTCCAAATGGGTCCAGGGGTGGTCTTCATCATCTGGGTAAACAAGCACATTTGCATTCGTGCGAGCTGTTACCAGCCCTGCTCGTTCTTCACGACACCAGGGAAGGTGCCCTCCGCACCTGCCTCTGTCGTGGAGATGGAGCAGTTTTCCTTTAGATTCCACCTGGCTCTACCTGTACATAGACACACGTCCATTTGGCAATGAAAAAGGCATACCAACCTCATTAAGACGTTCATATAAAATCCTGAGCGTGTGAACACTGCTTTGAAAGACTGATGCTGGGATGCCGCGACCGGTCAGTGCAGACCGTGACAAGCTTGGGTCTCCGACGGAAGAGAAATGGGCGTTTCCCGAGGGGCTGTGCTACCACCTCACCCGGCGGTTTTCCAACTTCGTGCCGTGGAACTTAAGGGCGGTGCTTCCTTAGCACGTGGTGTGCTCCCACATCACGGTGCTGACGGGGGGCTGTCGTGTGAAATGGGGATGTCGCCTGGAAACAGGAAGCTGAAGGAGAGGGGTCTTCTCTTCAGGTCAGCGGCCTTCTCGGGGTCCACAGAAGGATTTCAGAGCATCCTGAGTCACCAATATGCAGCAGGGTCTGCGATGGCACTTTCTGAATGACTTCTGTCACAGTCTCAAATGGATTCGTAAACCAACATGATAGTGAGGACACATCATTCTATTTAAAACCATGGGCGGAAGGTAGCGTCCATCTGGCTCATGGGCCGTGAGCAGCCCATCCGGGGCTCTCAGCAGACTGTTCCAGCCTCAGGTTGCTCACCTGCAGAGTGGCGGTAAAACAGCATCCCCCTCACGGCGCTGCAGCGAGGCCCGGAGGAGGCGGGCATCGTGGAGGGAGTGGCACAGCCCTTCCATGCGGCGAGCACCCCGTCGGCATCAGCACCCCGTTATTCCCGCTGTCGCCCCTGCTGCTCTTCAGCACACCGAGCGCCCCGAGGAAGAGCCACAGAAATGAGCACCCTGTCACGTTCGTGGACGAAGAAATGAAGACACGCGGACGGCAGAATAGCTCTGTCTTCGTGGGTGGGCCAGGGCAGAACTTCTGGGGATGTGCTGTTGGTTCGGGTCTTGAAAGAGAGGAGACGTTTTACCACGAGGGGAGGTAAGGGAAGACGGTGCCAAAGCAGAGGCAGGGGGCGTGGGGGTGAGACTCGGGGGTTCCCAGGGATGGAGACCCTGCCAGGGCGAGAAGCCTGGTACCATGTAATCCACCGGGGCCAGGCGTGCAAAGGCAGAAAAAGAGGCCGGACAATACATTGGAGTTTTAACACTCTCGTGAGCTTGATTTAGAAGCGATGGGAAGTCACCGAAGGTTTTCAGCAGGAGAGTCTGATCGAATAGGAAGCTAGTCCTTACCGTCTTGTCCGGGACAAACTGACGTGGGACGGTAACCACTTGTGTATGTTTACCACATGCCGGGATTGCATCCCACATCACCTTTCTCAGCGAATCTGAGACGTTCACAGTGTCCGTGTTCCCCAGGGGAAAACGGAAGTGGGGGGTCGTTGGCTCTCCGAGACCAGAGCCAAGTCAGCGGCGCAGCTGCGCTGTCAGTGACTCTGAAAGATGCCAAAGCCGCGTGTGTTTCCGCTGCTCTGTGGGGGGCGGGACAGGAAACCAGGGCCCTTCGGCCGCTGCAGCACAGTGGCCCCCAGGCCTGACAGTCAGAGGCCGCTTCTGAGGAACGTAAACAGAGTTTTGTTTTGTTTTGCTTTGTTTGGACAGATTCCGTATAAAAGAGGGAGAGAAAGCCGCATTCCAGGATGACTCAGAGGTCACGAGCTTGGGAAAGTGGTAACACGAACGGCAATACTTAAGACGAGAATCCAGTCGACACACAGTTATTACTCTTTGTTTTGGAGGTCAGAGGCACACCGGTGCAGGGAAAAATGTCACGGTGGAGACACTGAGGCCTAGAGGACATCAAGGAGAGAGGGGCCCGGTGCGAGGCCGGCGGAAATGCCACTGCAGACAGGGAGGGCCGGGGGTGGTCGGGACCCCCCGTGGGTAGTGTGCTGGGGACCTGCGAGCTTCCTCGGGCAGAAGCGGATGGGAGAAGGCCCGCCCTGACGCTGCCCAGCAGGAACCAGAGGCTCCCACGCCCGCCTCTCCGCTGACGGTCAAGGTCTCCGGGACAGCCCCTGCGCCGCGGGCACCGCTGAAGCCCTCGGAAACGTCCACACTGCAGTCAGTACACGCCATCGACACCCCACACGTGTTCCCGGGGTCAACAAATGCATGCAGCACCAAAAAAAAAAATCTAAGGCGTGGGACCAGGGACGGGCCCAGGAAGCAAGGTGACGAAGGTTGGTTAGGTAACGGGAAGACACGGGGAGTCCTCCCGGAGAGCCACGTGCTTCCGGGAGGGAAGTCGGGATGAGGACTGAAAACGGGCCACTGTGTGTGTCTGCCCACAGCGTGTGCCACCCTACAAAATGTGTCCCCGAGGGGGGTCCCTGCGACGGATCCCTGGGATTTGGGGGCGTACGCCCTTTGGCGAGCTGGGAACCAACCTGTAGGAGGCAAGTGTCTGGAACAACCATTGAGCAGCATCCCCGGCCTCCCGGGTCGGGTGCGGGAGACGCATAGGCAGTCAGGGTGGTGCGGGCTGCGTGGCAGGCATCCTTGTTTAAAGTGCTTCCTGCTGACAGCGCAGGCCGGCGTGCACCGGAGGGAGGACACGGAACACGACACGTGTGTCCACTGTGGTCCTCGGACCGTCTAGACCCTCCGGCGCAGACATCTCCTGTGAGAATGCGCTGGTTTGCCTAAAGATTCAAGATGTGCGGTTGTCGGGGTGGGCGGTGGCACGGGCAGTGAAAGAACGCACCAAGCGGAGGAGGTGTAGAGAGGAGAAGTTTTTGTTCTCCCTCTCCCCAGGGAGGGCAAGGGCCGGGTGTGGAGGGGTGCCCCGGCCCTGAGGGGTGGCGGCTGCGGGTTTCTGCAGGAGACGGGGGTCGTGGAGCAGGGAGCTCCCCTCGGTCTCCTGTGGGCTCCCACGGGCTTCGGCGTTCTCTTTGGCCCCGGGTCCCCGGTCACCGGGGTCTGGCGTGTCCCGTTCTAAGTCCCTGGAGCCTCTGCGCCCTCAGGGTGCTTCCAGTACTTTTCCAGTGCTGAGGATAAAGGCTCGTAAACCAGTGGGGGTCAGTCATGCTTTATGGGGTCCAGCCAGCTCTGGGAAAGGGGGCCTGAGAAGGGGGCCTTTGTGCTGTTGGGGGGAGGGAGGAGCTCCTCACACTGCAAAATATCCTGAGAATACACGTATAAATGGAAGGATCACAGTCCTCCGAACAAAAGCAGATGTCTCTGGTAATTATGTTTTCATCTTTGATTGCTTCCAATGCTTGTATCTTTCCGTGACAAGCGGATGCCAGTGACACACTCAGCCTAACAAGAATCACGTTTTTGTTCCTGGAAAACTGAAGACTCGTGAACATGCCAGACCTTTCTGGAACTCAAATATGTCCATTATTCTTTTTAATCCGGAGGACTTTCCGCAGAATAAATATTCAGACGTTCAATTATGTATGAGGTAATGCTATTATAATATTTCATGGGACTGCTTTGAGAAAAAGGCACTAAAACCTAATAATAATCCCATTTGAATAGCATTGTTTTATTGTTAAAAATAAGGATAGAAAGAGAAGCAAGTGTAGTTTTCTCTCACAAAAACCAGGCTAGGTGTGCTCGAGGCGCAGGAGACTTAACAGACTTCCTGGCGTTTTCAGCTATTGTCTTATGAAGTCCGGAAACCGCAGCCACGATCCTTTATTTTAACCCACCGGAGAGGCCCTGACACCTCTGAATTACTGCGCGATCGTTGATCAAGAGCCAGCATGGCCTCTTGAAGCCCACGGTCGCTGACGGGAAGGAGAGCGATAGACTATAGACTCAGGGATTTTAAAATGTCAAGGAACACGAATAATTCATGCATCCGGGGCCCATAAAGCCGCCGGCCGGCGCGCCAGTAATCACGCCCTGCCCGTCGGAAAGCAGGTCCCACGAACACGCTGGTGTTTTAAGTGAAGAGGACCTCACAGAACACCGGGAAAGGGAAACCATTTTCTCAGCCACATGTGGTTGCTGCATGGTGCCTCCCAGACAGGGTCCCCGCTGCAGGGCCACACACATGGTCCCCTGGCAGAAAGGCCCGGCGTGGCGCCCGAGCACAGGGCGGAGGCGATGGAGAGAGATGCACAAAGTACATACCGGGGCCCGAACCAGGCCAGTGTGCGGGAGGCCACGAGAGGGCCCACCCGCAGGTGGCGTGGGAGGGAGGGAGGAGGGGACGGGAAATGGCCAGTGCCTCGAGGAAGCCTCCACCTTCGTTAACACTCGCTGAGGTTCCTGTTTATAATTATTATTTCAAGAGAGTCTCTTTTAGAAGCAAGACTTCAATCCAAGGCTCCGAAAGCTTCCTGGCTCTTCAGAAACTGGTTTTGGTTTTTGGGAGGTGGGGTGGGGTGCTTCACTTTAGAAAGAAGGTTTGAGTAAACAGCTGCATTGGAAGGGGAAGGGAGGACTGGACACAAGAGAAAAGGGAAATTGTATTTTATTGAGCAATTTTTTTTTATCACCACGTTGGGAACCAAAACATTGACTATGACTATCCAGTATGTCTCCCTTAAAAACCTCTTTCGATCAATCATGAATGAGAAGGAAAGGGGGAAAATGTTCACCCAGGTCTTGTTGTCCACACACAATTCTGTGCCTTTTCTTAACTCGTCAGCACGCTCAGGGTCCTTAAATTTCGAATCTGAGTCACGTGCTGGAGAACCTTGAATGCCAGTCACCCATGCATAGAGAGACACACAGGTCCCTTAGGTGGCACTGATGAAATCCTTGATGTGACTTGTGACCCTTCAGCTAACGGTATGTCCTCTGAAGTGACAAAATCACCAGAAAACATAAAAAAGAGCGCTTAGTTACAAAGGGGCCCGCCGTCCATTATTTACATCTTTCCCTGAGAGTGAGGAGGAGCAGGGTGCATGCTAAGGAACTGAGACTCAACGTGGAATGAATGATTCTTCTTCCTGGAACGCCAAGTACTGATTTCCGACTGGCCATTACGAGGAAAACAAATAATAATTAGAATGTAATACTATTTACACTTCTGAAAAAGAACATAAAATATGTATATAGAAGCTCTCGAGCTAATAAAAATATAAGGTCAATTACTTCAAAGCATTTCACATGGGTATTGCTCCACCACTAATAAAACAATCCACTTTCTTAAGTCCTATTTAAAAAGTCTCCCTGTGAAATCAAGAATGGTTCAGCGCACGGGAAGTTACAGCCTGGTTTAAGAAAATTGCATTTTACTGCCCTTCTATTGATTTTTAGCAAATTTAAAACTGCCACTATCTGCTGATTCTGCTTATCTTTGGATTTCCAATGCCCACAGTATTTACACAGCACTGAAACATTACTGTTTCAGTGTGTTGTATTTATGATGCAGCTCTTTTTTGTGTGTGGTTTGTACAGCCAGCTTGCTACCAGGAAGACACTTTGATGTCATCTCCTTTTGTAGCATACAATGAAATCTATTTTTCTTTAATCAGCAGCAGCATATTGACTGGGAAATAAAACAATTCCTCATTTCCTTCCTCCTCCCCTCTCCTTTTTAAAAAGTGATCAGTATTTCAATTGGTTTGTATTTGTGGTTTTCAATAAAATTCATAGTTAGTATTAGTGGGAGTTTCAATACTTGAAAATCACATTCAAACAAACACAGCATCATCTTCAAATCAGCCCAAGTAAAGATATCACAGTACTAGTTTCTTACTTGGCTTATGGGTGAGAATTCTACCCAAACATAAACATATTATTCAGCTCCTGCTATCCATAAAACCACGTATGTAAAATAGACATCACAAAGCATTGGATCAATGCTAGTCCCATCAATTTTGCTTTATTTCCCTATGATTTTGCAAATGATTTATTCAGAAGACAGGCTTATGAGATGTTTAGATATCTTGGTAAAAACAATTAATGAGCATCGATGAATATAAAAAAAGAACAGATTTTTTCCAAACTCTTGATGAATGTGTTTCTTTTCCTAAGATAGACATGACCATACAAAAGCTATAGATTCCGTTGCTAAGCATCCATTAAAAATGTAACAGCCACGTGTGCTGAAAGCCACATCGCTATGGCAAAAGTGAAATTTGCATTCTGCATGCAAATCCGTCATCGTGACTGAAGCTCTCAGTGGGACGACCGTGGGGGCCTGCCAGCAATTTTATTGTGACCCTGAAACGCATCATAAGGCCGTGATGTAGGCACATGTAAATGTCGGCACTTTCCCGAGACTTAAATTTAACTAGAAATCATGGCATTTTGCCTACCCTTTGAATTCACTTTACTCTGGAAATTAAACAATTGTGTTAATCAAAATAAATTCCGTATCATTGGGTTGTACGCCAATAAGTCCGCTTTGTTTGTTTGATGTTGTTTTTAACAGGACAATTTCCGGGCCGCATAGCAGACCTGAGGTTTTGACTTCGCTGTGCGGCTGAGAAACAGGGACGAGCGGGGGCTGGGGGACCGGGTGCTGGGGGACCGGGTTCATCCCTGCCTGTCACTTACTCACTCACGCGGCATTCTTTCCAGCTCGCTCCTGTGACGTGCGGAGCAGTGCGCTCCCGGGTGCCTGGCGCGGGGAATAACACCCCATACACATTAACTCAGTGCAGTTCATTCACAAACATCTTTCCACACCTGTGTTTGTTCAGTGAAAAGGTGCGGAACTAGAGGTGTTCACTGTGCTGTTTGCCACGAGCAAAAGTCATCTCCTGGCACCGTGGTTCCTCCCTGGCCTCTTACTGGGACGTTGCTGGCCGGTGAGACCATCCCCCCCACCCCCTGTCTGCGGTTACCAGCTTGGTGGCATCATATCGGTGCCCACCAAACAGAATTGCTCGAACCACGACGAAGGTCCTGCGACAACTCCAGGACGTAGCCTTTAGATTCCCTAAACAAAACAAATAAACTCCTGTTAGTTTCCAGATACTATAAATCCAAGTTCTCCAAAGGTGACATTGCTTGTAAAAAGGCATTTAAAGTATACATGAAAATGATCTTCACAGGAAATGAAATAATTTTATGGTATGTTGGGCGAGTTCCAAAGGTCTTGTGATGCACATGACTGTACAGTGATGTTCCAGTTCCTATTTCCACACCTTCTTTGGGATTTTAGAAAAACTCTCAACTTACCCTTAGTGTCTGATGCTTGACAAAAGGGAAGTATCGGAAATTTTAGTGTACATTCAGCCAAGGGCCTCAATCATGGATAATCGTCCAAACCAAGTCACCATTCGCCCCCCACCTGGCACCCCTGAGGGGGTGGGGGGGTTCCCATCTGCGGGGACCACCCCAGAGCGTCTCCCGTGCTGGGCGGCCCGCGACGCGTCGGCTGACGAAGCCGCTTTTCTCCTCCACTACCAGGGCCTCCGTCTGTGTTTTCACACGATTTTCACGATTCTAAAAATAAGTTTATCTCATGGCGTGCAATTGTGCAAATGTGTCAGTGTGCTTGTAAAGAACAGTCAGGCCATTTCATGATCTCCTCAGAGGCTGTTACGCGTTGAAACAGACAGAAACGTGCAGGAGTGTGAGTGCACACACAGGTGTGCACGAACGTGCATGACGGCTCCTCGCACATTCGTGTTACCCTCTTCAGCAGGGTTTTAAGTTGTCAGTTCTCACTTATTTAAAACCGTTTTCCGTATTAGGAACAAGCATAGAATTTTAACTCTGTGTCACTCCTTTCCTCCTCTAGGTGCGTTATCGTTGATTTCCCCGGTTCCATTTTGTGGGGTGAGTTGGTCCCCGAGTTGAGTGTGACACATGTCACTCTCACAGACGCCTCTCAACACGACTTTCCGTCGGTATCTAGTTGTCCCTTAGGACAGATCCTCCTTAGACACAGAGTTCACTGCCCCAGACGATGCAAATATTTTGAGGTTCCTGGTGTCTTTGCCAGGTCGGTTTTGAGAGGGACTGTCCCTCCATGCTCACTGTCCGTGAAGTGTGGGTCCCAGCGCACTGCTACCGCCAGGGTATTCCAGCGTCTGGAAAGTGCCAGTAACTTGCCAGCTAGCCGCTGGCATCGTGGGTGGTTCTAATGTGTATCTCTCGTCGGCTCACAGGACCCGGGCTGCCCTCCAGGTAGGGCTCACAGCTGATGGTGGGCTCACAGTGGATGGTGGGCTCCTGCAGGTGTCGTCCCTCGCTAGAACTTCTCACAAATAAACGTGCAGCTAGACTCCCAGGTGAGACCACTCTGGGAATCTCACACAGCACGAGCTTCGGACTTGACTTCCAAACAGATGGCCTCTCTTGGTGTAGAAAGAAAAGAATTCCCCAGACCTGTAGACCAGCATAGCACCTCCTTTATCCTCAGGCGATTGAAACACGGACTTCATATTAAAATATACTCATAAATTTAGCCCTGGCTGGTGCAGCTCAGTGGATTGAGCACTGGCCTGTGAACAGAAGGGTCACTGGTTCGATTCCCAGTCAGGGTACACACCTGGGTTGCAGGCCAGGTCCCTGGTGTGGGGCACGGGAGAGACAAGCACACATTGATGTTTCTCTCCTTCTCTTTCTCCCTTCCCCTCTCTCTAAAAATAAATAAATAAAATCTTTACAAAAATATACTCATAAATTTATAGATGAAGATTCTTCAGTAAGCAACCAGAGACCTAATCTATACATCCAAGCAATCATTTTAGATGTAATAGTGATAATTATCATTGAAAATGATCTTCAATTAATACAGCAGTTTTCTGAGTAGCTGCTGGAGGAACCCCATGTGATTGTCTGGAGAACAGCTTTATCTGCAACTCTACCTTGCCTTGTGTAGCTTTATGTGTAGAAACTGGTAAAACATATATCAGTATCATTAAGAATATGATCAGGATGTTATGTTGACTTTTCTACTTTCGAATTTGTAGTAGCTCACTTAGGAGTCCATACAGGGGCTATTGGTATCAGGTAATTAAATGGGTGAATGGAGGTACATATCTGAAATTAAATTTTGTTATTTAAATGGAACTCGCCTTAACAAAAGATCATTTAGACTATTTCCGTGTGGTGCCAAAATGAACTCATTCAAAACTGGTTATTAAATTATAAGAAAACGTAGGACGCACCCAGTTCGTGGAAGAGGTAGAGTTGCAATTAGCTGATGGTCCAAATTAGGAATGTAAAAAAAAAAATGGCAAAGTCTATTTGCAGAGTTGGAAAGAAGGTTTAATTAGTACTTGATAAGAGGCTGTTACAAAAGGAATCTTAGCTCAGAAATGGCATCATTTGTACCAACCCAATTGTGAAATGAGGACAACGTCCCTTGCCCCCCAATTTGCTCATGCTGAGGATTTATTTAATTATTAATTTGGGGAAATTGACGGGGAAGAATGATTTCTAGATAATAAGTTTCTCTGAATGCTACAGAATAAAGATATGTTATTTCCTCTCTGTTTAATAATTTCTGCACAGGGTTACTATGCTTATATCAATTAGATGCTTGCAATAAAACTTTAGTAAATAATGAATACACTGGGTACATTTCATGTATTTCTGAGGACCTTTGGTGATGTTGCAGGTTGGAAACAGTTTGTAAATATGAATAGTTTCACGTCCCGTGTATTTTAAACTGATCAGGAGGTGGAGTCCCCAGGGCCTATGAAGTGGAGAAAATCCAATTGTTCGTCCATTTGCAGCCCACAACACGGGGTACAATCGAGGGGCACATCTGCTGACACCAACACTTTCTCCAGGACATTGAAGGGCCAGGGAAACATCCAACGTGCTTCCGTAAGTTCCTCAGGAGACGCGTGCTGTGGAACGGTCTTCTCTAAGTCACTTCCAGTGCAAGTGCTCCCACGAAGAAGTCCGAGACAGATGGCCGCAGACAGCCGGGCGTTTCTCTGTAATTGGGATCCGATCTCCCCCCGGGCCGGAAGGCGGCCAAAGCGCCAAGGGAGTTCCTGATACATGGTCTCAATCTCCCAACACGAGACGGGCCCTCAGGTGGCCGCGATGCAATAAGGCTACCTTCCACATCCAGGCGATGATGACGATGGTCGCGTGAGCTGGATAACGTGTCAGAAACATACAAGGGGTTTTTAATAAAGCGGGAGGAGCGCGGGGATCAGCGGCTGACGTGTCACTGCTCGCTGACACCATAATGATGACAAGCCACTTCTTTGAAACACTTCTGCTTTTCAAAGCTTCCGAAAGAAATACAATTGACGCAATCTATCCTAGACAGGCAGACACACGATCCTTTTCCTCTGGAAAACAAGGCAGGCACTGTTGTTGTTGTTGTTGTTGTTGTTTTTAATTTCCCACTGCCGGACGCTGTTTCCGAAGCGTAAGGGCTATTGAACGCGTGCGGTAGCTTTCATTTGGTACTTGTGTCAACGCCACCCAATCACCGCGGCGGAGGTGGTTTTTCCTTAACTCCTCTCGCACCCCTGGGGCCTTCCGCCCTCCAAGACATAACAGAGAAAATGAAGTTTCACGGTAGTAGGAGAGATTAAAGCTACATGTAACAATTTCCAGACAGGAAGAATCGTTAAATTTTGAACACACTAAGGAAAACGGGTAAATCTGTGTGTGTGTGTGTGTGTGTGTGTGTGTGTGTCACTTCTCTAACTCCTTTAAAAACATTTCTTTCCAAAGTGAAGCTGGTCAGCACGCTTCATTCTTTTTCTAGAGATTGCCATTATTTTCCCCACGCTAAATGGGAAACGCTCTATTTTAAACAAAAACTGAAAGACATTTAAAATAAATCAAGTTACGTAAGCCATGTAACTCTTTCCCCCCAAACCATGAACAATTATGTCAGGAAAGATCACTCAGAAATTCAGTTTGCTGCTTGGAACCCCAAATGTTTATTTTCCCTGGGATCTGAAAATCCCCGGGCAATGGGGAACCCCAAGTCCCTCTGAGCGGATTTGCACTGGCGGCTCGCATGTATAGTAATACTTGAGACTTAGCGCCCAAAGGCTTGTCTCTCGCCTCCGTCATGGGTCACAGGAGGCCTCAGGAACAGTCTAGCAGAAAGCTGACACACAAGATGTTTAGCAGAAATATCTCCTGCTAAAATTTAGGCCCAAAACAAAACCAAACCACATCATCTCATGTTACTATTCCTTTCAGAAAAAACACGGAGCTCCCCACCCAGCAGGCAGAAGCGCCCCGGTGCCTGCCGATCGCTCGGACTTCTGTATAATAAGGAGGCACGGCGGATGGTGGGGTAGGTGCGAGGGCTGGGAATTGTCCTAATGACAAGGGTAAATGCATACGTGTGGTGCTGGGACCCCCCCTGGCAGGAAGAGAGGGGCTTCTCTTTTAGATCGAATCCTTTTAAAGTATGTGTTTGTGTTTGAAGTCCTTTTCCCGAAGAGCCCAGGGACCCGCGAGCAATAAAGGAGATGAGTAAACGCTCTCACCCTCTTGTGCTGTCAGCGTGGTGATCGGGGAAACTCTCCTGCACTCTGATAAATAAAACAGAAAGGGTAATTATTTTGACGTCCTGGCATTGCACGTTCATGGGTCAAGCCCACAGCTCCGTGGGCATTTGAGCCACTGCTCATAAGAACTACCTACTCCATGTTTTATTTTAGCAACTCTAAGTGGAATCTTAGGCCCCAGAGCAAGGCAGCTTCTGTGCTTTCTGTGAGTCTGCACCTACGTGAGAGTTTGTTTCTTAATTCCCAGTTAGCAACCAGTCTTTTCTTGCGTCCTTGGAAATCCGCCCGCAGGGACCACCATGGCCCCCCTGGCGCCTGTGGAGGATTCTCTCGCTCCCCAACGCATCCACACCTGTGACACTGTTTTTACTTAGCACAAAACCCTCATACTCACTATTTTGTTGTCAGGTTCGGTGTGTGCAACTGTTTTTAAACCGAACTTGTTTCAACGTGGTCTTTTCTTGTCCTTAGGTTTAATCAGCAGACTTTGTCTTTAAAGGATTTCCTTGTGAAAATGTAGCAATTTGGCGGTATGTCCGTATTTTGAAATGGGAATAGTGCCACAGAGAAATGAGACACCACGACATCTGAGCCTCGAGTACCGCGCAGTTGTTTTAAAAACGGGAGTAGCGGAGAACAGCAGTGCCAGTCTCGGGGGCCTCATGTCACCCCCCCACGGGTCACGGAAACATCGGGTGTATTAAAAAAAGTGGACAGTGTTTCAAAACCCTTCCCTGTTACTCTAAGAGTGCGTCTCCAAGCTGTCTCAGCTACCTCAAACCTCTGTTTCCTCATGCCCCATGCGGTGCGGATGAATTGCACAGTGGCTGTCCTGTCCCGACGTGTCAAATGGCAGACACTGTGACACTCTGTTATCTGTCATCTCATCTCACAGTGTGTGCTGGGGGCCCTTCTCCTCACGCCACCATCCCGCCCCTGCCCCTTGAGATACGTAGAGGGTCACCAAAGGGAGAAGAAAATGCCGAGTTTGAAGATAAAATGAGAAAACGAATGTATTTCCACTTAAATCGATGGGGCATTTAGTGGTCGGAAACAGGGTCCTGCCCAGAATAAGCTCCTTAGTCAAGGATATAAATGGGCCCCCTAAAGTGGGACCTGGTGCTTGGTGGCAGGAACAGAGCCGTTACCCCTTCAGAGGATGGGGAAACCTTTTCAGAGTTTTAAGTCAAATCAGCAAAAGGAGGCAGAGATGCCAGGTTACGCTATTGCTGTGTTCTCGTACCCCAAACTAGAGCTGGCACATAGTAGGTATGCAAGAAAGAGATGCTACACAAATACACAGACTTGGGGATTACCCCAGGATCTGCCTTGGCATCCTTGAAAGTTGGCCACAGCTCTCTAGACCCAGTGACCCTTGGATGATGTCATCTGTCCCCAAACTCCTCCTATCTGCACTGGGATAAATCTCAGGTCAATCGCCTGCACATGCTGTGACCTCCACTGGGACCACAGTGCCCCAAACACCTGGCAGGGAATGAACTTAGGGTCTCGCAGCCCAGCACCCCCACCCCAAGTGGCCATCTGGTCTCCAGAGACTGACCACTGTCCCTGCCAGATCCTTCCAAGCCCGCCTGAACAGGAGAATCGACGACAGCAATTATTTTAACAAGAAAGGCGTCTCCAGGTTCCTTTGGAAATTCTGACTCCAGAAACCTTTATCTTAAAAACACGCCCCAGCTAACGTTTGTGCAGGAGCAGGCGTGTGAGAAGCCTTCCTAAAGCACCCAACCTGATTTTCAAAGAGCGTGACAGGAGAGGTCTGGGACCCACCCGCCTTCCGCCTGCCCCAGCGCAGGTGCACATCGGAAGCCAGAGCCACGACCTCCTCTCTCCGGCCACGCGGCCTGTACCCCACGGCACCTACCGAACACCCTCTGCGAGGCACCCGGGGAGCGAAACGGGAGGACAGGCCTTGCGTCCACTCCCAGGGCCCAGCCCGCCCCGGGAAAGCCTCCCTGGAGACGTGGGCTCCCTGCGGGGGAAGGCGGGCGCTGAGGGAGGCTCAGGGTGACGCAGTCGGAGGCCAGGGTGGAGCGGTCACGGGGAGTGACGTCAGAGGTGGGGAGGAGGGGGAATTTGACTTCCGTCACCGAAGGGGTGAGGAAGCTATTTGTGTAGTTCAGCCAAGAGAAGAGGAGAACACGACCCCGGGCAGAGGCGGTCGGGCCAGAGGAGGGAGAGAGCTGCCCAGGGTCGTCTTCCTCGGTTTCTGCAGACGGGGTCGTGGGACTGGGACATCCACACCAGGGCCGTGTTTACAGACAGACAGTGAGGTTCCAGCAGGCATCAAATATTGATAAGTCACACATCTTCCCAAATACGAATCAAGACACGTCTCCGTCTGGGGTGGATGCCGAGCGGATACAACGAAGACCACACAGACCCTGCCATCAGGGGTCCGCTGCAGCCAGAGTCACAACTGCAATGTCCAGAGACCCTTACGATGGCGTATAGCCTTCAAAGGAAAGGCTGTAGTGTCGCTGTTAGAAGTCTCAGTCCCACTGGGGAGGACGCTGTGTTTGCTGTATCAGAGACCAATACTTACGTGGGAACATCATGGGCGAATAAGCCTTCCAGAAACAGTCGCCGTCCGCATCGTCTTCTGTAGCCACGGAACGGTTTCGTACCGCCGACGTGTCTCTGAGAAGGAGTGATGGGTGGCGGCCGGTGCCATCACTGGGCACAGCAGACAGGGGGAGGCACACCACTCCAACGGCAAAATTAAACCCATAAAAAACACAGAAGACTCTCGGAGCCTTATTTACAAAAATCACCATGTTGTGGGGCCAACTTCGACGCAAAATTGCTTTTCCATATTAGTCTATCGAGGCTTCCTGCTTAATGAGATGTCTGGCAGGGAAGGTTTTTTTTGAACATTTATCCAACACGCCAGGATTGATTTGCACTTTACTAACATGCTAGCAAGATGCTTTGAACGTGGCAACACGGTTACGAGGCGCTGTTGTCAGATCTCCCCTGAAGGAGCGACCAGAACAGATAGTAAGAGCCGTGAATCGCACCGTCGTTGCCAGGCCGACGCTACCGAGCTTCCCAAGTGCGTTCCTCATTTTGCAGTCACGTCTCCATTTTAGGGTGGAATTCCATGTTTCAAATCTTTTTTTTTTATCATTTTTCAGGACTTTTTTTAAAGATTTTATTTATTTATTTTTAGAGAGGGAAGGGAGGGAGATAGAGAGACAGAAAGAAACATCAATGTGTGGTTGCTGGGGGCCGTGGCCTGCAACCCAGGCATGTGCCCTGACTGGGAATCGAACCTGCGACACTTTGGTTCGCAGCCCGTGCTCAATCCACTGAGCTACGCCAGCCAGGCTCAAATCTTTTTTTTTAATTCATTTCTTGTTTTAAAATTTTATTTATTTTATTTTTAGAGAAGGAAGGGAGGGAGAAAGAGAGAGAAAGAGAGAGAGAGAAACATCAATCTGCGGTTGCTGGGGGCCGTGGCCTGCAACCCAAGCATGTGCCCTGACTGGGAATCGAACCTGCGATGCTTTGGTTCACAGCCTGCACTCAATCCACTGAGCTACGCCAGCCAGGCTCAAATCTTTTTTTTTTTTACCAATGATTATTCCCATGTGACTCTTTATTCTATCATTCATCATACTTTATCATGCATCCTATTTTTACATAAGGACTTAAGCCCGTTCAAAGATTAACCAATCCAACGCAAAAGGTAATAAATTTACGTGGTGACAATCAGAGAGCATTTGGAATTGAAAAAGAAATAACACCCATTGTCTGCCAGCCCGGGGCATCCTTTGCACGGCGGGTCTCTCGGCAGCTGGCTCTGCGCATGTCTGCGGGAGATCCGAGCACCGTGCCTTGGTGCTTCCACGCCCACGTCACCTGCCTTTGTTCAGAGTGTGTTTGGGAAGGGATGTACTGTGTCCTATTCTCTGTCTACCTACAGAAGTCCCTGGCGCACAGTCAGACTCGCAGTCGTTGCGTGCTGATGGCCGACGGCCAGCCCCAAGGGACCCCCCGAGATGCTTCCCCGTCTCACTGTGTGCGCTGGGCCTGGGCTCTTTCACTGACACCAGTGACTCGGTTTCTGAATCAGCAGCACACGTGGCTTGAGATTCTTTACACTTATCCATGAAAGGAAGGCTATGGTGTGAAACCAGACAGTGTAGTAGAGGTCTCTCCATCCTAAAAAAATAAAGATCTATAGTAATCAGCTCTTCCAGTCACAAGTTCTTTAATAGACAATATTTGCCTCAGCATTTGCATGCTCCCAGAATATTTCTTCAAACAGGAAGAAAAGGAGTCACCAGCTAGAAGCTTGAAAGACTGTCATGAAAAAAAAAAACAAAAAACAAATAGTCACCTAGAGGGAAAATGTGAGAAGGGAAGGAGAAAACAGTTCCCGAGACTTCTAGAAATACTACAATCATTCAGGAACCGCTTTCCAGCACCCATCCTGCATTGTTCAACTGCATCGTCTTCCAGCACGCTCTGAAGAGTGATTAGGTGAGTCCTCAGCATCCTCGCGATAATAATAAAAAAGGTACGCTGCCACTTAGAGGACATAAGCCATCCAGCGCGGGGAGGAACACTACAGAAAGGAACGGTCACGCCAGATCTGAGGGGAGACTGAGCATAAAAGCAGCAAACAACACCAGCCGCGGAGCAGCGGCATGTAAATCCGTGGAGAGCACAAGTGCACTTCATCCGTGAATAAGACAATGCCCGCCACCCTCCGTCCCGGCTCCGTGAGATCTCTGTTACTTACGCCGGAAACAGCGCCCTAGGAAACGCTGTCATTTGCATGGGAAGACGGCCGCCGGGGCCCTCGGGGAACAAACCCGCACAACTGTTTTGTGTCTGCGGTGGAAAAGGGTGGCACGCATTCATTCACACTCTCTCATCGGGCCCTCCCGTGGAAGTCACAGCGGCCGTTGGTGAGCGCACGAGAACACCAAACACAAACCCGGGGGTGGACAGACAATCGGACTGACGTCAGTGTCCGGGGGAGGCTGCCACCCTAGCCCGGCGTACTAGCTCCAAAGTCTGACCAGCTCAGCCTGACCGTGCACGAGGTGCCCAGTCACCGGTCTGTAGTTACTCCAGCCATCAGACAGGGTGGGGGGGCTGCACCCCCGACCCCTCCTCGAGGTGAGCCTTCAGCATGCGTGTGCACTAGACACGGAATGCCAGCCCTCACTCGACCCTCTAACTAGGTGGGAATGAGGGGGGAATGTGTAGGATGTCGCATGCAACCTTTTTGTAGCGGAAAAGCACAGCCTCAGGAATATTCTGAGTGGTTGCTTTGGATGGGCCAGCCTCCGGTAGCCCCACGCAACACGGAAATGGAGTGGGCGTCGTGGATTTTTTTTTTTTTTTGCCTGTCTGCCTCTGGGGAAGCGCTGGGAGAAGGGTCTGTAATGGAAGAAGCCTGGCCCAGCGCGGGTTTGTGGCGGAGCGTGGGGAGGGACTGTCCTTGGCCCGGAAGCGACCCCGCGGCAGGCGCTCCTCCCGTCCCTGACATAATGTGCTGTGCTTGAGCTAGCAGGAGAACTGTGCAGTCGGTAGGCATTATCCCTCCTTTCTCGATGAGAGACTCAATCTTCGGGTAAAAAAAATACTTCTGCAGGGCCCAAGAGAGTGGAAACTTCAGAATGCAGCTGCAAGAACTTATTGCACAGCCCATCATCTTGTTTTGTGATTTAAAATACAGTTAATATGACCAAGGAACTTGATAGAATCCGCATGATTTGTCTTGTTTATATATTAGCCAATGGATGTAACTACTTGACCTGAAATCTCAAATGGGAGAAAATGGATGTTTCGGATGAATACAGTTTGTGCCCAAGAGTCTGGTCGGCACAGGACACGTTGACAGAAATGCCCTATCTTCCCAGTCACGCCAGCCTCCTCCGCAGGACCGTGCTAGACTGGCGGAATCCTTGGGTAGTTCCGGCATCCTAGTGATCGTAATGTTTTAAGGGACGGTTACAACCCAGAAACAAAACATCTGTTCGGCTAAAAATAAAAGCGTTTCTTTCATCAATTTGCCCAAGACTTTTAAAACTGCCATCGTCAGCCGGGCTTACGGAGACCCCTATAAACATAATTCCGTTCCGTCGCATTAGACCACCTGTTCCAAGACTAATGCGAGAGTTCCAACCGGCCATTCTCCAGGAGGTTCTTCTGTTCGAGCCGACTTGGGGGTGCTATGTTGTTTGCAAATTTGGTGGTGACTCAGAGTAAAGCTACCTGCTCTATACATAGAGACAGGAACAGGCAGTCACTGGCATGCGTGTATGTAAATGAGGCACAATGAAACGTGGCTAGAAGTTCGGTTCAAAGGCTCTTTCTCTGCGTGCTCATGACCCCCCGTGCATTCTATCACGTCACCTTCCGTGTTGGACTGTCCGTGTGTTTCTTCCCAACCAGAGCGTGAGCTGCGTAAGGTCAGAGATGGTGCCTTTTTCTTTGTGACCTCGGGGCCTAACTGGGTCCTGGCATTCACGGGTCCCACAGGGAACAAGCAAATAAGAAGCAGAAGGTACATCACCAGCTCACATAACAGCACCACGGCCTGT
Organism: Phyllostomus discolor; assembly: GCF_004126475.2. Taxonomy (NCBI): domain Eukaryota; kingdom Metazoa; phylum Chordata; class Mammalia; order Chiroptera; family Phyllostomidae; genus Phyllostomus; species Phyllostomus discolor. Next base: position 30,492,834 of record NC_040916.2, on the reverse strand, counting down.
GCCCCGCGTCTGCATTCGAGAACGGACCTGGTTTCTTCCCACACACCCCTGAGCGCTTGGGGACACACCCCTAGCTCACCCGGGCACACGTTCATTCCACAGAAGAAAGCTACACTGAATCACGTCCAGATGAAATAGTCTTATCACTCAAAGCGACAGGGACCACCCGTCGTGCCCACGACAGACGCTGAAAGGAGCCGGCTGGCCTTGACTCCCCAGCCATTGTTGCACGCCGGCCCCGCACAAAGCCGTGAGGCTGGGAAGTCTGTGTCTGAGATGACCCGCAGCCTCCAGCGTTTGAGCTCCTCTGACCTCCTCTGACCTCCTGCCTCTGTTCTCGGGCGCCCAGAGCCTCGGGGATGCGCTGGGGCTGTCAGGACTCAGAAGCAGGAGAGAGCTCTGCCTCCGCTCCGCCAAGGCAGCCGGCGTGGGCGTGGCTTCATCCTCTGACACTTGGTCCCCTCCGTGTTAATTTAGACAAATCAGGGTCTTCCCCTGAGAGACACGGCGTGGGCCCCTGTGGACGGGGGCACGTGAGGACGCTCTGTCAACCAGCTGTCCTTACCCAGGTAGCTGATGTTATTTAAAGGAGCCTCAAGACCGGGGACTGCGAACACCCTCTCCGCCCTGAAGTCTCCACGAACTAACTAAGCGTGTCTCTGCCTCATCCACACTCCCGACTCCGGTCACAGTTGTTAGGCCCAAAACCACAACCTGGTTGTTGCCTCCGTGTACTCGCTTTGAGCTCAAAGGCCTGATAAACATAAAACCACCTTAGTTTGTTAATATTTTTAAAGAGGGGATTGGAAACCCAGTTATTCTGGAGACTGTTGGGGATAAATCCTTTTTTTTTTTTTTTTTTGTCTAATCTGAGGCTAGACCCTTCCCGTTCCAAAGAGGACACGCAGATGCTCAGTGTCACCAATCACCAGAGAGATGCGAATCAAAATCACAGTGAGACGGCACCCCACACCGGTCCGAGTGGCCGTCATCACTAAGTCCACGAACGGCCAGTGCTGGCGAGGACGCGGAGGAAGGGGAACCCCAGTGCATTATGGGTGGGAATGCAGGCTGGTGCAGCCGCTGTGGAGAACAGTGTGGGGTGTCCTAAAAAATTAGAAATGGAACTTCCTTATGACCCAGCGATTCCACTTCTAGGAATACATCCTAAGAAACACGAAACACTAATTTGAAAGAATATAGGCGCCCTGTGCTCACTGCAGCGTTATTGACAAGCACCAGGTTCTGGAGACCGCTCCAGTGCCCAGCAGTGGATGAGTAGGTAAAAAAGCTGTGGTCCATTCACACACTGGTCTACGACCTGGCCATTAGGAAAGAAGAAAATCTTATGACAACGTGGATGGACCTGGAGATCATGAGGCAAGTGAAACAAGCCAGTCAGGGAAAGAGCAGTACCATAGGGTCTCGCTCACACGTGGCATCTAACGAACAGAACAAACGGACGAACAAAATGGAGACAGAGGCCTGGACACATGGAACAGATGGACGGCTGGCGGAGGGGAGGGGAGGGGCCTGGGGGCTGGATGGAGGGAGGTGAGGGGAGTAAGTGACAGGGTGTGGCGACAGCCAGAGGAAAAGGGGGGGGGTGGACCCAGGTGGGCAAAGGGGGGAAACTGGGGAGAGAAGGAGAGTTTGCTTGAGGCCGTGAGCACACAATGCAGAGTGCAGGTGATATTCTTATGGGGTTGTGCGCTTGCAACCTGTATGATTTTTCAAACCAGCGTTCCCCCAATAAATCCAGTGAAGAAGCACAGGTATCAGAAAGCTGGCACCCCAGGAAGAAGAGGCCACTCGTCTCGGTTGTGAGGTTCCAACACATGAAGGGTGGCAATGTAATAGTCTGAAAGTTGAATGAAGAGAAATCAAGACACCGAAATAGTTTTCTATTAGATACATAAGATAGTAATACTAATAAGTAGATGATTTATGTTTCCAGAGTGACTGTAAAAATTGTATTTATAGAAGAAGCCAAGTGTAACCATTTTAGCAATTCTACAAAGGCACACTCTAAGAGGTAAAATTAAAATTAGGGAAAATGAGGCCATTTATAATGGGTCGTTATGACTCTAAATAACGATGATTATTGGTTATGCTTAATAAAACTGTCATCTAACACAAAATAGATATTAAGCTAAATTATATTATATTATCATTCTATCATGCTACAACATTCAATGCAAAGCTTTCTAAAAAAACCCACAACAGACTCAGTATTAACCTTTTCCACCCATTTTAATTAATAAAGAAACCCCCTGCAAAGGAAAGCATATCACACGTGGCCACGCGGCCTTTTACTGAGCCAGTGACGAACAGGCATCATTACCGTATTTCCCCGGGGTCCAGCTTTGAAACCACGCGCCATGACGTCAGCATCAGCCTTTCTCAAACCCGGCTCCGCCTCCGGGGGCTCGGCTCTGGCGCCTCCCCTCGGAAACAGTCCTTCCGCGCCAGCCGCTGCTGTCCCCCTTGCAGACCAAGTCGGGCAGAGGGAGCTGGCTCCCCTGTCGCTACCATTTCCTAGTCTGGCTGCGCTCCAGCAACACTGTGCCCAAGGGCGCCTCTGGGCTCCCGGAAGCGACACCACGCAGGCGGAGAGAAAACACAGATTTCTGGGCCTTTCCCCAGACCCCCCGAGTCACGAGCTCCGTGGTAAGTGCTGGTGAACGTGGAACGTGTTTTCACGTTCCCCCCAGGGGCTTCCTAATGCCTCTGGCTGGAGAATCGCTGAGCTTGAACTTGTGACAGTTAGTGCAGACACCCTAGTCATGCTCACGTGTACTATGTGTACATTTAACGTAAGTTGTATATTAAGCTGAAGTGTGTTGTATTATCATTCTATCATGCTACAAAGGCTGGTTTACATTTAACCCATTACTGGCAAAACACGTTGGGACTATACGGTTCGCCAGGTTGTCTGTTGGGGGGCAGGTTTACCGAGGTAATGAGGCACCCTCTCTCCCCTGCATCTCATGCCCTGATCACAGGCGTTTCGTCTCCGGGGTGGCTGTTTCAGGACAGTTGCATTACTTCATTCAGACTTAATATGGAATCCCGAGTTCCCGGCTTCCACAAGTATAAACCAAAGAAGGAGTTTCAATGAATTAAAATAACACAGTCACTGAAATAAAACAATACTGGAAAGTCTGTAAAGAGACTAGACATCGATGAAGAGAAAATAGGGGAATAGGACCACTGAAGCATGCAGAAGGCAGAGAGAGAGAGAGGAAAGGTATTCAAATCAAGAAGCTCTGACATAGCGTTCATAGGGAAAACTAAATATTTAAAATGATGACTGCAAAACTTCTTAAGCTGAACAGAGCTTGTAGTGGGATTGAAGAACATTGGGGTGAAGAGAAAACCTTGGAAGCAAATAGCGGCGAAGGAGAAACAAGGGCCCTATTTACAAGGGAAGAAAGAGTCAGGCTGAGAGCAAACCCCTACCAGTCTTAAAGAAGGCCAGAAGAGAGAGGAGTGAGAACTTCAAACTGCTAAGGAAGTAACATCCCAAGTAAAACATTTAAGGAAGAGGGTGCAATGAAAAGGTGTAAAGACACGCAGTGACACCAAGTTTCCTGCCCTCCCTGAAAGAAATACTACAGGACATACTTTATTCATAAATAAATATCCAAAGGCGTGGTTTTTCAGGAAGAAGCAGTGTGGCAATACCCAGTAACACACGTTGTTAAATCTAACTCAGTTTGGGGTAGAAATGACAATAATATTATAAACACTAATTTTATTGTTTAAATAAAAACTAGATCGAACTTAGGAGTCAATGCAAATCTTTCCTGACAAGAGGTTTATAAAAATAGATTGTCAACAGGCAATTTTATAGCTTAAATTACTTGGAGGATACAGCAAGAGGCACTTGAATTAACATTAAATGTGTCCTCAGAATCCGTTTATTTTCCTTTATGTCATTAACTTAATAGCAACTTAAACTCTATTGATCTGAAAACAGATTTTATTTTTACCAGTTTCCCCTAAAAGGATTTTGTTTTAAGCAACAATTTTGTTATATGGTTTTCAATATGTAATTGTGGAGTGATTAGCTCCTCGCAAAGAATGAAGGCCCTTGTCTTAAATGCCATTTACCTTAAAAAGCCATTGTATTCAGCCCTGGCTGGTGTGGCTCAGTGGATTGAGCGCCTGCCTGTGAACCAAAGGGTCGCTGGTTCCATTCCCAGTCTGCGTACTTTCCGGGTTACAGGCCAAGTCCCCAGTAGGGGGTGCATGAGAGGTAACCATTGATGTTTCTCTCCCTCTCTCTAAAAATAAAGAAACAAAATCTCAAAAACGTAAAGTTAAAAAGCCATTTTATTCATATTTGAAATAGGGGTGGTTACAATGCCACTACCTCCTTGTCGAATTGTGTACCTGTGCAGAGTACGTTGTAATGAGAACCTAAGATTATGCTTGGCCATCGCCGTATATTTTAAAAGACCCTGTAGTCAATTACTTGATTAGTCATCTATATCTTCCTGCAGGAAGTTAATAGTGTAGCTTGCCATACACAAGAAGCCTGAAAATAGTTTCAATGCCTTCAGCAAAAGGGTTCTCACGAATTCAAAATTTCTGCCTACAGAGAGCCTGCCACATTGCAGGCACTTTGGGTTTATTGTATCATCGACTCTCCCACGGAGAGAACAAGAGAAGAGAGGTTAAATTTTAAGCACTATGGATTTAAATGAACCATAAGGAAGATTTTCTTATCATGTGAATTGTTAAGCTTTATTTTTAAATGATAGATAGTTGCTTATTGTAGGTGATCTAAGGGTGGTCCCTTCTGGAAACAGGATTTTGAGCAGGCAGACTTGCTGAGGTCCACTTCAACCCACTCATTCTGTACCTGACAAGTCCTCAGCTACTCTTATTACATAACAGATACCAAAAAGAATGATACAGTCGGACTCCTGAAAGTCCCTCACTGTTTGTGCCCTGATGTGTCCGTCTCCCAGCATTTTGTCAAATTGAAACCATACACGACTCCTCACTGATTAAGATGGTCTCATTGCAATAAATTTTTAGCACAAAGGGAGACCCCAAAAACTGGAATTTATTTATAAAAAATTGTATATTTATTCTAACATGTTTAAACTTCAGTCACCTTCAAAGTACTCTCTAATCGACACAACAGACCTATTGATACATTTTTTTCACTGCTCAAAACAGTTCTTGAACTCATCAATTCTGATGCCTTGTAGTCCTTCTGCCATTTTTTGTTTTACCTCTTCCACATCCACAAAATGTTTCCCTCTGAGGACTTTTTCATCCAGGGAAACAAAAGAAAAAGTTGCTGGGGATGATTTTTGGTCAAAAACTACTGAACGCTCAGCACACTGTGGGCAGGTGCACTCATAATCACCCATCATGAAACGGGTAAATGTGCTGAATCTTCAAAAAAAAAATTCACTGAAGCCAAATGCAGCCTCTCACAATAACACCAGCTGGCCACTGCTGCAGATGGCTTCCTGGCACACTCCACTAGCTGGGGAAACCTGTACCACAAGGGGACCACCCTCCAGAAGGTAATTCCGGGTCAGACTTCCAATTTCTGATTTAGTGTATTTTTGCAGCTTTTTTTTTTTTTCCATCAAATGTACAATTCTCTGTTGAGGACAAGGAAGATTAAGCGTACCACAGTGAGTTGTGGCACAAGTTGCTCACTGCTCAACCTGGAGGGGCCATTCCCGTGGCAGGCCTCACAGACTTCAGTGTTTATTGTAACTGTTTTTTTTGGTAGATGGCAGTACAGCATCTTGTACTTAACCTTGTCCAGCGTCCGATAAAGTTAGTTTAGTGTGGCAGACTGTCTAGGGCAGCGATGCTGTGAGTGCTGGACAGGGGCCCTGCTGGGTGTGATGGGCGGTCCAGGGCGGGGCCCAGGGAAGACAGTGGGGAATGCCTCTGTGTCCAGTGAAGACGGCTTGGGCGACGGGACACCTCCCGACAATAACTGCACTCCACTGAGTCCTCATGTGCAGCATCGTGTGTCATGTGGGAGGACGTCACTGTGACTCATGCTTCTGTGACTGCATAAACCCGCCGAATGGAAACAGGAATGCGAATGAAGTGTAGCCTGATTGCTGGAATAATAAATTAATGCTCTGAAGAGACTGTATACCCATTTGTGCTATTATTGTATGAACGCACACCTTGGTTAAATGTGAACTTCATCCTTAGCTTTAATTTTCAGCCACCGTAAGTTTCTGAAGTCACCAAGCGCAGCTGGCTGTTAGCTGGGTACGGTATTGGATACCCCCGTGGCTTACTGTAAGACAACTGAGGTTTTTATGGTGCAAACTCCCCATGTAGCAGACATGTCACTTGGTACTAGGGTGGGAGAAAGACCACTTTGTAAATACTCAAGTATAAAATGAATGCTACACTCACTCCCACAGAACAGTGGCCAGGGCGAGGTGAAGGCTGGGGTGCAGCGGGGGCTTGGGGACGGGGGGGGGTGGGCAGGCCACCACGGCGAGTCGCACCCACATGAAGGAGCGCCAGGAGCAGCGTCAGACTGAAGGGAACACCTGCAGGGAGCCACAGAAGTGGGGTTTTCAGGTGAGGCAAGAGGAGGGAAGTCGGGCCAGGCGGAGGAAGTGGTGTGGACCATCAGGAAACACCCTGGCGTTCCTGAGGGGTCTTCCTCTGACCCCACAGAAACCGAGAGTGCGCTCCCAGGACACAGCGTGCCTCCTTCTGCCCTAGCGTTTGCTGGTTTACGTGGAAATACACCTTTGGAGTCGCTTCTCCCACAGCCCACGAGGGTGTTCTCGGGGCAGAAGCAATGGCCCCGCTCCCGGCCCAGACCTGGTGTCATCGGTCTGTTGAATTAGACAGAGCCCGTGTTCTGCTCGCTTCTCCACGCCACCCCTGATGCCCACTCCTGCTGTCCCTTAGTGCCTGCCCTGCGCATCCTGGCACGTCCTCCCCACCGTGTGTTCCGTTATCAGTGTGTTCTCTTCCCAGTGAGAGGGAGACCCCTGGGGGCAGAGACCCGTTTCTGCTCACCTTTAGATTGTCGGTGTCTTGCTCAGCCCATAGTGGGGCTCCTGCTTTTCTTCCTGTGGTTGTTTTTATAAAGAACTAACGTTCCGTATTCCAATATGACTGGAAATGAGTCTTCTCTGAGTAGGAATGAGGGGGGGGCAGGTGGAGAAACGCAGGCTGGAGAAAGAGGGGGTCGTCATTCATTGTTGAGGAGCGGGAGCGACTCCTGTGTTTGGTGTGACGCCGGCGTCTCCCCGGGTCTGTGGGAGACGGTCCCCTTCAGGGTTCGCTGTGCCTCCCCCGTCCGTGCCTCTGCAGAGAGAGACCCTCCTCCCACCGGCTCCCTCGGCCCTCCTCCCTGCTGGACACGCCCGGGCGAGGGGAGGGCGGAGCGGCACACGTTTGGTTTTTAAGGAACTGCCTTCTCCGTGTATATCGATGTACTCTGGGTCCTCTCTGTTCCCCCAAGGGTTTCGGGATTTGCTTTTTTTTTGCAAATGATTTCAGAGAAAAAAGGAAAACAAACAAAGTATTTTCCTGCTTTTACCTCTATATTTCCCTGAAACGTGGATGGTTTTGGAGTCAAGTTAGGTAGAAGAGGGAGGGGTGCGGAAAAGGAGCCACATTCAGAAAAAAATGAGTATTTAAACACCAGCCTGTGAGTCACTGAGTCACCGGTGGTGGTATTCTACATAGCCAATTGTTTTCTAAAACAAAAAGTTAGTTAAACAATGACGATTGTCCCAAACGTAGAAGGTATTTCCAAATACCTGGTTTATCTGTGTTTAAAAAGAGAACATTACAGACTCCCAGAGATCGAGTCCTTCGTCCCCCGTCCTCGTTGAAGCTCGGGAAAGGAGCCGGCGTCCCTAATGAGCTTGGAGGCACGGCCAGGCCCCCAGCAGCTCCCAGGGCCATCGACACTGCTAACGATCCCGTGAGGTGTATTAGGGATCGATACACTCTAGAATTTTAAGTAGCTGGTATGGAGTCCCTTCTGTGTGAATTAAAATTGTAATTATAAACCACCAAAACATAACCGAATATTAATATTTATTAAATAAATAGGCAACTGCGTGGATAGAATAAAAGGCTCACGAGTAAATGACGATGGTTTGCTTTCTGATCTTGCAACATGCTCCTCATGAATAGTCTCATCCCAGGTAATTACATATAGATTTTAAAAGTCTAATTTTTTATTAAAAGGAGATCCTTTCTCAATGTATATTTTCCATTAGCCGTGGGCCTGTTAACTATCAAAATCTGATTCTACAGACTGTGAAAGTATCCATTTGGGTAAATTTGATAGTTGAGGTAAGTGCCGTAAATGAAAATCAATCTTATTCAAAATTCAAATTTGCCCAGCTTACACTCACTCTCCAGCTGAAAAGGTTTTCACTTTGGGCACACTTCCAATTGCCTGGGAGACGCTTAAAAATATAGGTTACTGAATCCCGCCCAGGACAGTTACAGCAAGCTCTCCAGAGAGCTGGAACGTTCCGGCTCTTCTGGCTCCTCGGTGACTCCTGCGAGCGTCCGGGGCGAGAGCCACCCTCTTTACTGGCGGTGAGCTGGAGAGAGCTCTCCCGCTGGGCTGGGATGTCCGAATTTCAGGATGGAGAGCTGGGGTGGGGCAGGGAGGATGTGGCTCCATCCATTGACTCCTGATGAAAACACGTGCATTGGGGTCCCAGAAGGAAGAGTTGTGTGACGGTCTGGGACACAAAGACAAATAATACAAAGCCCTAATTCCTAAGAAACATACGGCCCATTTAAAGGGAAGAAAAGACTGGGGAAAGGTATCTTAAGAGATACAGACCAAACAATACAATTGGACACTCACAACTCACATAATACTATTACCCAATGTTACTCCAATCAATATAATGAAACATAAGGCAAATAAGTATATGTGGCCAAAGAGTAGAAGTTAGTAAAATAAAATTTAAAAAAATTAGAATTCGTATAAAAATCACTGGCAGTTTCTAAACTCCATCAGAGTTATGTTTTGCAAGTAGGAAGGGGATGGAAGGAGTCAAGTTATGTCATTATTTTGACATTTTAGACCACAGTTCAATGAAAGGGCCACGGGAGAACCCCGAGGAGGAGCAGGTGTTAGGGCCGTTGTGGGGACAAAGTGCACAGGATTTGTAAACTCAGGACGGGCTGGGGGGTGACGAGGGTGGGGTCCAAGCCACGGTGCTCGCCCCGGCTGCTCTAGGCCACGGTCCTGCTGCCCGGGGAACCAGAAACTGTGGGGAGAGGAGGAGATGCATTTGGGTGCATCGGGGGGTTGGGTTTGGGGGCGGGCAAGGTATGGGGCTGATGTCAGCGGGCAGCACCGAGCAGGAGAGAATGATCGGAGGGACACCCTCTCAGCTGTCCAGGTAGGGAGAGACGAGAGGTCCGCCCGAGAGGAGGTTAGACGGTGTACCAAGAACACTGGTCCTGGAGGAATGCCTGCATTCTAGGGCAAAAGAGGGGTGAGGTCAGAAAAACTGTCGGAGTTAAGAGACTTGAGGAAGCCACGAGGAGTGAGTGCTACGATGGGAGTGGTCAGTCAAATAAAAACAAAATCTAAGGGTGGTGAGGGATTCATGTGGAGGAAGGGCCGTGAGTCCGGGGAGGAGGCTGGCTCCCTCCAACGGAAAGGTGTGGCTCCGGGGCCACCGAGGTGGCGGGCGGTGGGGGGGATGGAGGTGGGACCACCAGCATCGGATATGAGTTTTCTTTGAAGAAACATACTCTTTAAAAGAAAAGATGGCTTTTTCTTGCTACGATATGATACGGGGCTCCAATATGTGCTTCAGGTCGGAGGAATACATCTGACTGCCCCCCTGCAGAGGACGCTGGGGGAAGGGGGGACAGCGGATGAGAAGTGGGAGGGGGCCGGCTGGCCCAGCGCCAGGAGAGCCGCAGTCTGTCTCCTTGACACCCCTCTTCCTCGAAGAGTCCACGGGGGACATTGGGGACCCCGGCTTCGTTAACACTGAGCTTCACGGACACCAGCAATTAGTGGATGAAGTGAGACTGACGCTATAGGTGGTTTATTTGAATATTGGTCAAAGGTAATGAGGAAGAGAAAAATTATATTATCTGTACATTTACATACACGTATTTAGAAGCATGTTATAATGCTGGATACAAAAAGAAAAATGTACATTTATATGTGAATATTAAACATTCTAATACAGTTATTCATAGATTCGATTAATACAAGTATTATTAAACTCAAAATATGAGAAAGATGAAGGAAATTTAATTGCTTAAGACAAATTGAAAGCAGAGTGATACTCTTTGGTTTTGTGAATGTATGACCTTCAGAGGTCAAGCTCCATGTAATCCGGTTTGTTGAAATTTTGCCGACTGCTCCGTGAACGCTTTCCATGCCCACGTGCTCGGGGCACGCGGTGGAGGGAGCTCCAGGCTGTGTCCACGCGTTTCCTCCGCTGCCTGCATCTTTGAGTAACCCCACTTCGTGTCTGATGGCTTGAAGGCCGTCTTAGTGACATTTTCCCTTCCCGGGGACGGCAGCTTTAGGTTGGGTGAGAGCTGTCATTCCTCTCCTGGCGGTGTACACACGGCCAGTCTGTCCCCGCCGCCTTTCCTTGCAGCCCTGAGCGGGGCAATGGCTCCGGAGTCGCCGCTCCCGCCCTCGGCCTCGCCGCCTCCACCCGCCGCTGGACGGTGATGGGCATGGGCGGGGGCGGTGCCGGTGCCCGTGTCCGGGGACCTCCTCGCCGCGGCAGGCCTTCCCTCGAATTCTCTCTCTTTGTACAGCTTGAACGATTACACCGTTCATTTAAATTCTACAACGTAAAAAATTTCAGAACAAAAAATAAAACAATATTACACACAGTGACTAGTACCTTGGGGCTGCAAATTAGCGCCACGTAGTTGCATGCCGAAATCCCCCAAACCTGTAATTAAATCACTGAGTGGCACTACCAACAGCGTCATAGTTCTTCTGTCTTAAAGTGACGGCGTTCGTATCCGGTGGACTTTCCTAAGCAGGGCACCACGGACACAGCGGCTTGTGTTTACGTAATGCTGTGTCATACCCGGCGACTTAATTGTCGTGACCATAGCATAAAGTCATAAAACTCCTGGAGGGATGGAGTTGCCTACAAGTGGAAGCCATGCTCTTGTCTTTGAGTTTTTTGTTCTTTATGTTAGACTGGGGTGTCAGGTGGCTGCAGGAATGCATATTAATATTTTAATAACTGTGTTTTTATTTTTGAATTGTTTATGAGATTTAAAAAATTATCACTTACTATAAAATAGTGTGCTTTCCTTCAACAAAAGTATTTGTTCAACTATTTTGCATTTGTAGCATTTGTATTTAAGATATGTGACAGGTAATAATGTATATGAAGGTCTGTCCAGAAGGTATCCAGCCATGTAGTATGAAAAATAGAGACATTTATTGAAGAGGAAACAATGCACACAGGACAATGACACCTCAGTCCCCCTCAAAGTGGGCACCTGGGGGCCTCACACAGTTCTCCCAATCCCCATCAGCTGCCCTGTCGTATTTTCCTGAATCTTATTGCCAATTGGAAGCCTCTTCCCTTTCAAAGGTGATTTTAGTTTTGGGAAAAGCCAGGAGTCACAGGGCACCTAATATGAGCTGTAGCAGGGCTGAGTCACCTGGGGGATTTGATGTTTTGCAAAAATAACTGCGTGAAATGTGATGCATGAGCAGGTGTGTTATTGTGATGAAGCTGCCAATCACCAGCTGCCCATAGCTGTGGCCTTCTGAGTCATCAGAATAGTTTCCAGAGAGGAATGTTCAAGTTTAATGCAAAACTGGGTGCAGGTTCACTGCTCTACTTGCTCAGACATTTTGAATGTGACGGCCACACAGTGCACATGCTCACTCAACGGCGTCTACCGCCCCCACTGACTAGTACAGTGATGTCATCACTGTTCACGCATGTGCATTCCAGTCCACTCTCCTTGGCTGCCGGGTCACATCGATGTCACACAAACCCCGTTCTTGTTACAGTAACAATGGCTGGACTTTTTCCAGACAGACCTCATGTGTCGAAGCAATTCTACTTTAAGAATCCCAGCTTTAAAAGTTAAATATCATGGTTAGGTGGGGGAAAACTACAAAAATTTAAGATTGCCTATTGTAATTTAATTTTCAGCTTTTTAATTTAGTTTATTTTCTACTTCTAATCACATTTATTTTCTTACCGTTATTGATTTATCTATGTATTGGAACACCTATACATGTTCATATATATATTTTTTTTTTCTGACTATACACAGTGGTTTGAAAGTTTGGTCCTACCTACCAGATAACCTTGTTTTCATTCCCACCTTTCCATATCTCTAGTCTCTGAGATGCTGTACAAATCCTACCTGTTCTGTAAATCTCCCCTATCGACAGCATGAAATCCTCTCTCCTTCCTTTAAATACTTGTAGTCTTTAACACTCATGTATATCAGCGAACGAAATGTGTACTTTCTCCTCATAGTTCTGAGCATGTCATGCTCCTTAAATACTTTTCATGTAACTTGTATATACAATCGATTCTTGTTGACACCAGACCACGTCCTGAGTAAATCTTTATCCGTTGATCTCTAATTGTCCTTTGCAAAGATAGCAAAGAAAACATAAGCAAGCAATAAAAGCTACACTGCCATATCTTACACCTTATGTAGGAAAGCAGTGACATACTTATGATGAACATGCTGAGAATATACTCCTACTTCTCTCATAGGACATGCCTGATGATAACTTGATAATAAGGTGAGTTACTGGGACTATAGTGCCTGTTTGTTTCGGAGGAAATTGGTATTCAGAGGATTATAACTTGACTGTGAAGATTTAATCATTCTTACTTAATTGGCTGGGGCAGGGGGAGACCACATTTAGAATCTCAGAGTCTTCCAAACCAGTGCCTCTCAAAATATCTGTAGCGAAAGACCAGTTTCCCACCCACTCCCAATCTGTCCCCAGCCATTATCGTTAAATAATATAAGTGAGCTACTCGAAAAATGAACAAAAATACATGCAAAAATCAAATCCAAATTTTGATTATTAGATACAACAGCCACGGAATTGCAGGGACAAGCGGCTCCAAGGGTCCTGAAACGGTTCCCCTCGAAGTGCTTGTCGGTTCGCCTGGGCCACAAATAGCAAAGGGACCAGCTCCGGTCCCCGGGCCCCATGCCTGTGCCAACTGCGACACGTCCCTTCTAAGAGAATCGTCCTCATGCAGTACACCTGCCACCTGAGCGGCCACGGCTGCTCCCAGGTGCTCTGTGCCTTCCACAGCTGAACGGGGGGCTGGCCTGGAAGCAAAGGGTAGGCTGGCCAGCAGCCCACGTGCTGTGGCCAGACTCGAGAGGATGAGCTGGGCCCATCAGGGTACTTCTGCCTCTGGATTCTGATCTGCTAACTGAAGAAAGGATTTTCTCCGCCCTCCCAAGGTTTTGTCCAGGCTTGAAATACGAGCTGGCGGAAGTTCTGAGTGAGCTGTAAAAGCTGGGCTGGGGCAGGGAAGAAAGAGAAAGGCGTGAAATATCGTAGCAGATCATGAAAGGTCCGACGGCCGCTGAGGCTGAGGCGGAGGCATAAAACCTGCGGAACGCTGGAATTACCTCCCGACTCCTACATCCCTTAGCCCGGGGCGTGAAACTGCCTTCCCTCTCAATGTCCTGAGATATAGATCCCATATTTCTTGCAGTGTGTATAGATGCTCTGGCTGGCATAAATGGGTCTCTGAATTATTCAAGGAGCTTAGCTTTCCAATGGGCTGTCCCCATTACACCAAATACACTTGTATCAGAAGTGATAGATGCTGGATGTGGAAGATGCGGGGGGGGGGGGGGGGGGGGCGGCGCCTGCAGCTCCAGTGGGCTCTCGGTCTGCAGGGAGACTGGAGGCCATGTGAGGTGGTCTGGTGGGGCTGGGTGCTACCGAATCCCTGGTCCCTACAGCCTACAGGTCTGCCTTTCCACGCCTTCCTTTCCAACCTACAGCCCCAAAGGGTTGATGGCAGCATTTTCCATAGTTAGTTGTAGTCTGGTTCTGCCGGAGGAGGGAATAATCCCTTGCAAGTTATACCAAATCACCTCCCAGAGCAAACGAGTCTGCACGCCTCCCCTGCCCTCTGCGAATCTCCCCGTGCACAGAGTGCTGAGGTCTGATGGACTGCACGTGTGCTTTCCGTTTGTACTAATCCACACACTCATCACGTGCCAGTGGCTTCTGGAACTGCCCCAGAAATCGGAGGTGCGGGTTGAGATGGCGTGCCCAGCGATTCTCAAACCGTGTTTTTGTCGCCCTGATACCTGACTTAAAAAAAGTGTTTAAAGTTATTTTTCACTCATTAGCTGTATGAAGATAGCATACTTGCTTCGTACTAAAGAAGTGTCTTTCGAGTGTAAAAATGGAACCGTAACTTTTTGTGTGTGATTCTCCAGTAAATTCTAAATTTTAATCACTGCTAAATTAAGCAGTTTGTGTCAGAGGCTGACACTGCGGGGTCTTCGAGCACAGCAAGTGCCGTGTCATCTCACTGAGCCGGCAGGTCGCCGAGCTGCGGGAACACTTGTCTGAGTCACCGGAGAGCCGGGGGCCAGCTGGTCCTGTGAGATGCTTCGTGTCGTAGTGTCTGTTTGCCGATGGGTGGCGGCGATTCCGAGAAGGGCTCCAATATCAGGCTTTTTAAAAGCTAGAGATTACAGCAGCCCCGGTGAACTGCACGGCACGGCTCTGCCAAGGAAAAAGGGTCAGGGCTGGCAAAATGTGGGAGGTGTCAAAAAAAATAAATAAAAAAGGTTCCACTCTGTGCCTGGGGACCCATCTGTCAGCTACGAGCATGATAAGGCAATTAACGTCTTTATTTATGTGGCTCACGGCAAGCCATGTACTCCAAAAACAAAAAGTTCAATGTCAACATTTCTCCACTGTTCTCTACCAGTGAGAGTTAATATAAAAATATTCGAGATAAAAAGCAAGGTTTAATAAGGAAGTGGGTTGCTTACATAAAGAAGGGTTGGAGGAATTGTAGCAGCCCACACTGAAAA
The DNA here is from genome assembly GCF_004126475.2 of Phyllostomus discolor. Taxonomy (NCBI): domain Eukaryota; kingdom Metazoa; phylum Chordata; class Mammalia; order Chiroptera; family Phyllostomidae; genus Phyllostomus; species Phyllostomus discolor. The sequence continues at coordinate 30,477,774 of NC_040916.2, read as the reverse complement.
ACGAAAACGATTCAATGCAACACCCTGACAACACAGTGGTTCTACAAAGGGCCTGTAAAATGAACGTTTGTGTTGCATCGTAATTCGGGTAGACGTCCTGATAAATTCTGTGTGCTTTCCCGTCATTAGGATGGGTTGCATAATCTAAACATAAAGAGAAGCCCAGAAAAAAAATTTAAGAAAGCAGAAATTTAGAAAGCCAAGAGCTGCATCTTGCATTTGCCCTAAATGTTTTGTTCACAATCTTGTCATTATTAGAGCTTTCATTTTCACTTCGTGACGAATCCTGACTCCTCTGTACTTTCTTCTTATTTATTTAGCTTTCTCACCACTTCTGCTTTACAATCTGTTTAAGCCAGGGTATGTTTTGGCTTAATATTCACCAGCAATGCTTTTTTTTTTTTTGCATATGAAATAAATCATCATAAACTTTCAAAAGTTCTTTTCCTGGTAGAGCATAATCTAGCCCAGAATTAGGAGAGAAAGATTTGCTGCAATCCAAAGATTTACTCAAATCTAACCCCCTCCCACAGTCTCAAAATAAAATAAAATTGAAGCTCTCGATTACCATGTTTTAATAAGGGGAGCTCGCACCTTATGGCAACACCGAAGTTTGAAGAGAAGCAACATGTAAGTCTCTGCGGAGGAAAAGAAACCCGAGTTCTGGGACCGTAGGGGGAACACGCCAACGTGCCCGTACTCTTGCCAGCCTGCACACTGTGTCGGTTGAGTGACGGGCCTGAACGAGGGAAGCCATCGGAAGGGTGAGGAGAGCCATTCGGCTTCGCGAGGAACAAGGTACCATGTTAAACAGATTGTTTTCTTTAGGCTGAAGCAGTGTTTGTGCGGCTGTCAGTCCGTTTCATTTATTGGAAGAATACTGTTTAAACTTGGAGTGGTTTTTCTCCCCAGAATCTCCTTCTACCCTCTGACGTATCACAGCCCAAGAGTGTCCTCTCGCGATCACGGGAAACTGGGCTTTCTTTCCACGGTATAACAGCGATGTGCCATTTAACGGGCTGATTCGAGATTTACAGATTAGGTTTGACGTTTAATTATCACGACCCACTATCTAAAACCGCATTGGCTCCTGGCTGTACCTCCTGATTCAGGGTTCAAGGCTGTTTCTGTTGGGGGCTGTGGTCCATTGGAACCTCAGTCTTCTCAGTTAGCTGGGTTTTTATCTATGTACTCTCATGTGCCTGGATGCCCTTGGAAATGCATCAGGCCGAAACAGAAAATGTCCTTATTCACCATCCTGTGCTCTCTTCAAGACTGTAGCATGTGCCACATAACAAAAATAATTTCCACAGAACATCGAGATGCCGCTGAGCTGTGCCACAGAGCCGCAGCGCGAGGGAGCAGACAGGAGGTAAGATTTCTGCTTTACTTGCATCCACGGTGAGGGTTCCACTTCAGGGGAGCTCTTTTGTGTCCTACCTTCCATCTTTACACGGCACGGAAACGCACAAGGGGGCTCGTTCTGTAAAAAGAAAAATCAACTTAATGTCTTCTGTTATTTTTCTGTAAAAGTGTATGAGAACAGTTTTTGCTGGGTAGCCACTCACTTCAATTCAGCCATGTAATGTAATTATGAAAATTCTCATAAGTTTTAAAACTCTCATTGGGGCTGGTCTAGACAAACATACACTGATACACCTCTTACCAATCAGATATAAATTCATACCCATTTGCAAAATTAAAATTAAAATTTATAACATTGAAAGCTTAACACAGATACAAGTATTTAGGAAAATATGGATTTTTTCATTTGTCATTCTTTCACTCATGGTCCTTATAAATGGTATTCTTACATATCTTAATTATTTTAGCAAAGGGTGAAAAATACAATATTTGGTATAAAATGTGTTATGTGAAGAAAGTATCTAAGTATAGTTTTATTGCATGTGTTGGAAAAAATACTGTCACTTACAAAAGCCCTGTTGTTTCCAAGTCTTTGAGGTGTGTTCCCATCAAACATCAAATGATGTTTTTCATCAGCAGACAATAACGTTGGATTTCACCCGCTCTCAAAGGTATCGTCCGTACCCTCATCGGAGACCTCCCATATGTATTTCTTCTAGAGTTCCTGTTTTTTAAGTTGATCAGGTGAGTGCTATAATTACTCTGTGTGCAGATGAGCACACTCTGGCTGGAGCAGTTGAATAACTCTTCAAGTGTGAGCCCACCTTCCTTCAGTAATGAGACTCCTGTCCAGAGTGCGGAAGAACCGGAGAGAGGGACTGGGACGAGTCATGCCATGAGGTAAGGCTGCGGGGGTGGGAAACTCTGAAAAGGACAAAAAAGCAGCAAACAAAATGAAACAGCAAATAAATGTGTTGGGGTCCAGGTACAAAGACCTAAGATGAACAGTGGCAATGAAATATGAATGAGGAACGCCACTAGCATAAACTGCGGGCGTGGCAGATGAAAACGGACAGGGAAGAAGGATGGAAATGGTGATGGAGCACCTCTCACACAGGGCAGGCCAATAACAGGGTCACAGCGTGATTGTGAGAGAGTATTTCCCGGGTTAGCTTCCGAAAATAAAGCAAGGAAGCATCCCCATCTCTGGGACGACAGATACCACTCACACTGGTGACTCCTGTGACCTGTCAGGTGAATGTTTCTGATGGCAGAAGGCCTGGCTGTATATGACGATTTAGAAGACGGACTTTGTGGACAACCAGAAGCTCAAATCCTGGCTGTCTGACGTCCTATTATGCACCTGACCTTGGCAGCCGCGAGCCAGAGCCACCGCCCAGCGGCTCACGACAGCCCCTCGAGTGCGTCCCCTCCCGACGTCACGTGCACTGACATCACGCTGGTAGCTGGTAGCTTGCAGTCCGCCCAGCTGTGATTATTCACAGCCCCCCCCCCAACTGGTCAGCACTATAAGTCAGGGTTTAATTTCCCATGTGTCAGCTTACCGGCACACCACTAGACCTTGGCAAATTCCCTAACCTTTCTGAGCATGAGGTTGGGCTTTTTTTTTTCTTCATCTGAAAATAAAAAAAACAGACATGACAGGTCCTCATGGGATGCTGCAGACCTTTCGATGGATGATGGATTTCGTACGACGCCCGGCACCCAGGAAACGTCGGTGACAGCAGCACGCTGGTAATTTAATTCAGCGTATTACGCAGAACATCGAACAATTTCGCTTTCCCAACACACTGGAAAGCACTCCAATTAGTTCATCAAAATGCCAGGAGAGGGGGATCTGTGAAAATTGTTTTACTGACATTGCAGATGAAATGGTTTCTCCAACATATGATTAGATTTTTGTAAGGAAAATAAATAAGGACTAATACTTAGATAGTAAATTTCTTGTACATGATTGGTTTAGGGAAACTGTTTCCTACGGTGACTCATATATAAACGCTCAAGGGGTTTTCACCCACCACCCACTAAATTAGATTAAATCCAGGGATTCCGTTTCTTGAAACTTCTTGATAAGTTAATGCAAGGACTGACAGCGGCTATACACCCCACTGCTCACACAGCTCGGACAGAAAATTGTGGGCCAGAGGCCACCACGTCTATCAAGATGACAGGCAGTCTCTATAACCTGGAACTTCAAAGGCAGGTGCCGCAGGAAAAAAGAATTTAGGAAAAGATTAAACAGGCCAGAGATAGCTCCGCGTGGTTATCTAGCTAACAACTCTCACCTACATCGTCTTCAATGTGGATTATGTATTCCTAAGATCCTTGTTTCATTTCCATGCCCTTGGAGTATCGCTCTTTATAGTATTTTAAAGTAAGTTATACATGCACATTTTCCACTGTGGCTCCCAAAGTAAAAGATCATTTGATTGTTCAAAATACTTCTAGATGTATTTAAGTAACTTTGTAGTAGGAAAGGAAACTACCGGAGTTGAATTGCAATGTCCTGTATTACTTCAAAGACTGGGTGGCGGCCAGGTTACCGAGGTAACTGGAGTAACTCCTCCTGTCCCCGAGGCACACGCCTCTGCTATGTGACCTGGCTGCTCTCCCACTGAGAGCGGAAGTGCATCTACCCCTTCAATCCGGGCCGTGGCCAGCAGGACACTCACAAGCACGACACAGGCTGCGGTGGGCACCCCAGGGCTCACCGTCCCTGCTGTCCCAAGGCCACCGTGCAAGGCCACCGTGCGAGGAAGCCCAAGCCGGGCTTCCTGGAGAATGAGAGACCATGTGGGGTGCGGAACCGCCCCCCCCCAGCTGAGCCCCCCTGCACCAGCCACTCAGCCAAACACCAGGCGCGCGAGAGAGGCCACTCTAGAGGATTCCGCCTCAGACAACCTGTCTGCAGCTGGGCAAGCAGCTGGTCACCCACAAAATCACAAGCAGAACGAGAGTAGCTGTTGTGTTTTAAGCTGGGGGTCAGCCAAACTGCAGCCCGTGGGCCAAACCCAGAATACCACGTGCCTTTGAAAATAAAGTTTTATTGAGTCACAGCCACGCTCCTTTGTTTACGGCTTGTCCACGGCCACTTTCTCATCACGAAGGCGGAGGTGGGTCATTGCCACAGAGACCGCATGCCCCTGCTCGACCTAAAATACCTACGATCTCCCCCTTCATGGGCAAGCCTGCTGCTCCCCTGGGTTAAGCCTCCAAGGTTTGGGGCGGTTCGTTAAGTAGCAGCTGGACAAAGACACAGACTTATTTTCAAAAAGGGAATATGCCTCATTGCTCATTAAATTCATGAAGTCCTGGGCTCCTGGAAAAAACACGCCCTTTTTGTGCTCAGGGTCAGTCATTTCTGTTGGGGCAAAAGCGAGGCTCTCTGGTGCTTCTGAGTGGAGTCAGGGAGAGCGCTGGCCGTGCACCTGTGGCAGCCGCCACTCTTCCCTGCCAACGCGTGGGAGCCGGCCGCGCAGCTCCGGGGGGGGGGGGGGGTGACACGGAGGAGCCCCTTCGCAGCAACGTGTGGCCGCAGGGCAGGCTGTCACCTCTGGCTGTGACGGGAAGCGATGGGTGCCGTTCTCGGGCCTCCTCCACATGTTCCTCACTCCCCTTCCCACGAGCTGTGGCCCGTGGTCACCTGGTTTACCATGCAGACGGGCAGAACGTTCTAGAGAATGGAGGAGTGCTTTGTGAAAGGACCGTCACCACTTAAAAACTAGGTGGAGCAGAGTCAACCCTCGATGTGGACCATTCACCTTGGACTATGGCCTTGAGGGCGGCTGAAACTCGACTCTTCCTTAAGGCACTGAATTTTCACTGGGTGTCTTCTATCTACTAGGCTTGTCCTACCCAAACTGATAGTTTTGTGCGACACACCTTGCCACCTAAAATGATTTAGTTGGTAGAACGTGGGCTCTTGGGTCCGAAACTCTAGGGCACTTTGATGAAACTTTGCCCCAATTGGCTGAACTGGCCAGAGGCTAGTCCCTGATAGTAACTGTGATCTGGTTTCCCAAGGTAAAAATATGCAGCTCCGGAGAGGCTGAGCCGGAATTTTAAAGACTGGCCTTCCTCATGCCTACCTCTCCCGAGGAAGGGTGCCCCAATAACCAGGGATTGCTCCAGGCGTGTGCCATTTCAGTCCCCAGGAATGCTTACACACCAACACAGTGCCGCGGGCAATACGCTAGGGAGTTAGGTGAGTTTCTGGCACTTGGGCAGTGAAGGACAGTTTAGCACGAAAAGACACGTACACCCCTTTCGGAGGCAAGGGGAAGAGAATGGAATACACCCTCTATGACGGGTTCATTGTCATGTGTGAGAAGGGACCTGGCTAAGCACGAAAATGCGGGTTCTCCTCCCTCTCCTCCCGGACCCGCAGACCAGGCTTTGGTAGGAAGAGTGTCCGTGTGTCGGCACTGCCCTACGTGACTCCAGGGCAGGGAGCCAGTGGTGCTCTGAGGAACCACAGCCACAGTGGAAGCTAGATTCAGATACGAAGACTCACTCCAGGAAGTACAGAAATGTAGAGAAGAAAAGAGTTAAATCGAGGTTTCCAGAAGAAAGGCTTCTAGATTTTAAAATTTCCTTTTTAATCGATTTGTTGAAAAACTAAAGACTGGTGACCAAACCCAACGACAAGGATGAAACCGGACCATTTTGCGTGTGAATATCCTACTCCGTGCTCAGCGTCCAGGGGAGGAGTAGCCTGGCCCGGAGGTCATGTCCGTGCTTTTGCCGCATCCTGCTGTCGTGCCCCAAAGCTCCTGGATCAGAGCGACCAGCCTGCCGGGTTGGGTCCTCCAGGGGCTTGTCTCCCCTGATGGACTAACTGCTCAGCGAGGAAAGAAACTGCCTCTTTCTGGCTCACCGGAGCATCCCCAGAGCTGCCTAGAATGCCAGGACCACGCTGCCATGTGCTCGGCCGATGTTCACCGCAGGAAGGGCTGGCCGAGCGGACAGTAGCTGGTTGGTCTCACTCAGAAAATGGGCTCGAGCAGTAATGAGGACGGGCGGAGATTGCCTAAAGGGCGTGTTTACATCAAACAGGTCGAGACTCCAGCTACAGCAGCCCAGTGGCGGCACACTCGGAGGGTGATGAGGGCATTACCCTTGGGAGGGAGGAGGAGGGTCGGGACTGGCGATCCTACCGGGACGGGACACACTCTGGGGGAAGGGTTGGGAACCACGAGCTCTGTGCTGTTCTCCTTCTACCGTCCCTGAGCGGTTGTTGTTCTGGGCGATTCGCTGTCCTGTCGGATAACAGCAAGGAGGGTGCAGAGCGAGGCTGGTGTTGGGACCCTCCAGCTCTGAGATGCGCGGCTGCCTCACTCACTGCGGTGCAACTGGAGCAAATACAGAAGCACGGCTGAAACGTGGACTCTGAGAAAGTCAAGCTCGTAGAAGCAGAGAGGAGTTGGGTGGTGGGGGTGGGGGAGGGGGAGACGTGGGTCAAGGGTGCAGACTTGAGGCTGTAAGTAGAGTAAGTCCCGAGCATCCGATGTACAGATAGTGACTGTGGGTAACCACACTGCATCGCGTGCTTACAGTTGGCTCACAGGCCTTGTTTTCACTACGAATAAAGAAACAACCCACCCAGCAGCTACTATGCGGGGTGGCAAATGTTCATTAGCTTGATTGCGGAAGCCACTTCACAGTGTGTGTACGCGCGGCCTGCCCTCCAGATCTGGGTTCTGCATCTACACGTTTATTCAAGGGTCGATCAGAAATATCCGAACAAAGAAATCCCAGGAGCTTCCAAAAGCGAAACTTGAACTTGCCGTGCGCAGCGCCCTCCGCTGAGACCACGCACAGGCGCAGTGCCGCGCAGGCGCCCTGGCGGCGGCCTCCCACCCCCGCCCCCGGGAACAGGCCGCACGCCGCAGGTGCAGTGCCGCCTTCCACGAGGCACCCGGCCGTCCGTGGTGTTGGTGCCGCAAGGGGTTCTGCACCCGCCAGTCCCCCAGGTACAACGGGACAGCCGTACATCAAACCGTCACGTTGTCCGCCTTAGACACGCCCAGTTTTTATTTGCCAATTATACCTCACTGAACCCGGGGGAAAATGCTCAACTGACTTAAAATACACTCTATCCCTGCAGGTTTTATTTCAGACAGAATTGCTGTACATGGAAGTCCGATGTATCGTTTGCCTGCTTTAAAATTTCGGGTGCTGTGTATTCCAACAGTGGAAGAGGAAAAAAAAGGACACTAATACCCTAGAGGAGGAGGTGCAAAGACGGGAACACAGAGCCGGCCTTGGAGCAGCGGCAGCTACCGGGCGAGGCGAGTCCCTCACCCTCCGCTCTGCCTGGGCCTGGTTCGTGCAATCAGGAGGCCGGAGGAGATAATGCGTGAGGCTGCTATTAGCGTTACAGCTTTTATGAGCTCACAGCCTTTTAAAGCATGGCGTCTTCAGCAACAATCCCCCCCCACACACACACACACAAAACCATGGCTGTGAACGTTTTTCCAATATTCCTTTTATCTATAATGGAAACAAGTTAAAAATAATAGGCCTAATGTTCACGAATCCATTAAATATTTACTGGTTTCCCTCTTGATGACTGTTTTGATTCAATATATCACAGGCATAAATCATCAATAGTTTCACAATTCAAAAATGTGCACAGTGCTGCTTTGCAGCTTCTGTGAGGCTTTGAAGTGAAGGATGGTACATTCTCTCATGTGCGGAAGTGGTTAAGGCTTGTCATCTGTCAGCGGGCCGCAGGATCTGAGGACATTCCCGACACCTGCCACGTGTCTACCATTATAATTTCCCTCTGCGTGGCAACTTGTGTAATTTTTTTCGGGTCCCCCACTTATTTTTCAAATATCAGTGTCCCGGTAACAACCACAAAAAGCAACTCCCCCAAACCATGTGGTATGCTAACATTGAAAATAAAATGAGTGGATTTCCCTGGAGGGGGATATAATCAAGGATAAAGAGGAGATATGTATAGATAAGGGCATTTGCTTACCCATAAATCATGGGCTACTACTTTCTAATTATGCACATTTATCTTATTTCATTCAGTCCTATGTCCCTACTAGTATTTTTACTTTTTAATAAAAATGATCACTTATTTCTCTTCTTAATGCCATTTTTCTTAGGAGGCAGTTTCCTCAAAGATTCATAGAATGGGTCTCTGTACTAGATGTTGTACAGTAAGTATTTATTTAACGATTAACCTTTCCAAGGCTGCTTCCCACACCTGCTTCCCACCCTCAGTGTGACAAACGCCGTCACTCACCTACCCGAGCAGCATTCCACCCCGTGGCTTCTGGGATCCTGGGAGGCCAAGGTGGGGGATGAGACAGCATCTTCTGGGAAGACTTCTCCACACCCTTCAGGCAAAGAGATGCCTTTTCAGCCAACCTTTGGACATCCGTGGGAGACGCTACGGGCAGCTTCTGGGGTCGCCCAGGGGAGCCGGGGAGAAAGCAGGTGGCCTGAGGGTGGCAGAGAGGATTCAGAGCCACGCCTGCACCGCCCCACCCCGAGAAAAGAATTCCTGAACTTGACCTCGACCTCGACCTCGTCAACTTTCCTTATCATCGATACCACTTTTGGTTGGATCTTAGGTTCCTTGCAGCTGAAAAGAATACCGTCGTTGCTTCTTTATGTCTCATCTCCCGCCTATAAACGGGATCCCTGCACCGAGACCACCTCATCTGAAACGCCACATAAAACGACGTGCCCCGTGGTAAGCACTCCCCCAAGCATACACAATAATGACAACAGCCGACAGTTTCCAAAGAGCAGGAAGCACACTGTGCCGTGAACTTCACGTGCATTAATTTATTGTAGCTTCACAATGACCCTCTGAATTGGGCAGTAACTCGACCGCTATGTTTAAAATGCAGAAAATGAGGCCAACGATAATAGGTAACCTGCCAAGGTCCCGCAGCTAATAATTGAACAAGTTCAAGGTCTGATCGGAGTCAGCCAGTAATCGTTATGATATCCTTGATGCAAGTGTGCATAACAGACCGGCAATTGTTCTGGGCCCTGAGCTCATCCCCCACACCATAGCTGTGGGCATGGACTACCCCGGCGGCTCGCAGACACGGGTGTGCAGCCAGCACGAGTGTGCTCTCCCACTATACGGAGAGCACACGTAATTCAAGAAAGAATATTTAAATATTAGCCATGCCGATATTCCTCCATATTAAGAAACTTTTACCCGTTCACTGGTAGTTTTAAAGTTAGAGTTGGACCACTGAACACAAACAAATAAAATGTGCCAAATTTCCCTAGACACACTCTACAGCCCTTCTGTATTGACCAAAACAGGGAAGTGAACTGGAAAGCAGACCATTAAGTTGAGTCAGAGTTGATCATTTCAAACAGAACTAATTGACTGAAATCCAGGAGGCTCGGCATAGTAGTACATGATCTTTTCTCAGACACTACTAAATAAACATAAACTCAAGACCTACAGTGAATAAAACCTGGTAATGAAATTGTTGAAACTCATTTTCCTAAATGAGCTTATCAGTAACTAATGACGCACTTTGCTGCACTCAATAGACATGACATTATAAACCAACTTCTAAACTTTATATATTTTATTATGTAATATGTGATCTATAACATTGATATACACAAATTTGATTATATATATCAATAAGAATATTTCATACATAAAATCAGGAAGCATGAACATAATGATGAAGTCATGAACCATCCAGGCTGGGTGACTCAGCTGGTTGGGGCATTGTCTGTACACCTGAAGGTTGCCGGTTCGATTCCTGGTCCAGGCACACGTGTGGGGTTTGGGTTCAATCCCAGTTGGGATGTGTGCAGGAGGTAGCTGATTAATGTTTCCTTCTCACATCAATGTTTCTTTCTCTCTCTCTCTCTCTCTCCCTCCTTCCCCCTCCCCTTCCCCTCCCCTTCTCCTTTCCTTAAACATATCCTGGAGTGAAGATTAAAAAATAAACAACAACGCAGCCAGGAGCCCCCCAGCCAGCCCAGGAGGCAGAGGATCACTGAGGCTGTGTCTGCTCTCTCCCCCAAACCCCATCCACCTTCCAACCCCCCCAAGGTAACCAACGTTGTGAATGTGGGTTTGTCGTTCCTTCGCTTTTCCCAACAGTTTCCATCACACGTGTATCTGTCTCTAGGTTTGGAAGTGTGCGACGTAGGACCGTTTTCTGTGTGGTCTGCAACTTGCTTTTCTCGCCCAGGGCTGTGTGTCCGCGACCCGTCACGCTGCTGCATGAGGCTGTAACTTGTTCGTTATCACAGCCACACGGTGTTCCACAAAGTGATCTTTTCCCCTAGGTTTTAATTCAAACCTAACCAAAGAACACTGGGGCTTTTTTCAAGTTGTTAGAGTTGTTAGAGTTGTAATTGTGTGTTCAAATTACATCTATTTTAAAATTTCTTTCTGCTTAATGTATCAACAAGTAAAAGGGGAATGGGGGTCTCCAACTCTGACTGGGGATTGGTCACTCTGTTTTGTTTCAGCCACATTTGATGTAGATATTTTGAAGATTTTTTAGGTGCGTATGAGTTAAGAACTATTAGAACTCCCTGGTGAGTTCATTCTTTTGTCATCATGCATATATAGCTACTTCATTCCTAATTATGCTGCTTTCTTCAGTAAAAGGTATCTTATCTGCCTTTAATGGAACTACAGTAAATTGAAAAATTAATCTTGCCTGCTATACATTTTTCTGTATTCTCTCAATGTTTTTTTTTCCATCCTTATATTTTAGCAGTACCAGTGGAGAAGGAATTTAGAAACATCTTTTCAGAAGAGGTCCAGCCTGTGGTTTTGATAAGCACCCCCAGAAAACAGACCCCAGGCCGCCTCTTCCTTGGGGGTGTGGCCCGGGAGGCAGGTGAGGCGGGCGGACTGGGCTCTACTGGGGGACATTTCTGAGCCGGGCCCAGCTGTGCATTGGGGTTGGCTGTTTCCCGTGGCAGGGACCCTCTGGCGGGGCCACATGCCACTACCGCTACTTGGAACAGTCCACTGAGGGGCGGGGGGAGCAGGCACACTTTCCTTTTCTGGCTCCTTTTAGTGGTTATAGTCACCCCAAGTCACATTCAATGCCCGCATTTCTGGGCTGTGCTAGCTGCACCCTCCAGGCAAATGCTGCGGAAGCCGGAGCCCACCAGTGTCCAGCACAGCCAACGGGCGGGTGCCACCGCGGCTCCTGAATCCACGGTGGTGGGGGCGTCAGCGCTAGCGCCCGTGGCCCAGGCTGCGCGGCTGTGGAAGGTGTGAGGATTTGCTGGAGCCTCCCCCACTCTGCCTCTCCCCAGGAAGGCGAGTGGCCAAGTTCGTGTGCAACTCAGTTACTGCACAACTGGAGCCCAGTCTAGGCCACGCCCGCACCCAACCCCAAGTGCATCCAGGTGCCCACCCTTTCTCTCCGGAGGTCAGAGGCAAGTCCGCCCCGGCGAGGGCCCGGCGAATTGTGGGAAACGGACACCGGAAAGGCTCTGGCCAACCGTAGTGGCAGCCCGCGTTGCTGCAGCTGGTCCAGTGCTATAATTAAAGGATTTAAGGAATAAAAACTGCAGGGAGTAATAGAAATTCAGAGAGAAGGGGAAAATGGCATTATGCTAGGTTTAAAATATTGAAAACTTGTAAGAATTCAGAATCCCATCATGTCTAGTTTTTCCTTACTTTCATCCCCTCCCACGAACCAGATGTCAAACATCTCCGCTTATTATGGAATTGATCTTTTTAACATTTACCCCTTCACGGGTACTTCCAGAATGAAAAATGTATTTGTCAACCTCTCCTCAACGCGGCCGCAGTGGGTGTGCGGTGTGGTTTCTGAGGCTGGCTGGGCCGTGCGGGCCGGGCGGCACCGCACACCCGAGGGTCCATCAGGGCGTGGCGTTTCTCACGACTCCACTGGACACTGCGAGGGGCGGGGCAGTTAAGACACCGTAAAAGTGCAAAACCAAAACAGAAAGCTGATTGCTCGGGACCCTGTGGAGAGCGTATCATTGTTACAAAATTACTCTGAAATGCTAACCAACAGTGTTTTCTAGGGACAGCCCGATGGGATATAACTCAGCAGTGGGAGAGAGGAAAGGGGGGTCAATACGTTTACAAATAGCCTCATTGAAAGAGACACAAGAACGTATCCCGCAATTCAGTGGGAGTCCTCCAGCGTTGGGAGGGACGGAGGGGGCCAGCGGGGAGCCAGGGAGGGGACGGCGAAGCAGAACCCTGGGAGGACGGTGCGGGGAATCCAGGCCTGGCTCCTGAGCCGCCTCACAAGGCCGCTGGGAGCGCGGGAGGCGCGGTGCTCGTTAAACGGCGGCGTCCGCCACCCGAACCTGCGCCGAAGCAGACCTCGGGAGACAGGTTAATGACGCTGATGACACGCGCATGCCCAGACGGTGCCGGCCGGCGGGAAGAGCCAGACCGTCCAGAGTTCATTTTCATCAGGTGGGATGACAGGACAATGGGAACAACCGTGGTCGTGTCGTCGGTCTGTGGCCTCCCCCGCTTCTGCTGGCGCGTCCGCTGCCCGCTCCAGAGCCTGTCCCTTCCTTCCCAGCTGAGGAGGGGCCCTGGGAGCTCGCGGGTGGGAGTCCCTGGGAAAGGCCTGCTCGTGGGAGGGGAGGGGATTCCCTCATGGGCTGCAGAGTGCAGAGCAGAGAGAGATCAGACGGTCTACGCACGGAGCTCATGTGCATTTTTAAAACCTTTTTTTGCTTGCTTGTTGCTTGCACCAGGAATGTTGGCTTGCTGCAAATAGGCGTCCATTATACCAACAAGGGGATGGTCCCCCTGAGAAATAGTCCTTGCAGGGATCAATGTATTAAAAAGGGAGCATTAACTCTGCATCTACCTACCAGGTCCCCAAGTTAGAGATCATATGCTTATGCATGTAAATAAAGGACTGATCGACATTTTCAGCAAATACTCAAAGGGGGATTACATCACACGAAGAGCTCACAGACACGGAGCAAACCGCTCACCCCCCTGCATCTCACTGTCCCTGGCTTTGCAACGGGGTCACCCCCCCCCCGAGAGGACCCCAAAGCTGACATGGCTGACAACAAATGACGTAAAGCCACCGGGACGTAGAATGTGCGACGGACACATCGAGCCCCTTCCTCCCCTCCTTCTGGCGGTTCCCATTTCCAGCGTCATACATGACACACTGCTGTTGTTGTCGCTGACTTACATGTTAATTACTGTATAGACGAGCGCTCTGGCCGGCCGGGGTCTATGAATGGACGAAAATGAAGGTCCTGATTATTTGTATCAGGGGCCCTGCTAGTGTCTGTGCCCCGGTGATGACATACGTCTGTGATTATTAACCTTCCTTCACGTCCCTGGTTCCAGTCTCTCGTTCATACACAATGTAGAGGGCTTCTTTCTTATTGGCTGGTATTTTCTTCAGTTTATCTTTCTGAACGGTCTTTTTGAAGACACCAGCATTTACATTTGTTTCATATCCAACTGTTTTCCCTCATTTATAAATCGTGAACCTACAATTTTATCTTTAATTAATTCTTTCATGCTTTTCTTATACTCATTTTAAAGAGTTATTTCTAGATGTTTTGTGGGAATGATGCATGTGCTTATTTTCATTCTGTCTTGTTCAATATAAAATGATTTAGGCAAAACATTTTCTTCTGAGAACAGGTCTGGCAGCATCCCACCCATTTGAAACCCTCAGTGATCACAGTTTTGATTTCACCTTTTATCTGAGTGGAGAGGATTCTTCCTTTTAAAGTGGCCGAAACTTCTGGATGGCCCAGGTCCCGATAGCCGTGTTACCCCTTCTAATATGGTGATTGATTTTTTAGCTGAGCCCACGGTCCCCCACCTGAAGACCGCTCCCTCATCACTCTGGTTGCTAGGTGCTCCCACAACACTGAATCCCACGGGAGATGCGAGAGGAAGAGACGGACGGAGGACGAGATGCCGACTCTTCCTCCGAAAACGCATCGGTGTGTCTTCCTCCACTCAGGGCCCCACATGGAGACCGGAAGGAGCGGGGGGCTGGACAGAGCGGCTCCCTCGGCCCCCAGGGCGGAAGGGATGGGCGGCGTGGTGTGCGGGAAAAGCAGAGAGAAGGTGCTTGGGTCCCGACGCCCAGGAGCTGCCCTGCCTACCCCGATGGTTTGGGACATGACTGTTTGTGACAGAGAGGTCATCTTCTATCTCTCTGAAGAACTGTGATTTTGAGGTTCTGCATCAGCAGCTGTAGCCATATCATAATGTGATTAAATATACTTAATATACATAATGATTTTTAGTTTCACTGAATTGTTGTCAAGCAATATAGAATGTGCCCTTTCTGCCCACAATTGTGTTGACATATTCTTGGTGGCCCAATAAATAATTGAGTTTTGTAAGTATTTCCTGTATTGTTTATTAGTCTTCAAAGCTATGTAACTATGTGTGTCTGTACAAGTGGTATCTATTTACATATACATATTATTCAATCTGTCTGATTAACCGCATTACCACTTTCCCTATCGGGCTTGCTAAAACTACTTCTGTGGCACGTTAATTGGCTCACCTGAGAATAAAAAGTTTCATGGTCCACGTATATGTTGCTTCCCTTCTTTATTGTAGTGGTTCATAACAACACAGCCTCTGGGTCGGATGGTTCGAATCCTAGCTCCCCCGGTTTACGGGCGGCGTGAACTTGGGCAGGCTATGTAACCTGCGTTTCCTTAGTCTGTGTCAGTCAAACCGGGGAAACAACAGAAGCCACCCCGTGGGGCTGTTATGGGGATTACTCAATGGGTTCGTGTCGAACACCAACTTAGAACAGTGCCTGGCAGAGAGGAAGCATTTTTTTTTAAGCGGCTAAGTCTTAGGTACACTGCATACGGATGGGGATTAAGGAAGTAATGGAATCTGCCTAATATTGCTCATCTCAGCATTCCCCACATTGACTTGCGTGTGGGATACCGTGGTCACAGCCGGTGGTGGGGCGGGGGAGGGGGGAATGTGTCCCATAGAATGTCGGTTTTGGAAACGAGGAGCTGGCTCATTCAGATCCCCAGCATTGCCGGCAGCTCTTCGCCTGCACCTGGGGTGCTCCGGTGCCGTCTGGGGAAGTCTGCAAACCTCTGGGGGTCAATAGGAGAGTTTCGTGTGTCTGCGC
Organism: Phyllostomus discolor; assembly: GCF_004126475.2. Classification (NCBI taxonomy): domain Eukaryota; kingdom Metazoa; phylum Chordata; class Mammalia; order Chiroptera; family Phyllostomidae; genus Phyllostomus; species Phyllostomus discolor. Next base: position 30,462,274 of record NC_040916.2, on the reverse strand, counting down.
CTGCGCTCGCCTGTCCGGGGAAAAGGTCCCTGGAGCCGACCTGATTCTCAGATCTCTTTGTGTGTGGTCGCAGGCTTCGCGGAAACGGTAGGAGCTAAAAACGGCATTGCTTGTCTTCCGCTGCTTTGTGAACAGTTTCTTCTCTTGGCTGTTGATCTTCTCAAGTTTATACCCTCTGCATCTCCGTGAACCTTTTCGGGGGCATCAGTGGATTTGTACTCTTTTAATACAAGTTTTACCGTCTTTACAACCCTTCTTATTTTAAGCCGTTCCCTTACCATTTCATCCGAAGGTTGTGTCTCCGAGCGACTTGCTCCTCCCGCTGTGGGACAGGCAATGGCACCCGCACACGTTGCTGAGTGCCAATCGCTTTTGGACCGTGCCTCGGGGTTCCTGCAGAAAGTCAGTTTCCAGAAGCGGCCCCTTCGCTGGCTCGTCCACGGGCTGTTGGTGTCCTCTCACTGCTCTGTGTTTCCTGGGTGCAGGCGAGGCCTCTACATTATTTTTCCCGTTCTCAAACAAGAGACTATGTCACCCCACTTCACATGAGTCAGTTGTGAGGGTGAATAAACGCTCTTCCGGCACATTTTCCAACAGGGATTTTCGACAGCCTTTTCAGATGTAAAGCCGATGGGGAGAATGGTGCTTAGATACTTCCCATACATTGAACGATTTCTATGAGACTTTGGTCATGGTTCCTCCCTCATTTGACATAACATCCTTTTATAGTCATGGCTGGTCATCTGACGCTTCCAACTAACGCAAACAGCTTTGTAGAAATTATAAGGTTGGCGTTACTCTGAAATATACACTAGGCGATGACATTAAAAGAAATAAAAATTTCAGACAATGGTCCCTGTGCCTACAGATGTAAAAATATGTAACAAACAGCAGTTTCTAATGTTATTTCTGTTCTCTGTCCTAACACCAAATAGCTCACACAGTAGTTTTAGTTCCGTCTTTGCAACCCTACCTACCGCTTCCTTCCCATCCTTCCCGCTATCGCCCTGCCTCAGATTCTCAACACCGACCACCAGGGTCGTTACCACCTCCCCAGCTCGTCCATGCACCCGCGGGCCTTTATTGTCACCCCCCCCGCCCCCCAGAGTTTTCTCCTGAAGCCGACATCTCACCGTGTCACTCCGGGAGCGGAGGGCAAGACGCCGGCGGTTTCACAGGTTTAAGGAGACAACGAGTGACCCGTGTCGCAGCGCCTCCATTCTCCGTCGCTGCGGTCAACCTACTTATCTGGACTCTCCAGCCACTGTGCACACTGAGGGCTCCGTCGGGGCCACCCCGTCACCTGGCCCTTCTTCCTGGCGGCCGTGCCTTGGCTGTGTGGCTCCCTCAACCACAGGAGGCAGACACAAGGCCCATGGGTGAAACCCGGCCTGGCACCTTGTTTCTACCCAGTGGCAGTGCCCAGCTCCTTGCCCCCAGTTAAGGAGTAGCTACATGTACACAGTCCTAACATTACACTCGGCCCTTTGAAGGCAACCGCGAGGCTGATGTGGCCCCCGGTGACAATGACTTTGACACCCTTGACCTACATGAAATCTTAGCCTATTAACATCATAGATCTTCTTCCCAAATTTTATTCTCTCCACCTCGTACGCTCCTCTGCGGCTCCAGTTCTTGACACTTCCCACAGTGCACCTGATATCGCGGCCGCATGTAATAGCACTCACTGTTTGTTCCTGATATCTGGGATTTGGCAAAGGTTATCTCTGTTCATTTGCTTTCTGCAGTTATTTCCTGGCTTCCTCGCAAGACTGTAAACCTGGAGAAACTGGCTCTCTGCCTTCTCGCCGCTTGCCGTGGTGTTGCACATGTGTGAATGTGGGATTAGGGACAGACACTCGAAGAGGGGCACACCCAGATTTGGGGGTAGGGTGGGGAGAAGCCGGGGTGCCTGCCCCTTCTTCCCGAGGCAAGACTTGTTTGGGAAAAGCGGAACCTCTTTCCCTGCTTCTAGTTAGCGGCATCTTTTAAACTCATGACAAAATGCGTGGGTTTTCTGCACCCCTGATTCTGTAATTTTCTTGTCCAGTGAATGATAAAAGCATTTTTGCACTGCGGGCCAGTTCCCAGCTGTCCTTACTGACATCCCTACGCATCTTTGGTCCTTGGCCGACTCCAGGCTGGCGGGGAGCACTCTTGTCTTTAACCCTCACCCAGAAACACGTTTTTATTGACTTTAGGGAGAGAGAGAGAAAGGGGAGAGAGAGGGAGGGAGGGAGGGAGGGAGGGAGGGCATCCCTATGAGAGAGAGATATTGACCGGTTGCCTCCCACAGCATGCTCTGTCTGACTGGGGTTCAAATCCACAACCCAGGCATGCGCCCTGACCAGGGATTGAACCTGCAACCTTCTGGTGTACAGACGGACGCTCCAATCAAATCAGCCAACCGGCCACGGCTGCTGTGAGCATGCTTCCCCCTCCCAATGGAGAACTCCCTGGCTTTATATAACCACAGGACTGGTTTTGAAAATTCAAGAACATTTTCTCATCTACTACATACACTACTCGGGACACTAAAACTCTTACTCACCCACAGGAAGTATCATTTATTTTTCCATCGATTGTAAGACATACAGAACACTAACCCAAATGTATATGCCTCCTCATACACACAGAACAAACACATCTTAGCCTAATTTATCAGGCTGCCTAGAAAATCCTTACCATCAACTGGACTAAATAGAGCTAGATAATTATTCCTCTGAATATTTCACTTAATATCTAAACAATTTTATACTGTTTCTTACATTGCTCAGGTTTATGTCTTAAAAATACATGTTCATGAGGCATCATTGAAAACATCAAGGCATTTGACACCCCAAAACTGCCTTCAATTTTCTAGAGATCGGACATTTGCACCTAAGAATAGAAATAGTAAATGAAAATGTTACATATCCAAAACCTGCTTCATAAAATCACCAAAGACAATGTCAAAATTCATATTTCCTTATAGCATCTAATCCATAAGATAGACAAGTAAACCATAATTTTCATCAAATTCAAATACGCAGCATGCTCAGTGCTGCTTATAATTAGTGGACATATTTGCACGTAGCATACATTTTTAACACATTCGTTGAGCACCTACTGTGTGCCAGGCCTTATGCAGCACAGGACGAGCGTTTTCTTACCAAAGGGTACAAACAATTTCGGTTTAATTTTAAAGAGAATACCTCAGCGGGAAAATGTAATCAATAATTTGTCTCTCAACCTCAGAACAATTAAGTTGTCCCTGTTTTCAAATACCCCGTTGGAGCACCTCCAACTTCTCTAACGTCTCTATTGTATTATGAATAATGTTTCTAGCTCGCTAATTTTGCTGCTAATCAAACACTAAAAAGAGATTCTTTATACTTTCAGATATGCTTTGAAAAAAAAAAAAGCTCTCCCAATATGCACAAGGGAATTATAAGTTCATTAGTATACAGTTTTTCAAATCTTAGATTCACGGTTCATTATGTTACCTTAGAGATAAAAACACAATTTTACACTTATATGACAGGAAAAAGAATTAGAATTAACATCTGATTACGAGTTTTAATTTTTGAAATTAATCTACAGGCATCTCTAATTTAAATAATTCAAGTCGAAAACTACCTTTAATATTTTATCACAAACAACACGGAAAGCCGAAATTAGATCCACTTAGAGCAACGCTGTTGAGAAACACGCAGTACTTCCGGATTTTAAGAGAATTTCCACCTTTTATAGTATAGATGGCAATGCAGACAAACCTAAGCATACATGCAGTTTTTTTAGAAACATTTGCTGATTCTTATTGGACTCGCTTTATTCAGTTAGGTTTGTGGCTTCATATCCTCATGGGAACCAGAGTGCCTGTGACCCAGGGAGGTGCCAGCCCACTCTAAATGTGACAGAAGCACCAATCCCGTCAGTTCGGGCCACAGGAAACATCTCATGCGGTGACCCCGAGTCACTGATCCCTAAATGAGCTCTGAGACCACGCCAGGGAGTCCAGCTAAGCACTCAGCCCTCTGCAAAGCGTTTGCCTACTTTGGAAAGCCTCCCACCGATTCCTACAAAGTTGTGTAGAACAGAGTGTCCGGCTGCTGTGCTAGAAGGAACCCTGGCCCTGCCCATCCTCCTAGGAATATAACTTGGCCAGAGCTTTCGGACCCATTTCTGCAGCACTAACTCGAGCCACACTGCACACTATGCGCAAGGCCAGCCTACTGCACAAACAAAGTCTTTGGTTACAAAGCTTACCCAGGTAATAAATCCCGACAACAGGTTTGTCTCTTAGTACCTGGGCTACCCTCCATGCAATTATAAATCACAGTATGAAGTACGCATATAGGGGACTCCAGGGAAATTGTGAACTAAACTGAAAATTGGGCAGAATGTTTTTTGTTTTATTTTTCATACTGGCTTAATTATTCCTTCAGTGCCTGGCTGGTTTTTTTTTCTCTTGAACGTGTTTCTCATCGTAAGGAGACACGTTCACATTTGTTTCAGCGACAGTTAAGTATGTAAAAAAACTCTGCTGTCTAATGTGCAGTCAAACATGAAAAATTTTCTCCAGAATGACAGACAGAAATGATAAAAATACATATATCCACACACATGCATGATAAAACTGCTAAGGAAACAATTAATAAAATTGCTAAGGAAAGTCAATACGGACAACATTGTTCCACAGTGACAAAGGTGATGCCCATAAAATGCAGATGTCTCTTCATGTGAGGTATCGCGAAACTTCCTAGGATGACCATCAAAGTGACATAACCCAAGAATTGGCCTTCTTACTTCTTAGAAGACACGGTGGTCTTTGAGATTTGTTGTTATGACACAATATGAAAATACTTCATAAAACTGCCGAAGAAAAGTACTTAGTGACGTTGATTGCAATTATTTTCTATTTCTGCTTTTAAAACCTCTTTTGAGTACCAGGAAAAAGTTGCAAAAATACTGGAGATCAGTTAGATTTCTCATGATTTTGTTAAACCTCTCCCTTCTTCTCTTTGGTACCGGGGATTCTAGCCAAATTCATTATGTCTAAAGCATGGCTTTATCATGCGACACCCTGGCTAAGTTATTTCTGGGTGATTTCTTTAAAATCCATTTCACCAGAGCCCTGGCTGGTGTAGCCCCTGGCTGGCGTAGCTCAGTGGATTGAGCGCAGGCTTTGAATCAAAGCATCGCAGGTTCGATTCCCAGTCAGGGTACATGCCTGGGTTGCAGGCCACGGCCCCTAGCAACCGCACATTGATGTTTCTCTCTCTCTCTCCCTCCCTCCCTTCCCTCTCTAAAAATAAATACATAAAATCTTTTTAAAAAATCCGTTTCACCCGCCCAGTGGGATGGTAAAGCCAGTCCTCATGACCCCGCAGGCCACGCCTCACTCCAAATATCTGTCCTGCCCCTCTGCGCCCGCCCGTGCCGACCCCTGCCTTCCTCTCGGGCTCTGACACCGAAGTGCTCCCTCTCTCTGGCCCCGCTCGGCCAGGTCCAAATGCCTCCCTCACTCAAGTTACTGTGAAACTTGGAAATAATGCCTTGAAGGTCTGCACGTGATGACGGGCAGGGCCCGGCCAATGAATGCGTTCCAAAAGTTCATTTATAAGTCCTGTATTAGAGGGTAAAAAAATTCATTCTCCCACAAAAGTGCTGAATACAATTAATATTCCATAGTATATTTTTGGATGATTAAAAATGTAGCTGAAATACAGGGTCTGGCACAAATAATGCCCTTGTTTTACTATAAAACCCATTTTATTACAAAATCATAAGCATGTAATTCTGCAACATGACAATACCACACTCAAGCACACCATGTGGCATTTTAGGTGCGACATTCAGATTAAAACTATGAATTATTACACTCCTATTACTGCCCCAACCACACTCAAGTGGGCTTACTTCTGCTGGACCGTGTGTGTTGCTAACAAAAGCATAATTCCCCAAAATGCCGGTGCCGGCATGCACACCACCACACTCCAGCTCCGACACTACACATTGGCTCTAGGAGGTCTCGAAAACAGCCAAGCTCACCAACTCAGAGCAGAACGGTGGGAGCAGGGATGGTGCAGGGGGGCATGGGAGTTGCTAGGCAATGGCCATAACGTCGAACAAGTTCAGCAGGATGAACAAACTCTAGGAGTCTCTACGACATCGCACCTGCGGTCAACGGTAAGGCACGGCATGGTGAAGAGTGAGCTGTGAGAGTTCGCCTCATGTTAACCACGATGACATCAAATGTGAAATAACACCAGGCCAACAAGCCTTAGCTGGCGTGGCTCAGCTGGCAGGAGCGTCGTCCCATAACTGAAGGGCTGCAGGTTCAATTCCTGGCCAGGGCACATACGTAGAGGGCAGCTCGCACCCCTACCTCGGGTGGGTACCATCCCTGGTCAGGGTGCACACAGGAGGCAACTCATCATTCCTATCTCTCCCTTCCTTTCTCTCTCTTTCTCTCTCCCCTCCTTTCTAAAAGCAATGAAAAAAAAAAAAAAAAGTCCTCAGGTGAGGATGACAAAAAACAAGAAACGAGTCAAACATGCATCACCCTCGTGCCGATTCTGTGTACCTCCCTCGGCAAAATCTCGCAGATCCGGGTACACAGAAGGCACTTTTTCTGGTGACCCCTGCTTCAAAGCTGGCTGGCTCGACTCAGCTGTTCTGTCTGCTCAAGGTCTGCGGCCCCACCACGCTCAGCCTCAGACTCTTCTGTGGCGCCCACTGCTGCTCACTTTCGTGGGTGGAGTCAGTGGAAGGCCCACTGTGGGCAGCGGGGAGGCGGAGGGCCAGGCTTCTCTCTCTCCGTGTGGCCTCGGGGCCTCTCTTTCTGCTGTTGCTTCTTCACGTGGTCTTTCTGGAAGTAGCTGTTTTTCTTGTCTGGAGGAGCAAGGGGTGCAGAAGCAGGAGCTGCAGACTCTTGAAGGCTTGGGGACTGTCACAGTGTCACGTTGGACATAGTCTTTCAATGAACCACTTGGTTATTCCAGCCAGGTCAAGGGCGGGGGATGACACGAGGGGCCGGATACCAGGAGGCGAGTCCCGGGGGCCACCAATGGAGGAGACCCGCAGGGCCGAACACAGAACCATGTATTCCCGTCTCCAATCACCAGGAGTAAAACGAGTCCAGCCCTTGTGGCGCAATTCCAGTACCGGGAAATGAAATGCTGGACTTTGCACAGAACACGCCTTGGTTATTCTTTTGGCCAAGTTCCACTACATCACAGAGTGAAACGTTTTTACTTTTTTTTTACGTTAATTCCTGGTTCGTAATGTTGGATACGTGAGCAAAATACTGAGCGCTCTAAAATAATATATCACCCAGGTTGTGTACACTTGCAAAGGACTGCCTTTTTTTCTCCTACCCAAATACTTAATTGGAAGCTGGCTTCAATTTCGTAATATGCAGCGTCCTCAGAAACCAACTTATTAGCATCGCATGGAAAAAAAACTACTCAGGGTATCCCAAATAATGAGCTTGCCAGGTAAATATTTAAAGACACCACAAGTACCTATAATGCCGTAGCCACAGTGCAAATATCAGAGGAATGGAAGCTGCCCTCCCCAACCTCCACCCGGTCCCTATCTTCACGGGAGAAAATGCATGTCAGCACATTGTGATTGCAAAAACCAGGTGCCCGTTCAGGTGTTCTCAGAGATGTTAGGAAGTGCGGATGAAGACACAAATATAGGCTAGGGAGACAAGAATCCCAAGGGACCGGGCCTGCCATAGAGACCACACCATCCCCAGCCGTGGTGATGAGTCAACACTCAAGACACCTCTGGGAAGGCGTCTTGTCACCTCTCCACCCCAGACAACCACCGGTTCCTTCTTTATCACTTGCAAATTCTGAACTCTGCCCTTTTCTTTTCTATCTTTGGGTTTCTGCTGACTCACACATCTGGCTATTACTTTTGATCTGTGACATTTGAGATAGGGCATTTCTTAATGACGCCAGATTCACACACTACACAGCGCTGATAGGGCCTCAGCTGTGGCACACCCTGGCCACGGTGACAACCCAGGGCACCCCAACGTTCAGCCAAACCCGCCTACAGGGCTTTATCTCTCCTTCCGCCCTCAGGGAAGAACCCGCGGTGTGATAGGAGCCTTCCGCCTTCCCGCTGGCTAGCTGCTGCTGGCGGTCACAGCGTGTAAGAGGAGGAGTTGATTCACCCATACCACTTGCCATTTGTATCATATCCGTTTGATTGAACAAAAATAAAGAGATCATTGTCTTTACATGTATTTCAACCATAGAGCTTACAAGTGTTTAGCAAGTGGATGGGAAAACTATGTCCAGGCAAAAACGTGCCCTGGAGAGATGCTCAGTGTCGTTAGTCACTAGAGAACGCAAACTGGAAGCTTCCTAAGAGACACTTTAGCCCACTGGACGGCTACAACGGGGAACACGGACAACAGCAAGCGCTGGGGAAGATGTGGAGAACCCGAAACTCTCCCACATTGCCGGTGGGAATTTAAAGTGGTGCGACTGCTTTGGGAAACTCGGGCGGTTCGGCAAAGAGCGAAATGTAGAGTCACCGCGTGACCCAGCAACTCCACTCCTGGGTATGGACCCGGGAGAAATGAAATCGTGCGGCCACGTAACACTTGCACATGAATGTTTGCGGCCGTATTATCCCGAAGAGCCCCACAGTAGAGACAACCAAAGGCCCACCCCCTGAAGGGGGAACAGGGTGTGCCCTGTCCACATAGTGGAATAGTATTCAGACACGAAGAGGCAAAAACAAACAAACAACTCTCCACCAGAGTGACCGCGTCATCCACTGATGCACGTCTGTCTGGTGGGCACAGGGGTGCAGGGGTCAGTCCTTGGCAACACAGCGAAGGGCCCGAGGGGATCACGTTCACAGCTCAGGAGTCCCCTCCCCCCAACGACGGACAGTATGCTTCTCCTAACGCAACAAGCAAGCCGCCAATGAACAAACAACAACAACCCCCAATGTCACTGCTGCCACTTCTGTAACACACGATAAACTTTGTTCCTGGGGACACCTGCTGTGCTAAGCAAAATTCCAAGGCTGAGAGTATGACCGGGCCACATGCCACTGCAGGCAGACGCTGGACCCCGGCAGGATCCCGGGCAAACAGTGGGCCCCCAGGCATTGTCGGGGGATGCGGTGGCACGGTGCAGGGTGCGGCCGCCCCACCCAGAAGAAACCGGCCCTGAGGGCCTGGTGGGCAGGTCCCAGGACAACAACACCCCGATGAGCTGGTACGCCTTTTCTTCTCTTTCTCTCATTTTCGCCTTCCCTCCGTCCACTCGGCGGACGACAGCCTCGCCTGCGGGTTGCTAATCAGAGCGGGGGTCCAACGAGTCAGGTTTGAGCCTTTTTGTTTTGAAAGCTGAGGCCCGGGGAGAAGCTTTTGCTACATGATGAGATTCAGAAGAATATGGAATCTGTCCTCGACTACGCTCCACATCCTTCCCCTCAAGGATGAAGAGATGAGCTGCCCGCGGGTCTCTGAGAAAAGAACCGGGGCCCCACCCGCTTCCCAGCCCCTCTCCGCACCCCGACAAACTCCCCGTGTGGCTGGAGGTGCCCCAGGGACCCGCAGGAGCAGCAGAGCAGCGACTGAGGGGCGGCAGGGAGCTGTGGGGCCCCGTCCTCAGGAGAGAGCAGCCAACTAGACCCACGGGTGTGACCAGGGACCCTCATGGATGGCGGTCATCGCTCGTCCTATGGGACAGGAACATGCCTGCAGACCAGGTGACCGCCCTCCTAGCCGGGGTGGCGGCGCCTGGTCACCCTCCCAGAATTTAGAAGCAGCCCTGGTGACAGGGAGGACAAGCCTTAAAGGGGCTGAGATTCTGGCTTTGCCATCTGGCTGATTAAAAAACCACAATCCTCCCCCCCCACCCCACCCCACCCCCACCGGGCTGGTGCGGCTCAGCAGACTGAGCACCAGCCTGCAAACCAAAGGTCACCGGTTGGATTCCCGTTCAGGTCCCACGTGTGGGTTGCGGGCCAGGTCGCCCGCTGGGGGCATGTGAGAGGCGACCAATCAATGTAGCTCTCGCACATCATTGCTTCCCTCTCTTTCTCCCTCCCTCCTTTCTCTAAAAGTCAAATCTTTAACAATCACAGTAAAAGTCAAGTTCCGGGGCAGTGTGAGCCCCATTACATCTCTGGTGGACGAAACTGCCGTGCGAAGGCTAAGGCGGCTGACGGCCACCCGTCCACCCGCCCTGGGGAAGAGGGGGGCAGGCCTTCCCTGGCGGCCGGGACTCGGGGCCTCTGCGCAGCCGCAGGAATCACAGTACAGGGGCAACCGGGGAGGGGCAGTGGCAGCGAACCCTCCGCACGTTTTCGGCAGTTCGCACGCGGGCCCCTCTGGATGCGGCAGCGCACGAGACTTGAGACATCGGGCCGTTCGTGGAAACGTGTGTCGTTTTCCATCGGAGTATTTAACTGCTGACTTTAACCTCCTCCGCATTCTTTTTAATGTGCTTCAGCAACTGAGGAGGTCACACGTGCCAGAAGGTGCAAGGACAGGACAGCGGAATCGCTGGGAACCTAGGTCCTCACGCCTCCGTCTGGGGCTGAGGCCCCTGGCAACCCGCCCACGTGGCGCAGGGAGCCAGACTCAGCCTTTGGGGTGTGAAGCCTCTGAAATTTCTGGAGTAACCTGCCATCGCAGCCTCACCCAGCCTACACTCCCTAATACGTTATGGAACACTCACAGGTTAGAAAATGTAGGTCTACTGGATACCACATTGTGTGCGAAGTGAAACAAAGTCAGATTACAAGTCAAGGCTGTTAAAACGATTCCCACTGTGCAAGACAATTGTGTGAATGGACCCAGAGTACAGGACTGGTGGTGGGATCGTGGGTATTACATGTTTTCCCCCCTGCTTTTTGGGTTTACCTTTTTTTTTCATCACAGAGATAGAAAACAAAACAAAATGTGAATAAAACATGATCGCGTGTCCCTCAAAACCTCACTAGTAGAAGACCAGGATACGTGTAGTGTACAGTCCGAGGTACCTCCGTGGGAGGGAAGTAAATGCTCCTCTTTCAAATTAAAGTTAAGGTGGCCAGGAGCACAGATCCCTGCGTTTCCGTGAGTGGATAATTTTATTAGCATATCAGTTAAAAGCTATAAGCTTTCGGCCCTGGCTGGCGTAGCTCAGTAGATTGAGCATGGGATGAGAACCAAAGTGTCGCAGGTTCGATTCCCAGTCCGGGCACATGCCTGGGTTGCAGGCCATGGCCCCCAGCAACCACACATTGATGTTTCTCTCTCTCTCTCCCTCCCTTCTTTCTCTAAAAAATAAATAAATAAAATCTTTAAAATAAATAAATAAATAAAAGCGATAAGCTTTTGTTCAGAATTGTACTCAGTGCCAAATAATGTGGTTTATGTTTTTAAAGACCATAACATATATATGTAAGTCAGTTCCCGGATTAGCACACGCAAAATCCGACCCGAGGACAGGGACCCAGGCCAGGAAGGACCGGTGGCGGACGACACAGACACACAGCTACCCTGCAGTCCACCGAGAGAGTTAGACGAAGCACCGAGTTGAATGTATGTACAGGCATCGTCATTTCTTACGTCGACCCTGATATGCGGCGGTAGAATCCCAGGAAGGATCTTGAGGTGTTTAAACAGGATGAGCGATCACAGAACAGGAGGGTTTGAGGAGAGGGTGTGCAACGCTGGCTAGCGAAACAGGCTGTGCAGTCATCACTACCCGGGCTCGTCCCAAAACGCGGATGTTTCTGCCCGCGTGACCTCAGTCTAGATACTCGGTCCCCTGGAGGCCCGGTGTCCCGAGGTCCCTGGGGTGACGTCATCTCTCCCTCACGGCAGCTGTTTATAGCACCCAACCCCGCCATCCAGTTTTACTCGCGGGAGAAAACACAGGAGGCCAAGATCTGGGGGGCTGCCCGAAGTCGTGAGGCTAAATTAACGCATAATATTTTAACTGTGATTTTAAATGTACTAAGTACCCCGACGCACGTACGAAACGTCTGTGCATTGGGAATAGGCCAAAAAGGGTAATCACCGATTCATTTTCCAACCAGGGATTCTCAGAATGCACCTGCCGCCTTGGCTGCACCTCACACCTGACTCCGGGCACCCACTTCCCCTTTCACCCCACTTTCCCACGTGGAGTGGATGGAAGCGTCTCTGGTTCTAAGCTGTTAGTGGGCCCTCCGTGAGCACGAGGGTGGGCGGTGGGGGGGGGGGGGGACACGGGCCCAGGGCACAGGGTGTCAGGGCGAAGGGCCGGGGAGGCTGCGGAGTGAGAAGCCGGATGTGGCTGACGTGCTGTGTTACAGAGACGGCGGTGGTGATCCCCCCACCCACCCCGGCGTTCCCCGGGCCGGGGTTGCAGCTCCCGCCCGGTGAGTACCAGCCAAGGTCAGCAGGGAGACACCTCTGCTGATGGCAGGGGTATTGGGGGAGTGTCACGGACACACAGTTGGCAGATCTGAAGGACGAGATTAGGCAGAGAGGGAAAAACAAACAATCCAGATGAGGACAACAACAGAGGAAATGAGGCCTCAGGTAACAGGAGGCCTTTTGCGTCTGGGGTCACGAGAATGCGGCCCTGACTTTGTCCTGGTTATCTCTAGATTGTCAACACTGTGGCCCTGGAGAGTGACCGGAATAGTGGTTTCACATCAAAGGGCCCTGACTGCAGAGACATAAACCCAGGCGCTGGCCGCCATGGCTCAGTGGGGTGGGCAACGTCCAGTCCACTGGAAGGTCATATGAGTGCAATTCCGGCCAGGGCACGTGCCTCGGTGGTGGGTTCGGCCCTGGGCTGGGGTGTGTGTGAGTGGCAACCAGTCGATGTTTCTCTGACACCCATGTCTCCCTCCCTCTCTCTCTCCCTCCCTTCCCTTCTCTCTCTCGAATCAGTAAGCATGGCCTCGGGTGAGGATAAAAAGAAAATAAGAAACGAGGCCAAGAGCGTGAACACAGTGCACATAATGCCACAAGCAACCGTCTCCGTCAGGGGCCACCCAACCACGCCAGACTCCACCAGTGACCCTCAGGGGAAAGGATCACGACCCTTCTGGGCCCCCAGGCTTTCCACGTCCCCTCAGCCCATGTGTCCTCCTCACTGTTGCACAGCGGGCCTGTTTGCATGGCCGGGAAGCGGTCCCCGGATGTGCCGGGGTCCTCCCCACACTCCACCGCGGAGCACTTTAACCGATGTTCGCTCAAATCAATTCTGGAGACGCTCCCCAGCCGAGGGAATTGCAAGCTAGCTGGTTGACATTGGAGGTCAAATACCCCAGGGTCCGGGTCTCAAATCACTTAATTCTTCACAGCAAATTAGAAACGGGACTCCAGCTGGTGCTGGAGAACAAGACAAACACGCTGTCTCAGGGCAAGCTGCTGCCTGGGTCTCTGCGCCTCTCTAGTCCTAAAATAAAAAAACAGGAGACTCCATTTCTGCGCCCCCCCCCCCCCGCCCCACCCAACCTCATTCTTCCAGAGGAAACGCTTCCTTAACAACAGCGAAAATCTGGCCACCTGGTTTCAATACATAAATCTCGCCAAGGCATAAAAATAAAATATGATTTAAACAGCAACCTGTAATCTCCCGTTGACGACCAGCTGTGCTTCCTATTAGTATTAATGGGAGTTACACAGGCACGAGAAGGAGGGGGAAATGCCACCTTATGCTTTCCGTACACCTTCACGTCTTCACCGCGAGTCTGATTACAAGGGTTTACTTGAGCGGCAATTAAACACTGATTGATTACTAAGTACGATTTGTATTCCAGGCAGCATGCAAATGGCAATGCCATTCTCCGACGGGGAACACAATAAATTCTTCTCACATCAGACAGAGAGGCGCAGGCTTTTAAATAGCAAATGTCTTCTTCTATGGAAAAAAGAAGTTCACTTTAATTTTTTTTCCCATAACGTATTTTTTTACCCCAAGACAATACGCCTTGATTCCTTTCAGAGAGAAAAAAATGGTATGTTTTCTGCAAATTGGACTTTCCCCTTCCCCCGTGGACGCCAGCCCTCACTCCACGACTCGGGCCGCAGCCGCGATTAGAAACACTTTTTTTCATCGGAGTTTGGCCTTGCAGAAATCACATCTACTTCTAGGTTGCTGGTGAAGGGAGAGGTTGATTTATTAAACATCTTCCCTGGGCCAGGCGCTACTCTAGGTGCGGGTGACAGAGCAGAGATCTCAGTACTGGTGACGAGCAGGGGAAGCTGACAATAAACAAGGCATTTAGATTCGGCTCTAATGCCCGCAGGCACACGGTGAGGACGGGTATGCGGGAGGGAAGGGCGGACTGACTTCTCCACACACGCCCACCACTGTGCTTTCGGGACCAAGGGAGAGAGTTCCCAACGAGTGAAATATCCCGGCCAGACGTTGCAGGATGGGCACCTGCTGTGTATGACGTCGATACTGACCCAAGGACAAAGCAGAGAAAGAACGAACGGGTCTGCTGAGCACAGGGTGAGGCCCGAGGGGCAGAAGCGCTGTGAGCTGGAGAAGAAGGGCGGAGCAGGAGGGCAGTGACACGGGGATCTCCAGGTCACACCATGTGGTGTAGGCCGCTCCAAGGAATGTGCATCCGACTTTACTTTTCACAAGAGGCCCAGCATAGGTTCCGAACAGGGCCGGGTCCGGACGGAAATGTGTGCTTCATGCAGCACCCTGGCAGCTACACACACCTGTGGTCAGGGGTGCGTCATAGATGGGACTGACCTCGGAATCTGCATGTTCCTGAAAATGGCTGACCCATGCCTGGTTGCATTTTGTGACAGCAGAATGTAAAAATGGGAAGTGCAATTAATCATCTTTTAACCAGATGTGTTTAAAAATAAAAGCTATGCCCTGGCCAGGTAGCTCAGTTGGTTAGAGCATTGTCCTGCTACCCCAAGGTGGTGGGTTCAATCCCAGCCAGCGCACACATGAAAAGCAAATAAATCTCTCTCTCTCTCTACTCAAGAAATAAAATTTAAAAAAAAATGAAACAATAAAAGCCAAAGCCAGAAAGGATTACTGCCTAAGGCACGTATTGTTATGAACAGCGGGGAAAGCTTGCAGACAAGTAAGGAAAGCGTTACGACGTCTAGAGAAGGAAAAACCAGAAAAGGACCCCTGGGGTGTCGGCCAGGAGCTGGCCCTTCCCGGGGGTGGGGTCGGGGCACAGGGCTGCCCAAGGTCTTTGCACCGACCTCCAGGTGTAAGGACCTCGTCTTTCACCTGGGAAGACTTCCACCTGTAAGTCTTCCTCCGAAGTCCACGTGTGTGTCTCATCCTTTTCACTCAGGGGTATTTTTCTTACACTCAGTTAAACCCTCCCCTAGTTTGTTAAACTGGTTTCCTGATCAGATGTCAAAATAGAGAACAACTGCTCACTATTCGTACTTAAAAAACCTCTTTAGATATAACAATTCATGCAAACGTAGCTGGTCTCGTCTTCTCTAGATGGCACGGTCTCAAGGGACTAATCTTTTTCTATTTTTGTTACTTTGGCCAAATTTTCACATTCTCAGACTAATCTACTTAAAGTGTAAGTAGCTCCTTGTATCAATGCTTCATGTGAATTATTTAGAAGTTGGTGCTATATGTTTAGAAATTTAGCATAGCTCAAAGAATGGGAGAAAAGGACAGATTACATAATGTATTACATTTGTGTGAAATCTGTGGTTGCGCTCACCCGCCTAGGCAGGGATTTGCTCCAAGTGTCAAGCACAAAACACATATGCTTACTTAAGTAGTGACTGGCATATAGAGTCATACATGTCATTTTTACACAGTCTACACACAATGTTTCTGCCTCATCGTAGCACAGAAAAGCAGTGATATACAAAAAAGGACTCCCCCAACCCAGAATTTATTCATTCAAAATTGTGTATTTATTCTTACATGTTTAAACTTTAATCACCTTCCAAGTACTGTCCATTTGATGCAATACACCTGGCAAGATGATTTTCCCACTGCTCAAAACAGTTTTGAACTTATTGATTTTGATGCCTTTTAGTGCTTCTGTTGTTTTTTGCTTCACTTCTTCCAAACTGGCAAAATGTTTCCCTTTGGGGACTTTTTTATCTGGGAAAATGAACAAACAAAAAAGTTACTCGGCGATTGGATGAACAGTTGCCCAAGGAGGGGAGCACAGGGGTCACGCCATTTTTGGTAAAAGCAGGCTGCACACTCAGCGTGGTGTGGGCGGGTGCCCTTGTAAGTCACCCCTCGTGAAATGTGTTGACAAATGTGTTGAAAGAATCTTCAAAAACAAAAAAAATCAATGAAGTCGAACACGGCCTCTCACAACACCACCAGCTGGTCCACTGATCCAGATGGGCTTCTAGAACACTCACCTTGAAGGGGAAGGCCTGTACCACAAGGGGCCCGCCCTGCAGAGGATCATTCTGGTACTTTTGGGTTCTCCCTCACAGGTAATTATCATTCCCCAAATCTTGGTATTAGTGTAAGGCAAAGACAGAATAGAATAGCATAGAGTAGATGACAGGAGGATTTCTGTAGGGGAACACAGGCCACTGCTACTCTATTTCAAGGCAGAAGGGTAAGAAGAAAGGTTTGGGCAAGAGTCAGCTATCAGTCTTATTGGGACATTCAGTTAACCTTCCTCAGCCTGCTTTTCTTACACTATGATAATTAATAGGAAAAAAAATTTTAAAGATTTTATTTATTTTTAGAGAGAGAAGGGAGGGAGACACAGAGAGAGAGAAACATCAATGTGCAGTTGCTGGGGGCCGTGGCCTGCAACCCAGGCATGTACCCTGAGTGGGAATCGAACCTACAACACTTTGGTTGGCAGCCTGCGCTCAATCCACTGAGCTACGCCAGCCAGGGCAATTAACAGGAAATTGAATGCACTGCTTAGCAAGGTAGAAACTTTAAAAGTTAGTGTCTTTCTCCATGAAGAAAACTAAAACTGCACTTCATAAATTCCAGTGCACTTAGAGCGAAGTCCACAGATTTCTAGCATTGTTTTAATAACATCTACAAAAAAAAACTAGTTACGAGAAATCCCAGTAAAATACAGGAGCATCAGTCTCTTGATCTCCATATGCAGATTCCTGGGCCGGTTAAATCGGAAATTATGTGCGATGACTTGGGCACACAGTGGATGATCGATAAAGGTGGGGGGTTTGATTAGCCCTAAGCGAAGTGAGTGATTAAGCATGCATGGCTCAGCACCGGACACAGGGCAGCAATCGATGGCGGTGAGGCCAGCGCAGGGGGGCGGGGCCTCCCTCCCGGCACTCCAGTCATTCATTATCCAGCCACAGCACGTGTGGTCCCGGAAAATCTTCCTCTAGAACAATGGAGCCTTCCAGGCCCCCACCGCTCTGTATCATCTCTCAGAAAGAAACACTCGGTGGCCTTGAACTAGAAAGCACGATGCCAAAAGAATGCTCTTGCGTCCGTGTTTTTTAATCTGCAACCTGCAAAGAGTGGTGTGAAAAATGTCTCTTGACTGAAAGATGTATTATATCCATTAGGCGGCCGAAGTCAACCCTGAGAGGGGTTAATGGTGTCATATCCTAAGGGCGGCACTGAAGGGGACAAAGAAAAAGTCACAGAGGCCTGAAGAGAAAGCCTCTGTGTGGGAGTGCGGTGCAGATGGTTGGAACGGGTTATGGGGCTCGCTAAAAAGCAGTCCGGTTTACTTAGTTTTGAAATCCGTTTGGACATTTATCGAAGGGCGCATTGGGAAATGTGTTCCCGCTCCCTGGGTCGGTCCCGCTGGTCAGGGTCCTATCCCTCCGCCCAGCACACACCTCCTCAAAAAAAAAGAAAGGAAAAACTAAAAGAAGTCCTTTCAATTAAGGCTAAAATAAAATAACAGTGCATGACTTCTGTGATGATAAAAACATATACACATATACACACATGTGTGCACACCACACACAGTGGCACACCTGTGTAGCATGTGAATTAGCTCTTCTGAAAATGTGAAAGTTCTTCAGGAATGGTGACTCTCCCTGAGACACAACCCACCAAATAATTGTTCCCTTGCACTTTATACATTGAATGAAAATATTGTTTTTAAAAAAAGTACATAACATAGCCCTGGCTGTCATAGCTCAGTGGGTTGAGCGCGGGCTGAGAACCAAAGTGTTGCAGGTTTGATTCCCAGTCAGGGCACATGCCTGGGTTGCAGGCCATGACCCCCAGCAACCCCACATTGATGTTTCTCTCTCTCTCTCTGTCCCCCTCCCTTCCCTCTCTAAAAATAAATAAATAAAATATTTTAAAAAACACTTTAAAAATACATAATTTGCTAACATTTCCAACCAATTTGGAAGAGACTGCTCAGAACACTTGACAAAACAAAACTAATGAAACTCCATGTGTCTGAGACACGGAATCAGGAAATGGGAAATATTTTCGGGTTTATTGGAAATACTCTAGGTGCTTGACGCGAATGATTACACTTATCGAACATTGCCGAGCGAGTGGCTGAGGCATGTTTTTCTGCGTTCCGGCGCCAGCGTCTAGCTTTGAGTTTTCTGATTGGCATACGCGATGAATTTTTAATTTCGACATCTAAAGATGCTCCTGGGCAAGTCCTACCGGGAAAACACACACGCGGGCTGACTTCTCACCCACCTGCTCATCCAATCAGCGCACCTCTCGGCGTACCTGCTTCGTTGCCGGCGCTGCGTGAGCCGAGGATTCAAAGATTAATGAGACGCCGTCCCTGCCTCGAACAATTCCCTCCCGCGGGTGAGACAGGCGCATAAACGTGCGATACTCAATATGAAATGCTAACGCCGAAGTATACGAAAGGATAAGGGAGCATAACATACTGGCTGTTTTAGGCCATCATCCAGAATGCGGGCTGCGCGCACACAGTGTGCCAGACGCTGGGGGTGCGGGGGTGCGCAGAGCAACCGCGTGCAACCCCCACGGCGGTGGAGCAGGGTGGGTGCCCAACGGACACGTAGGTAATTAACACAGACAGGGTGTCCGTTTGCAGCGGGAGCTAGGGAGAACCATAAGGCCGGGAGGGAGGGTCGTGGAGGTCATCCGTGGGAGCTGAAATTGGAATACGGCGCTCAGAGAAGACCGCAGGGCAAAGGTGACTTTCTCTAAATGCTTGAGGCTGATGAGGGGCTCATGGCGCAAATACCGCTGCAGGCGGAGCGGATGGCCAGCGGAAAAGCAGACGCGGATGGACCAGCGGGAACGAGAAGAGCAGGAAGCAGGAGGGGGAAAGGGGGTCGCACGTGCCTTCTGGGGCCCGGGAGGGGCTTCTTTCTGCCGAGCGATCCGGGAGGCCCCGATGGGTGCGCCGCACCGGACAGGCGTGCCTGTTGCCTCCTGGACGGCGTAAATCATACGCTCAGACCAGCGTCGTGTACGAGGACATATTTGCTCGTTCGGATTATTTTGTCTCGTTAGACCAAGCTGAAGTAGTTTTTACTACATTGCCATTTTCTGGGACTTCAAAAAGTTGTACCCAGGACTACGATTATTAATAATTCTATTTGCCCATTTCTATAACTCAAAAGGTTTCCATCCAGGAATATGATGATATTATTATTTTCATAGAATGAACTGCAAAACTTATAGAGAAGTCTGGTATAGCTTTTCATATCAAACACTTCATAGGAAAATTACAGAATGCCTGACGTGGGCCGAGCACCGGGTAGGAAAACCAAGGGTGTCAACACAGGCACACACTTGCAAATTCATCAAAAGTCAGTTATGTCTGTGTATTGCCTCATAGTGCAGTGACATTTTTAAGTGACTTTAGCTTTTTATTACAGTGAACTCATACGTATCTGTCACGTGTCCGTGCACTTGGACCCGTAATCTCCTACGTTCTTTGATACACAGGTCCCCTCCCATCCCCGGGGGACAGGGTCAAGACCCCCAGTGGGTGCCTGCACCACACTCTACCGAGACTATGTTTTTTTCCCTGTACATGCACACCCGTGATAACGTGTAATTTATAATTTAGGCACAGTGAGAGATTAACAATAACAGTAACAAAACAGAATTATAACAATGCACAGTAATGACAGTCAGGTCAGCAGGCTGGGTCTCCCTCAAACTCCCTCCCTGACTGTGCTCACCTGCTCACTCGAGGGAAGAGCTTTACAGCTTCCTGGCTCATCACCGACACCTGCATTACTGCGCCTGCGCTGTGGGGCCACCGTTCGGCAAGACCAGGGCCACCCCCTCCCGGAACATGCGCTCCGCGGTGCCCGGACAGTGGGTCCGACCTCCCGGACGGCTGCCCAGGGACTCACGGGGGAGCAGAGTCTACAGCGTGGGGTGCAGCCTGAGGGACGAGTCACGTCCCGGCAGAAGGAGCGGGACTCGCGAGATTCCATCAGGCTGCGCAGAACGGCGCAGGCCTGCAACTTAAAACTATTTCTGGAATATTCCATTGAATATTTTCGGACTAGGGTTGACCGCAGGTAACTGAGACCTAAAATGATCAGTAAAGGGGAACTCCTGTATATTCTGCTGCATATTTTCAATATATATTTTTCCTGTTAATATTCTACAACCTCATTTCTAAAGACTGTAAAATTAAATTGTATCAATTCAACACATGTATTGATCAGTCACCTACTGTATGACATTGGTGGTGTTACTTTTTATTATTGCATAAGCAGCTTTGGAATGAACCATATTTTTAGGTAAGCCTTGCATATATGCATAATTGTTTTCTTAAGATGAAACTGTCAGAAATGGAGTTGTTGGGTCAAAGAAAATGCACGTTTATAAAGTTTGACCGTGTATTGCTAACGTATTCCACCTGTGTACTTATACCACGTTTTTCTTACTCGTAACAGAATCTTATGAATCTGTTCATTTTCTTTTTTTCTTAATCAGTCCTTAAACATTTTTGCCAGTCTGATAGATGAGAATACTATCTCATAATTATTTAATTGGTATTTTAATTATAAATTGGGTCGATTTAATTTCGCTTCCCTATCAATCGTTTGCATTTCTTTTTGTGTGAGTGAATTGCCCATTAATTCCCTTCACTCACGCACTACTAAAAATCCTTCCCCCTAGGCCTTCCACACCCTTGTCACACTTAGAGACGGCCATATGAGTACTTTTCCATAAATGTTTATGCACCTACTGTTACTCAGCACTGTGTTAGGCAAGACAATACAAGGACGAGACCCATTCAAACCCGCCCAGGATCTCACAGTCCATGGGAGGTGGCGATCGGGGAAATGCACAACAGGGCTAAAATAGAATGTCATTTGTTATTCAGATGATTGAAAATGGATCGTTAGAGTTTTATGCTGGTGAACAGAAAGATGGCCACTACTAGAGAGAAAGAAATCCTTCTGGGGTGTAGGGTTGTTTTTCCAGATTCTGATTTAAAAACACAGAACTCTGCTTCACAAGCATAAAAAAAATGCTAAATAACCATGGCAATGGCTTATGGTAGGAGAGTCATTTTGGAGGGGGGTCCTCGTGACAGTGGCGATGGCCACCCAGGCTAGCATCTGGAGGAGAGGACTGAGCCCGAACCCGTAACGGACTCGCCTGTGTTGATGTTCACACAGGGCAGTACTCAAGTGTGCAATTACACACCCGTTGCAATGGCTGTGACACTATACACTTCACACTGCGTCATGTCACTGCTCTGCTCTAAAGAGCGCCTGTGGCTTCCCATGGCTTCCCATGGCTTACGGGTTAGGTTCAATTTCCTCGGCAAAGACTAAGACACCCCATGGAGTGCTTATCCCTGCAGATTCCCTCTGGTCACTCTGCCAGCTGCCTGAGCTCCAGCGGTCACAGCCTTCTCCCCTGGAATGCTTTTGGTTCTGTCCTCTTCCCTCCTTCCCCTCCCCTCCTCCTCCTCTTTTTCTTCTTGTTGAGTTCATTGAGGATGACACTGGTTAATAAGATAATATAGGTTTCAGATGTACAACTATAGGGTTATATTGGGTTGGGCAAAAATTTTATTCCATAGAAAAGAAGGCACATTTTTCATTTTCGCCAATAACTTTATTGATCTGGATATTTTGAGGCTGTTGTCTATCTCCCATGTGGTAGAGCGTTGATCGTTCTCAATTAATGTCTTGATTTGACTGCTACCAGTGTCAGCTGGCCTACCAGACCATGCAGCATCGTCCAGCGACAAATCTCCAGCACAAAACTTCACAAACCACTTCTGACATGTTCGATCAGCCACAGCACCTTCTCCACACACTGCATAAATCTTTTTTTTTGCATTTCCGTTGTGTTTTTACCTTTCTTGAGACAATAAAGCATAAGATGCTGAAAATGTTGTGCATTTTCTTCCATCTTCAATATAAAAATGGCTACACAAAAATTCTCCAGTTTGGATAAGATTTTTTTTAAATGCACACTGAAATGACAGCTGTCATAGTACAATCTAACAAAATTGTTTCAAATGAAGTTAGAGACAGCTAAGCCCTACTAGAGCCATCTTACTGGAAAGAACCCAAACGAACTGTTTGGCCCACCGAATGCATCTCCTGTGTGTTGTGTTGTGTTGTGTTGTGTTGTGTTGTGTTGTGTTGTGTGTCCGCCACCCCAAGTGCAGTCTCCTTCCATCTCCACACTTCCCCCTTCCCCCTCGGCCCCCTCCGCCACTTCCCTTCCCTCCAGTAATCACTGTGCTGCTGTCTGTGCATGGCAGGGTGTTTGTTTCTTTCCCCGTCTTGTCTCCTGTTGCCCGTCAGATCTCAGCAGCAGGCCACTCCTTGAAGGGGTCCTGCCCTGGTGGCCTAGGCCCCTTGCTGTAACGGGCCCCCATTCTCCCTTGATCTTGTCGCTCACAGTAAATGCGCCGCTTCTGTGTGATGGCTCCATGATCGCTCATCTTCCCAACTCAGATTAATCCATAAACCTCCTCCTCACACTGTGCATCACCCCAAGTCCTTATGCTAATCACACATCAACGATGTTTTTCCAGATATGAGCACTGGAGGACATATCTTTAAGTTTTTAATATTTAAGTAATCATATATGATGTTTTGCAACTTACAAAATACTATCACATCCCTCTTGCCATTTACCAAAATTATCCCACTCGGTGAAACCTCTTACTCAAAACCATGCTGTGACTGTGTATGTATTTGAGGCGGTGATTAACTGTTTGTGGTACAAAAGCGATGTTGTTATGAGACACTGAGGTAGCACCAATGCCTGTCACAGGGCCCGAAACCTCAGCATTCTACACATAATGGTTGGCTAAATGTCTGGTGGGGATTCATAGTTTCTGTCTCATCTGTGTTTTTTTCTGGCATTACATAATGTATATGCATATATGTCACCCCCACACATGTGGGGGGCATGCTTCTGCAAGACACATGGTAGATGTAGTTGAATCAATTATACCAAGTTTACCCATACAATAGAACTAACATACACGTAATGACCTTTCTGAGTAGGAATACTAGAAATACTTGGAACCGACCGATTTTTAGTCATTATTATCTCTGTCTATTTGGAGAGGAGTCAATCTGGCCTTAGGAAATCAGATAAAAAAATAAGTAACACGATCAATAAAAGTTTCTGACATTTTGGAGTAAAATCACCTTCCAAACAGTGTCTCAAAAATATTGCTTAATGTTAGACTATAGGAGGGCAATAAAAACATACAGAAATCTGAATTTTTATTGTTTCTAAATTTGTGGTCTGAATAACTTTTCAGAAATGAAGGGTGCCTGATAAGCCTTCCTTCTAACTATGGTAATAATAATAAACTGATAATAATAATTAATAATAATGTGTGTAATGTAAACTATTTGGCTGTGATGCAGTTGGGTAATTTGTACCCTATGAAATGAGCTGTCTCTCCAAAGCCTACAAGAAATTAATGTGGAACACCTGATATTTGACTGTGCCTCCAGATGGAGGGACAGCTTGAAAAATGCCATCATAATTTACAACTTTTAGAAGTGTGGTGTGAATGCATTTGCAGCAGGCTTTAAACAGCTTGGATCCTTTACAGGTACAACTGTGTTTCCTGTGGAATTTCAGTGGATTTAAAACATTATTAGATTCAATCACTGATCACACAGCGTAGGTGTGGCATGTGAGCAACGTGATTAGATGCCTTAATTAAATGTCTCACAACAGGGCACATCTGTTTGGTGAAGTTGGAGGGATGGTAAAACAGCCTTTGAATTGCATGTTTGAGTACCGAGTGTCGCTGAAGAAGCGCGTACCCTGGGAAAGGCAGCATCTATGGGGCGCACCCTCTCTGTTTAGAAGAGAACGGCCACAGAAACCAGGTATGCAGATGCAATGCCTGGCTCTTGTATGACTTGGACACTTGTCCCCACAAAACAAATAAAACAGCGGAAGTGTAGATTGCTAACTGATAAGATCTGTATCGGCGTGTAACCCGAAAGAGCCCTTCACTCGCTATCTCTGGAGGTTAGGACATTAACATTGAAGCTCTCTGGTTAAATTGGAGGACACACATACAATGAAGTTACATATATCATATTATATACATATACACATATAGGTTTCATCCTTTTACACACACAGGCACGCATATACACAGGACATAGATGACTCTGGAGGCAATGCACGGTTAACTAGAAAGTCACTGATAGATTTTTGTGATTTACTTGGCATACTTGGGAAAGAGTAACAGAAGTTTCTAAAATGAGCAGCCTGGTGCACGCCGCGATGTCAAGATCTGCTGTGTTCATTCACCCACCAAGCTCTCCTGGTCTCTCGTGTTCCAGTCCCGGACGAGGAGCGGAACGACCAACAGACATCCAAGCCAGACGTGGGCCCTCTCTCTTCTGGAGCTTACGCTCTAAATGGAAGACGGATACCTAACGGGTCTCCCTCAAATGAATATGCAAATCAAATCGGACAGGGCTGTGAACTCGAAATAGGGTGTCATGAGAAAGAGTAACTAAGACAAGCAGGTCTTGGCGGTGGCGGGATGGGTCAGGGAAGGCTTCTCCGAGAACTGAGGGATGAGCGCACGTGAAGAGTCCTGCACGCGGAGGGCAAGCGCGGCGAGAAGGGCGGTAGAGGATGCGAAGACAGATTACTCTGTGGTTGGAACGTAACCAGTCGTGGCAGGAGTGGCCTTGGTGGGAGTGGAGGAGAGGGCGAGGCCGGTTGTCCAGAGGTCAGGATGCCCAGCTCCAGGAGTGGGAGAGAGAAGAGAGGTATGGAGTATAGGTGTCCTCAAAGGCGAGGTGAATGTTTTCCGGACTGAGACAGCCAGTAAGTGAAACCGCTCCCCTATCCCAAGCAGGTTCTAGAACCCAACCTAAAGCCCAGCTCTTCAAAAGAGCTTAATATTGTAGAATAATTCCTTGCCCCCCCCCCAGGAGCCACGAGAATGGACTGTTTTGCAAAAGTATACAACCTTGATTTTGTGGCACCTTACTACAGCACTCACTATACCACCTGGCCTCTGGCCATGACAGTTGCCCGTGGCTTGCCTGGCTCCAGGGAGCGTCTGCTGGGGTGGTTATCTCCCAGAACACACGCCCCGGGCTTCTCCACCAGCTCCAGGGCCCTGCCCACCTCTGTGCTGGACGGATAAAGGAACCTCTGTGACCTCCTCCCCGAAGAGTTCCTGCAATGCAATGTCTGTGCACCTCGCGGGGTCCGTGCAGAGGGAAAGAAGAGGAGCAGCGTGTCACTTGCGGCGCCCTCCGTTTTTACATTTAATCCTGTGGGTCTTGGCACCTCTGGTCCCGCCCACCTAGCTCAGCCTCTAACTGTGTCCAGAGCGAAGGCCCTTTCCGAGCAAGCGCTCACTCCCGCCCTTCCTTCCGCCCGCGGAAGAAAAACAAGCGGCCAGGCGGGGTCTGCGGACCCGGGGGCAGGGGCCCAGGGGGCCGGGAAAGGGCCGAGCGATCCACCCGCCCGGAGTGCACAAGGCTGGGCGCGAAGCCCCGCCCCTGGGGCGGAGCCCAGAAGTGAGGTGAGAACGCATTTGTTCGTCCCGCCCAGGGGCGTGTCCCCAGTGTGCGCCCCGCTCGGGGGCGTGTCCCGCGCCCCCGCCCCGCCCCCGCCCGTGGGCGTCAAGGTCGCCCCGCCCCCGCACCGCTAGGCTGGGGTTTCCTCATTCCATTCGCGTTTCCGCGAGCTGCTGGGTCGGAGCCTCGGGTCTCACGGGGAGTCTGTCTTTAGGGTTCCGGACCTCAGACGCTGCCATGGCCCCCGTGCTCAGCAAGGACGCGCCGGACATCGAGGTACAGCTGCACGCCTGCCCCCTGGGGGCCGGGAGGGGGGTGTCCCCTGGAGGGGACCGGTGAGGCGGGCGCCCACCGCAGCGCCCGGGGGGAGCGGGCGACGCGGGAGCCTGCCCCCGCGGGGGTGGGTCTGCGTGGTGGCCGAGGAGTCCCGCGAGTGCAGGGGGTGACCTTGGGGTGAGACCAGGCGGTTGGGGTGACCTTGGGGTGAGACCAGGCGGTTGACTGCAGGCGGGGTGGGGGTGGGGCGGGTCAGGAGAGCTGCGCTGTCCTGAGTGGCGTGACTGAAGGGGCGCTGAGTTGCAGACCCGTGGACTCTGCGGGGCAGCGGCGCGGGCTTCCCATCGCTCTGCCCGCTCCCCCCCCTTCACGCCCCCCTGCGTTCGGGACACCTGTGCGCGGCCCCCACCTGCGGCGAGTGAGTCCTGAGTGAGTGCCCGTGCGGCGCGGGAATAAAGGACAGCTGTGTGCTCCGCGGTCGCCGCGCTTCCCGCTAGCCCGAGTACTGCTCACGGAACAATTGAGAACAAGAAAAGCGCGAGGGCACTGTGCTTTTCTTCCCTTGCGACGGCTTTCGTTTCCTCTTGCCCTCCGCTCCTGTAAAAATGCCATCTTTCTTTCCGTGTTTATAGAGCCCCACCTGCAATGACCGTTTCCCGTGTGAGTGCCTCCTCGGACCTGCATGCATGCGGCGAGGGCTTAGTTATAAATAGGGACTTCAGGCAGGCTAACCCATGCCCACCTCTCGGAGCTAAGATACACGGCGGTGGCTGAGTTTTCCGCGGGGCTTTGCTGGGGGCTTTTCTTCACGTGAGTCTCCCCCTCTGATAAGAGGTGTGTGTGCGTGCACGTGTGCACGTGCGTGTGTGTGTGTGTTAGAAATGCCATTTTCCTCTCCTCCCTGCATCCAGTGTGTTAAGTAAAAGTTTAAAACCACCTGTTTGCAGAGTAGCTGCTTTTGCCACTTTTCGCCTCTGCTGTCGATTGAAAGAAGTCTGTGATCCGCTTGGGGGGTGGCAATGGTGCTTTCTCCAGACTCCATACATCCGTTGGAAAAAATCCATTTTAGCAGCGCGAGCCCAAGTATGTTTTGTGGGCCTCTCTAGTGCATATGCTTGCAGCTTCTCTCGTGGATACTTTACTTTTTCACATCGATAGGATGAGATAGGATATCTTTAACCCAGTATTAATCTGTGAGTGCAAAGGGTAAAAGAGACTTGATTTACGTTATAGTCCTTTTAGTCCTCGTTACTTTGACCTAAGTGACCCCCCTTGGCCCTACTAAGTCAATAACGGCGAAGTGCTGACTGCAGCCAGGCACTGCTGGGTTCAGAAACCGGAGTGTCGGAGGGCAGGTGGACTTTGGCTTTCGAATGGCAGATGGTGTGGTATCCACCGAACTGATATCCTTTTCTGTCTCTCTTGCATTTGCCTTTGAAATCAGTTCTTAACCACATTACACCAAGGAAACAGATGCCAGGAGAGCATAAGTGGCTGGCTTAGTGTCATACGTGTGTTGTTTCAACCCAGACCGTGTTAGAAACACTCACCTCCATGTATGTCACCTTGCAACCTCCAAGTGTATACCACCAGGCTGCCTGATATTGCTAATAGCCTGAAATGGTGGTGCCCAAGGTTTTCCAGCATTTGTGCAGTTCAGGCATGCAACACACTTTGGTCAGTAACACTTTTGATCATACACAGCACCTTACTTTTCCCCCAAAGTAGTGCCCATGATTCATGAGCTAGAATAAATACCACAAAAGACCGTGAAGTTAATCATTGGAATATAATGCAGCGACAAAGCTACCTTAAGCCTAGAAGAACATGTTAGGCCTAGATGGCTCGGTCGGTCCTGTTGAGTCACCCCGGTTCACTTTCGTTGGACGAACTGGAGTGAATCATGAAAACTCAGTTTTCCCTCCAAGTCAAACACCTGCACTGGAGTTGCTTTTCTTGAACGAGATGATCCAACCCATTGTTTAGAGGTTGATCTGACTGTGACCATTGCCTTAGACTCACGTACATGGAGAAGCAAGCAATCTATTTAAAAAAAGCTTCAGGCCCTGGCTGGTGTGGCTCAGTGGATTGGGCATGGGCCTGAGAACCAAAGGGTCACTGGTTCAATTCCCAGTCAGGGCACAAGCTTGGGTTTCGGGCCAGGTCCCCAGTGAGGGGGCGCGTGAGATGCAACCACACATTGATGTTGCCCTCTCTTTCTCCTTCCTTCCCCTCACTCTAAAAATAAATAAATAAAATCTTAAAAAGAATTCTTTATTTTAAAAAAGTATCTGTGTGACACAGAACATGGTCACTTGGTAGTCATGAAAGAACAGAAGGTTTGGGTGGCAGCCCCCTCTGACAGTGACTTAATCTCCCCCAAAGCCGCCTGCAGAACTTCAGGTCTCAGCGAAGCAGCCAGGACACCTGTTTCTGGGGAAAAGGGTACCGAGGCCTACAAAGCTGCTTTGTGTGCTTGCCCCACCAGTGCTAGCCTCAATCCAGCCTCACATCAGGCCTGAAGGGTTGGCAGCATGAAAAGCAGTCAGAAGGCCACCAAACCCGCAGGCTGGGATGTCCTTGGCATGGTGAGGGTGCATGAGTACGTCACAGAGACGAGGCAACAAAACCCACGTCCCATATGTAAAAGCTGTTGTCAGAGGAGAAACTGCGGGAGAGGTGGTGTATCTGTTTCCCTCAGACTTGCCTGTGTGTGTGTTCAGAGCCTGGGGTCACCGCCTGGGCTGAGGGCTGGGTAGGCAAGTGCCCCAGCTTCCCTGACTCAGCTTTGCATAATCTGTGAAGTAAGGAGAATACAAGTGATTAGCAAATGTTGAGAAAGTCGCTGTGTGGTCAGGAAAAAGGACAAACATGTTAAAAAAATAAAAAGATAGAAAAGTATCAGGAAAATCAACTCGAATGAGTTAGTGTTCTAAAACTCACCAACAGCAGCTAAATCCAGGGCCCGGCAGAAGTAACCCCTGCCGGAGTGTGGTGGGAGGGGCAGTAACGTGGGTGTGTAGTAATTTATAGTTTTAGTTGGAACGTTTTACTTCAGATGTCGTATGGTGTGCTTGAGTGTGATATTATGTTACAGAATTATACAAAAGGGGCATCATTTGTGCTGGACCCTGTATATTACACTTCTAGAAGTTATTTGACTGTTGTGGGTCATTTGGATACAGATGGATTTTGTCAAGGTGGGTTTTTGAATGCAAATTCCCGGAAAGACGTCAAAGAAGGTTGCAAAGAATGCCACCGGAGGCTCTGGTCACTTTCCCTGACGTCAGCAGCCCCTCCAGGGCATGGGTTTAGTGGGAATTGCTGGCTGGTGTCATGTCAGCACATGCGCAAGCATGTGAGAGTGATTTGGGGCAAGTTTACTCTCGTTCAGTGTCTCTTACTGAAGCCAACATGTTCTTTACTCCCTGTATGAGGAACTGCTCCTTCCTGTTTTCTTCTTCGTCATCCTTTTCTTTTGGCTGGACACCACGGATCTGTGGAAATGCTGGCTTGACTTGTGAAGGCTTTTATTTTATTTTTAAACTTGAAATCTGAATTGTGAGTTTCAGCCGTTCCCCCACCTTTAAGCTGCCCTGGAATCCACACTCAGCTTTGCCGGCAAATACTTCTCTCCAAGGGATTTAGCTGGGCAGTGGAAATATGTCCGATCGTGTGATTTGGAGAGTTTCTTTATTCCAGTAATATCCTTGTAGTCTTAAGGGATATAGACATATATACAAATGTATCAATATATACATTTATACATAATTTTATGTAAGGTTATAAATGTATGTAAATTCTTTATATATACATTAAAAATAGAAATTCTTATATCTACACATTTGCATACATTTATCACTATATATAATATATAAATCCCACCTCCTGCACATGAATTCCGGTGACTTGTTTCAGTAGTTTAATTAAAGCTGTGAGATTAATGACTAATGATGGATCGCGTCACTGGGGACAGGTTTGGGTTGGATCTGCTTCATCTTAATCGTAGCAGGTAGCGCTGACTGATTGCTTCACCGTGAAAACGTGCTGGAATGCAGGAGCCACCTTTCGTGGCTTCGGGAAGGAAATCTAGCATTTACAGTAAGGGATTAATCAAAATGCCAAGGACCTCCAGAGTCAAAATGCAGAGATAATTGCATGATCTCTAGGCAGTCATGTCTTTTTAAAGAACTATTGGAACGCAGCATCTCGACCAAGGACAACACAGGATGTGAAAACCAGAGGCTTCATAAAGGTGGGCGTGGCTGGTCCCTGGGGCAGAGTTCTAATAATGAGCGTGATCTTCAATGAAGAATGAGAAACACTGACAGTGGAGACTGGGAGACTGAAGAAAACGAAGCAATGTAACAGTGATGAAATAAGAAGATGGGTGAGAGAGCAGATGCGGACGGGGCGCCCGTGTGCTTGCTGATGGGGGGATGGGAAAGGGGGACCGGCCAGCTCCCCATGTTGCTGCTCAGCTGGGGTGACACAGTGGCTGGGGTGGGCCCAGAACCCTTCCTCCTCAAAATTGTAAGGAAAACTCAACATCATCTACACCCGCCTTAATTCAAAAATATTTAACGAGGCATTGTAAGATTATAAATTCATCTGTCATCGGGGATTGTGGTGTTCAAATGTGACATGTTTACCTTCTGTTCTTCATTTGCTCTTAATCCCCTTTGTCAAGGTAGGACATGTTTTGGCCTCAAATGCCAATAGTGGGGGGGTTCACAGATATCAGGGAGTCAGTTACACTGCCAAGATAACTCTTTTTTTTTAAGATTTTATTTATTTATTTTTTAGAGAGGGAAGGGAGGGAGAAAGAGAGAGAGAGAGAAACATCAATGTGCGGTTGCTGGGGGCCGTGGCCTGCAACCCAGGCACATGCCCTGACTGGGAATTGGACCTGCGATGCTTTGGTTCGCAGCCCGCACTCAACCCACTGAGCTACGCCAGCCAGGGCTCCGAGGTAACTCTTAATAGGGTTATATTGGTAATTATTACAGCATCCATTGCCTATAATGAAAATAAACACCTGCATTTGACTCCATGTAGAACTTTCCTGTGAGACTGAACGGATATGTGTGGATGTCAGGAACTCGGTACTTTTGTACAAAGTTATTTAGTTTGTATTCCACAGCATCAAGCTTCCTCCCTTGGTTTTAAAAAGCCATTGCATCAACACAGGCCTGGGTTCAAATCCTGGCTCTGTTACGTCCTTGCGTGCCCGTGGCCCAGGCAGGCCTCTCCTGGACTGTCTTCTCTTCCCCTGTCAGTTGCACTTGATCGTGACCACTTCACGCAGTGGCTGTAGGGGTTATCTGGAGTCTTGTACGTGTGACGCCTCAGCCAGCATCTGTGACATAAAATGTAGGCTTTTTAAACATCGTAATAATTTTCAATATTATTGCATATACCATGCGTGTTACGTAAACACCACTTGGCTAGAATTTTGTTCAGTTCTAAGAATTTTACTAGTGGAATCAAAGTCTGTTTAAAGTGAGGGAGGGAAGGGAGAGTTAGTGAAGTTAAAGGAATGAAGAGGGTGGCTCCCTATATATTCAAAAATGTTGTGGGTTTATGTGACAGGCCATTTCCTGAATTCTGGTTGTCAGTATTACCAAGGAGATGGGTCAGTTTCTGAAATTCAGGTCAAATCAAAGCGATCCACTTATTTTGCTTTTTATTTCTATTTTCAAAATGGTTTTAATACCCTGTGTATCGCCCACCCTCTGGTGTGTAGTTTCTGGAGATCCGAAGGCAGTAATTGATGCAGGCTGGTCCCTGCCGGCTGGGCCACCCCTGGCGCACCGGGAGTAAGATCGCCCCAGTTGCCTGTACTGTTTTATTGCAGTGGACAGATCCTTCGGGGGTTTCTGAGTGGTTTTGACACTAGCTCAGGACCAGTCCATTGGTGAAAACCCTTTCCGGGCTCTCAGTGATGTTTAGAAGGGATCTGGAGTTACCCTTTTCTGAAAAGAAATGTTTACACAATTGTTTTAAAAAAGACTCATTAATTTTTTCTTTGGATAAACTGGTCTAAACATAACTTTCTCTGAGCGAGCCTGTTAGCTTCAAAGACAGCTTTTTTCAAGACTTCTAAGCGTTCCTGTCTACACTGTATCCGTTCATAAATAGCTTTTTTTAAGTCTGAGACGGAAGGGAGCTGGAAGGCACCTGTTTCCCACAGAGAAAAGGTAAAGCACGCCCTTCCTGACTGTGGTTTAGGTAGCGGACTTTTTGTCCTAGACGATGACAGGGTCATTTCTTGGAGAAGTTGGGCTGGGCTGTGTGCCAGCAGCCGCATCGCCTTCCACCCCTACCTCGACCACCATAACTAAAGAGACAGCCTGGGTCCTCACCCCCCAGGTGCTTGGAAATGGGTGTGATGAGTGCTTATGAACGTCCCCTGGAGGTGCTTGTGACTGGGCCACTTGGAAGAAAAATCTCTTCAATCAATAATGAAGCCCCGAGGCCACTTCTCGGGGGACCCACGCAAAATTCCATGTCAACGCCAGGCCTGATTTATACAGACGGCGCTGCCCCTTGCCCGCGCCCTGGTCCCGCCACGCAGACTCTCCTGCCCCGCCCCGCCCCTTGGCTCCACCCCCCTCCCCTCCCCTCCTCCCCCCTCCCCTCACCCCCTCCCCAGTTGTGAACTTGTTTGCCCGGCCCCAGGAGTGTCTCGTCTGAGTGGCGCTTTGTTAAATCTTTGTGGAGTCCTTGGAACAATTTTAAAAACCGACTCCAGTAGCATGCAAAAACTTTAAAAATGTGCATCTAATGTAAAGCCTAGCTGAAAATCTTCAGCCAAACAAAAGAAGCCGATGCGTGTTGACTCCCTCTTAATTAAAAGTAAACATTCCGGGGCCGGGGCTGAGCCTGGGGATTTTTGCTCCCCGCGTGGAATTCCTTGCTCCCCGGCCCCGCACAAACCTTTCGGCGTCCGTGCAGAGTTGGCTGATGCCTCAGGGAGTTTGCTATCGATCTGCCTTCTCAGGATGGTTTTGTAATAAAGGAGGGCAGTGGTGAAATTGTTTGGAAGTGGGACCTGCTGAGGGATCATATTGTGGAGATGCAGCCGTGGCGGTGTCACAGCCGCCCTGCCGCACCTGCTGGGAAGCATGACGTGTACCGTTCGTGCCCGCCGTAAGGATCCGATGGACCGCACCTCCGGTCTTCACGCTCGCCTGCGTCCTTTTCCTCTTCAGGTCGAATGAAGGAGCAACGTGTGTCTCTCTCCTGCGCGCACAGGGACAGCCCGTTTCTTCTCCGAATGGCTGGAGTTCTGGGAGGGTGGTTGGGTGTAGAGTAAATGCATAGTTTGTGTCTCTGGGATAATACTCCGTTTAGCTAGGAATTCAGACCAGAGACAAAAAAAACAAAAACAGATGGACTTGCTAAGTCCATTTCCTCAGTGTGTTTATTGATTGACAACTGTCCATGGAAACCGGAATGCAAACGGCAGGCCCTCCAGCCCCACGGGGAACTCCAGTTGCCTTTCTCTGCCCCCTGGCTCCACAGTGGCCCCAAAGCTTTTGGGGGATCTCCTGTCAGATACTCCTCAGGGACAAGTGTTAGGGAGTGCTGGGTGAGAAACATCCCAGATCCTCCATGATGCGAAGGAGAAAGCCACGCAGTTCCCTTCACGGATCTCTAGGGTTAAAGCGTCACACCCTTCACAGCAAAATACTCTTTTGGGGGTTAATTTCCACTAAACTGTTTTTATTCCTTTGATTTAATGTTTAAATTATTTTTCAGTATCATTACAGAAAATTTAAATGATGCCAAAAAAGGTGAAAAAAAAAGACCCCAAACATATAGTCACCCCACCCAAAACAGCCACCCTGAAGTGACATAGTCCTTTTCTGCCTTATTCAGGAGGGTTTTTCCCCTAAATGGCTTTGATCGTATACAATGTTATATCTGCTTTCTTATCCTGTCACAAGTGTCTGCTTGCATTCCTACTAAGTTTTGAAGTTGTTTTAGAAAGCAGCACAAAGCTCCCTAGAAATGGAGATACTAAACTTTATTTAAGCTTTGCCTTTATTATCAGACATTTAACCGTGTTTTTAACAGTAATTATTAAGAATAATGCTTCAATTTCTTTTTCTTAAAGCAAAAATTTTAGATGTATGGTGATTTCAGAGAGTATCACGGGCTTCAGTAAAAGTGAAACAGAATGAAACGATGCGGGATGACTGGCAGGGCCTTCTTTCGATGTGGCAGTCAGAGAAGGCTTCCTGGTGGAGGTGACATTTGACCTCAGACCTGAAAGACCAGGAGAAGTCTGCCAAAGCTTTTGAGGCAAAAGCAAATCTAAGAGGCGGGATTGAATGGAGGCTGAGCCGCAAACACAAGTAGCAGGCGTGGGCAAGATACAAGCGTTGTATTTGAGGGCATTCAGTCTGAAGTTTCTGCTCCATTCCAAAGGAAAGCTATCAAACGGGCAGCTGGAAAGAAGCTTCCGGAGGTTGAGGCGTTGTTGATAGAAAGCTGGTGTTTAAAGTCTGGGGCTAAGGCCACGTAGAGAGGGAGAAGCTGGACAAGGGGCCGAGGATGTAGGCTTGGAGAAGAGAAGACAGTGGCTGAGGCGTCTCCGGCATCAGAGGACCCGAGGGAGGAGAGGGAGGGGAAAGTGTTACCCGCAGCTCCCTTTCTGGGGTTGAGAGGGCACGGTGAGGGCGTGGAGGTTCTCGCTGGTGTGACCACACGGGTGGAACTGTGAGCTTGGCAGTGGCTAGCTGGGAGAAGGACGCCCCGCAGGAGTGGGTCGAGAAGAGAACAGGAGGGTGTTAGGAAGTGACGCAACGCTGGGAAACCCGGGGTGAGAGGATTTCCCGTAAAGAGGGGCAGCTCGAAGGGGGAGGGGCGTGCGGAGAAGGCTGGGTGGCGACAGACACCCGTGTGGGGGACAGCGAGGGGAGGGCGTGGAAGGGTCCCTGGGTGAGAGGGAGCAGCTGGTGGTGTAGCCTCGGGGGAAGGCAAGAGGGGGAGGAGGGAGTTTCCATCCATGGTTTTTATGTTCTCAACAAGAGTATGAGGCAGGGTCACTGGGGGTAAGAGGAAAACAGGGTGTAGATTTGAAGAAAAGAAAAAGAAAGGATGACTGGACTTTCTGGGAAGTGGGAGAATGAAAGAAACAAGAAAGTGTCGTACAGCTGTTGGGCTGTGTCGGTTTTCTATTTGAAGTTTGTCAAGGACTGAAGGTGGGAGCAGGGAACACAATGGTGGGGTGTCCATCACCCTTAGCTGCTTGCTTTCAGAATGCTCAAAGAAATGGGTGTCGCTGGGTCCGGGTTCGCCTGGGCAGTGAAAGAAAAAGGATAAATAGAGGCAGGGAACTCAAGGGGTTGTGCAGACATCCCCGTGGTAGACCGTGGACTCTGCTCCGAGGGGGTCAGGGTGGAAGGGAAAGGCGGGGAGCAAGAACCCTGGGGTGTGCTCAGTGGATCGGGGATCTCACCAAGGCCGAAGGGTTTTGGGAAGGGAGGAGCACGGGAGAGGTGAAGATTGGAGTGTGTGTCTCAAGGAAAACTTCCGCAGGTGATGCAGCAATTAAAACCAAGGTCAAAGGAGAGGGGGTGGGGTGCCGAGGGATGGAAACATGATTGGGCTGGGATGGTTCCGTAGGAGGCGGGCGCTGGAGGACCCGAGGGCTGTTGAAGTCACTCAGACTGCTGGCGAGAAGCGAGGGTCATGGAGGACGGAGGACTCGGGGTGAGGGTCTCACTGAGTTTGTCAGAGGGTGATGGGTTGCCCTGGGGGTGGGTGGGTGTGACAAGGAGCAGGACACCCAGGACACGCTGTGAAGGTACCTAAGACGGCCATGTGACAGACGCAGAGGCAGAGATTGGAGGGATGCGTCTGCAAGTCCAGGAATGGCGGGGACCACCGGCAACCCCCAGAACCTGCCGGAGCAATGGATGGGGGGCCCCCCCAGGTCTCCGAGGAAGTGTGGCCCGGCTGACACGTCACCGCCAGACTTCCAACTTCCAGAACCGGGGGACAACGAGTTCCTGGTGCTGTAAGCCAACCAGTTCTTGGTAATTTTTTTATGGCGGCATGAGGAGGAGAATGCACATGTGGGCCGAATGGCCAAGACCTGGGGTGTTTGTGGAAGAAGAAAGGAGAGGGGGAACACACAGGGGTGGGCAAGGGTAGGGGCATGGTGGGGAGCACGCGAAACACAGACTTGATGCTTGGGTTCCTGTTCATCAGTTACTGTGTTATCCATTCAGCTCCACACCTGCTTCTGCTCCGCCCCGTATTCGGGAGCGGAGACTCGCGCGGGTAGGGTGGCCCACACCTGGGAGGGGAAGCCCTGGATTACAGGCACATTCCCAGTTCCAGGGCGTCGTTAGGGTGAAATATGGTCACATTTTTCAGAGGCGCAACGACGCCCCCCAGTCCCAGCTCTTTCTAGCGGTGCCGTTCGGGACGAGTGTGTTCAGAACAGTGCACGCCGGCACCTGCACGTCAGGTGCTGCTCTCCTCACCGACACGCGCCGTCCTTGCGTGGGGGGGAAGGATGTTCCTTAAGGAGCCAAGTAGAAAGCCTCTGAAATCCACCCGTACACTTAAACACTACTGTTGCAAAACTGAGGTTACCAGCAAAACATAACATAACTTTATTCAATTTTATTTTATTTTTTAATAGAGATTTCCTAGGATATTCTTTTTTAAAAAAAGATTTTATTTATTTATGTTTAGAGAGGGA
The DNA here is from genome assembly GCF_004126475.2 of Phyllostomus discolor. Lineage (NCBI taxonomy): Eukaryota > Metazoa > Chordata > Mammalia > Chiroptera > Phyllostomidae > Phyllostomus > Phyllostomus discolor. The sequence goes on along the minus strand of NC_040916.2, from coordinate 30,425,372 downwards.
AGGGAGGGAGAAAGAGAGAGAGAGAAACATCCATGTGCAGTTGCTGGGGGCCGTGGCCAGCAACCCAGGCATGTGCCCTGACTGGGAATAGAACCTGCGATGCTTTGGTTCGCAGCCCGGGCTCAATCCACTGAGCTACGCCAGCCAGGGCTACTTTATTCCATTTTACACGCAGTTGTTCAGTATGTGCTCCACTCGAGGCACTGCATCGTGTGCTGGGCGGGGGCTGGCTGGACCGGGAACCTGTCTGCTAAGTGAGCTCGTGTCATCGGAATGGCATTTGAGGCACGCTCACAGATAACCATACAGTAAGACAAAGGGGAAAGTGTGTGGTGGCGGTGGCGGTTCGGAATTAAAGCGTGCAGGTTATCAGCCGACCGTCATGCAGCCTGGCGGTTAGCTTTACACTGTTGTTTGTGTTTCACTTAATAAACGGTAATAAAGGAATTCGTGTAAGTTGTGCCACACTCTCCTCCCACCTTCACTCCAATCCCCGATAATTCAGGAGCCATGAGATGGGTTAGGTGTCTTCGTCCAGAGGCAGGCCGAGGAGGGCTGCCCTGGCTGAAATGGGTCAAGTGCAAGGCAAATGTAAGTCCCGGGCCAGCAGGGTTTCCGTGAGGGCGGCCAATGTGGGCCTGTCCGCTCACAGGATGCTTCCCCCGCTGCCTTGCTTGCAGATGCAGACCCGGCTCCAGCCTCACCGAGGTGCACCGGTGTCGGAAATGAGGGAGCCAAGGGCACAGAAGGTTGGGCGTTGGGCGGTGTGATTAAAGGCGGCAGTGAACAGGGGACCCAGACCCACCAAGATGAGCCCTGTTTCGCGTGGCTGTTTATTCAGGCATTAAAATACATGACATGAAAATGAGAAATCTGAGAAGGATAAGAGTGGGAAGTCCTTCAGATGTGACCTCATTTTCCCCTGTGGTGTGCAGTCCCCAATTTTCTCTGCAAGACGCGTCGTAGTCAGATCGTCCCCGAGTCTGTCCTGTGTGTACGCGGAGCAAGGTCTGAAGCGCTTCAGTCCACGGTCCACATGGTCGCCTCGGGCAGAGCTGATGACAGCCGTCAGTCACTTCTCAACATGGCGTCAGGTGACCAGCCCTGCCCTTCGCCGGGCCGCCGTGACCTCTGACAGGCCAGACCGTGTGCTTGCTCGAGAAAGTAGGAAAAAGAAACGGGCAGGGGGGACCGCCAGGCTGGGATCGGTTTGGGGATGCGACATATTCTCTTTTCCTTCCCTTTAATTTCTCCACATTTAGACATCTGCTGTAACATTTGATTCACCGGGCTCCTTGGCTGAAGGACATTTGTCTTTTGCATTCAGCCAGCATTAAGTGCTGGGGTGGGCTATTATCACAAGAACGATGGCACGGACAAGATAACCAGTTCATGTCTGAGGATTTAAAGAATGTCGTTACAAGGGTATGATCTACGATTAACTTCTATTAGCCTAACCCTTGCCCCTGTGCCTCCTTAGATCTATACCGTTTTGAATCCATTACGCCACACTGGCAACTACTCGGAGGTACATATTCTGTAGCTACAATTTGTGCTACAGTGTCCAACAGACACCGATTCTCCAGTTCTTAGCTACTCTGAAAGTGAACGGAAGCAGGAATCTATGCACGTATTTCGTTTTGCAAGTTAGCAATGTATATCTCCCCCCACGAAAACCTGTGGCTCCAGTGGATGCAGCCTTCGGGTTTGGCGACGGATCTCTGAGTCAGCTCTCCTGGGGGAACGGAGTTAACGCTGGCTGGCGAGTTATGCAAGTTCCCACGTGTCTACACAAGCCCAGCAGTGCCTTTTCCTGCCCCGGAGGCCGTTGGGGTTGGCGTGGAACTAGGAGTTCCTCTTGGCAGCAGGAAGGCCTGGTCATGGGGGAATGCTGGGATCGCCTTGCTGCCCAGGATTCCTGCGGGGGACTCTCTGAATTACCCCATGGGTTCAGTAACGGCATCTTCACGTACAGTTTGAGCACATACAGTAGCATAGTGAGCGCTCAGAAGAACAATGAATGAAGGAGGGTTTTCCGGGAAGAGCGGTGGTGAGCACTCCTGTTCTCACCCGGGAGCCGGGGAGAGAGCGTGGGTGGGGGGTGTGATTCAAGGTGGTGGCTGAGCACCCTTGGGTGCGCGCATCCTCTGCGGCCAATCTGGAGCCCTAAAGGTGAGGAGCTGGAGAGATGTGAGTTGCAGCCTCGCCGTGGCCCCCACAGGTGCAGAACGCTCCGACTGTTCTGCACCCCTCCCCGTTTCCTCCCAGTTCACACCGCTGTGATCCTGATTTTCATGTATCCGTCATATTTTTGTCTTTGGAAATTTGCAGTTTTTGGAATGCGGAGTTTTTTATTTTTTTAAAGGCTAAACATTTGGATCTCTTGGTTCCTCTAGTGTCGTTTAAATCAGTTTACGTAATCGAATAGTGGGCTAGAAAGTAAAAACACAAAGGACATGAAGATGAGGCCAACACACGTGTTTTAAGGACTAATTTAAGAAAGAGATCATGAGTGATCCGCTTACCGCTTTGTTTATGGTAGAAGTAGTTGAACAGCCATAGGACAGTCCACGGTCGTGCCCGTGTCGATGCTACTTTGCGAGACTAGTATGTTTCACCTAGGTCAAGATTCTGGCTACTAGTTCAAGTTCCGGGGCCCTGCTCTGGACCTGACACATGAATTGTGAGCAACACCATTTATATATGCATGTAAATTTTATCAAATGCTTCATCCAATAAAATAAAATATATTGGATAGCTCAAAATATTTGTGATATTTATTATTTATTAACTTTTGTAAGTTAATAGGTTATATTAACATATAAGTTAATTATTAACTTTATAGGTTATAACTTTTATAATTATTAACCTATACAACTTATATTAACTTATATTAACCATAAGTTAATTTAACTTATAAAGTTATAACTTTTATAATTTAATATTAACTTTCATAACTTAATATTAACTTTTGTATTGACTTATAGTTAATATTAGGTTATAAAAGCTAATAAATATTTATTAACCTTTAGGAGGGTTACATTTCATCTTAATGAACTTTTTCTTTCACTTTCTCCAATAAAGATAGGTTACGTTCAATGCAACAAATTTTAAGGCAAAAGAAATCTGAGACACATTTCTTTGTGACACTGTTAAACACATTGCTTCTCATCCTTTAGGATTTTATTTCAGTTCCTAGTAAATACCACAGCAGATGAATTAATCATGTAGTCTTTGTTTCCTCAAACCTCCTTGTATTTTTTGTTTTTGAGAGAGAGACATCAAACTGTTGTTCTGCTTGTTTATGCATTCATTGATTGCTTCTTGTACGTGCCCTGACCGGGCATTGAACCCACAACCTGGGCCTGTGGGGACAATGCCCTAACTGCCTGAGCTACCCAGCCAGGGCCTGCTTCCTTTCATGCTGACAGTGTGCACATGGCACGCGTGCTGCTCACGGTCAGTCCTGCTCCGTAATTACGCAGCAACCTTGTCGGTGCCCATCAGTGTCTTCCATTAAGGCAGAGACTCCTCTGTGTCAGCACAATAACCTTAATTATAACGAAGACCTGTCATCCCTGAGAAAAAGGTCCCTGCCTTTGAACAGGTTCAAGTGCCAGAAAGGCTTAGGGAAAGTATGTAGGCCTGTGGGATGACAGGAAGTAGCTTTTATCAAACACCTGGGAGTTATCGCAGTTCCTCCCCTGGAAATGGAGAATAACAGCTGATGGTCTCCCTGCGGTGCGCCCTATTTGGGCGAAGTCTTAAAAGGCCAACGGCCCTGTCTAGTGGGCTCCTTTCACCAAGTGCTCTGTGAATAAAATAGCAAAGAAATCTCACTAGAAGCCAAGTGCCACTAATTGGGTGAAATTATTACTCATTACATGGCAAAGCCGCTGCATAAACTTCATTTTCAGCACGAACCTGAAACGTGACAGCTGAGGTCTAAGAAGCTTTGTATCGGTGACGCACTTCTGGGGGAAGAGCGACGGTGACAATTCACTCATCTCTAAATGAAGACTGTTTCGATGGCAGTGTAAAACTTGGAGTGGCTAAAGAGTTATTTATGTATTTATTTATTTTAAAGAGACCAGCATTTTTTTAAAGACTTTATTTATTTATTTTTAGAGAGGGAAGGGAGGGAGATAGAGAGAGAGAGAAACATCCATGTGCAGTTGCTGGGGGTCATGGCCTGCAACCCAGGCATGTACCCTGGCTGGGAATCGAACCTGCGACGCTTTGGTTCGCAGCCCGTGCTCAATCCACTGAGCTACGCCAGCCAGGGGGTTAAAGAGTTATTTTAAATACGGGGATCATGCAGTCTTTCTGGGGAAAATGAAGGAAACCCAGCTTTGTCCCACACATCCGAAACTCCGAACGTCTGACCTGACGAGCATCTCTCTGCTCTTCTTCGTCCTCCACCTCCTGATTTTTCCCCTTTTCCCCTCTTAAATACCAGCTTCCAGTGAGAGGGAGGGCCCGAGACCGTGCGAAATAGCAGGTAACTCAAAACATTTGAAAGTGACCTGGCAGCTCCTTGGCAGCAATCTTTTTGTGAGAATTTGGCGATGTAGTGGAGGCAGGAGACTTGGCCCTGACCTTGATGGCCTTCCACGTGCGTTGTCCTTCTAGGTCAGGAGGTTCGTCTGTCACCGGGCGTCCCTTAGGGCTCGAACACTGAGGCGCAATGCAAGTCACTGCATGCTGCCTTTACATTTTACACAAGGTGCGGAAGACGCTGAGATGAACCCTCGCCAGTCATGATACTCAGCAAGCTCAAAGTCTAGCGGGGCAGACAGCGCGGAAGCAGAAAATGTTCGATAGGGCAGATCTCAATCGAAACACAGGATCTAATCGTGTGTAAGAAAAAAAAATTTATGAATCGAAAGTGTTAAGCGTGTAATTCTTGTTATAATGGAAGTAGTGTTGCTTGACATTTCTGAGTTGTGAAGTATTTTTGGTGCCGGAGCATCTGTGATTCCTTCACAATTAAGGGAAAAAAAACGTAGCTTTTCAGATAAGATGTCTGGATTTCATTCAAATCCAACAATTGAAAGGCGCTTGAAGCATGCTGTATTTCACTGTCATTTTTTTTAGCCTATATGTCATTTGTAAGCTGACATCAATGTTCCAGTGACATGCCAAGAACGGAACATTTTTTCCTAAGCTAGTCCGATGCCCTGACTTTTATTTTCTGTAGTTACCCTTCCCCCTGTGATCACAGATTGTTGACACGAGAGGGGCGTTTATTTTTCTGTGTCTTCACAACGTATATTTATGGTCATCAACCCCTGCTAGGTCTGTCTGTCTTTCTTTCCTGTTTTTTTTTTTTTTTAGCACTGGAAGAAATTTACTCTAATCTGCCTTCTGTTCCCATTTCCCAGATCGGGAAGCTCAGCAGAGGGGAAGCCAAGTGCCATAAACCCACCCACGTAGCGGGAGACAGAGCCAGGGCGCGTCTTCCGAGTCTCATAGCTCGCTCTTTCTTTTCCTTTTTCAGAGATCCGCTTTTGTTGTATCTCTTTCCATCACCCTTTATCCCCCTTATACCCTCCTCCCCCGCTGCCCACCCCCTCCCTCCCCCGCAATCACCACACTGTCGTTCACGCCCTCAAGTCCTTTTTCTTTCTTGCTCCATAGAGCTTCCTTAACAGTGATCCTAAGTTTTGCCTCTTCCTCTTCGTTTAAACCAACAACAGATAACCAGTGTGTGTCGGGCAGTTTGTTGGACGCTGTGGCTAATAGAGTGATGATAAGACTTTTCTTTAAAAGACTTCGGGTCTGGTCTACGTTGTTATCAGCTCCGAGGCAGAGCTGATTTCATTGTTCACGCCCCTGGACAGCAGTGCGGGAGTCCCACACGTGGGGGTGAGCGTGAAGATCCCATGGCTGCTGCCCCGAGGCAGGGACGGAGGGGTGGTGGACTGCGCCCAGTCTGGAGGCAGCAGAGCGGGTTCTCGTCTTGGCCTCGTCTTGGCCTCCTGGCGGGCAGGGTACTCAGCCTAAACCGGCATCAGCAGCAGCAGCACGGAGGGCATCCTGGGAGTGTGGGGATGGAAACCCTCGGAGAGGTGCCGGGTACACCGGTAGTCACGGACAGTCAGTCCTTCAGCGCGAGAACTTTAGAAAAATGTGTCTCAGCATTGACATTATAAAAATTTGAGAAAGAGCTGCATGGTCTTCCTGCCTGAAATCTCTAAGAGGCCGAGAAGAAATCCTGAAATTAATGGGTTATTGATAGAGCTGGCGCATCCTGAGAGCTCAGAAGTGTGTCGCCACCCATGCCTGGTGGAAGGGGTTTGACACAGGCTGGCTGGCGGGGTGGGGGCCACCCCGGGGGTTCATGGGAGGTTTCCAGGGAACAGTTCCCAGCGGAACAGCGGGCAGATTTTTATTCACGCCCTCGTGCCGTGGTGTAAAAAATTCATATCAGTTCAAATGGAGAAACCTATTAGCAGCCGATCAATGGAGATTAAAATGAATCATTTTTTTCTCCAGCGCTGGCACAACAACATCCCCATTGATCATTTTCTGAAATGAGTAATTTTTGGTTTAGGGTTTTTGACATCTTGATGGATTTCAAGAAAAACACTAACTTAGGCTGATGGGATTTCCCATTTGTCTTGGAGGGCCGTAAGCCACATGCTCTCGTCGTGACACTCGCGCGCACGCTGGCTCGGGCCGCGTCCCCTCGCCGACGGGCCTGTCAGGGCGTGCCACACCTAGTTGGTCACCAGAGTCACCCTGAGCACAAACCGCATTATGAGACCTATTATTTAAAAAGTCATAATGAACGTGGCTCCAACAAGACAGGAATTTATGTCTTCCTCACGGGAGGAAGCCCAGAGCATGCAGCCCCCCCGCGTCTGGTGAGCGGGGTTCTGTGTCTCCACTCCGCTACACCCACGACCACCTTGAGGTTCTCGGGAGAGGCCAGAGCCCCACAAGGAGGGGGGGGGGGGGAAGAAGGGGGCACCCCTCCCTTTAATGAGCCACCCCTGTGCCCGCACTTCCAACACAGCTGACTGGCTGGACCTTGATTGATTATGAGCATGAGTGGAGAAATCACTTTATTGAGAATTTTTCTGTGCTGCTTGTCGGGGTGCATTACAGAGTTCAGCTGCGTGGAGGGGAGCGCCCTACAAGCCTGGTCCGCCCGACTCCACTCACAGGTGTGCCCAGGCGCAGGAGCCGGGGGCAGGCTCGCCACCCCCTGCCAGGGGTCCTCTGGGCGGCTCTCAGGCTGGTGGTGGCATCACGGGAGGCACTCACGGACCTCAGAGGTGGTTGTGTTCGTGGTTATCGTCTGTGACAACGAAAAGTGGATTGGACCCCACGGAGAGAAAAGGCACAGAGCTCCAAGCCCAGGGGACACCTGGCATGGCTTCCAGGTGGCCTCTCTCCACGGAGTGACACGGGACTCTGTGCGACACTGTGTCACGTGTTGCCAAGCAGGCAGCTGGACCGAGCCTCCGTGTCACGTGGGCGTGCGGAGCGGCGGCCCCGACTCAGCGGCTCGGGCCCAGGCCAGCGGAGAAGAGGCCCGCGCTCAGCACTAACCCCGCCGTCGCCGTGGGGTGCCAGCACCTGCTGCCGCGGGTGGGCCTGCTCAGCCCGCGCCTTCCGCACGCACACGCTCTGGTCGGATAGAGCGTCCCAGTTTAGCTTCCCGGAGGAGGTCAAGGCCGCTTCTGAAAATAGGCCTTGGACGGCATGTGCAGGGTTTGAGCTGCTCGGGCCTGTTGAGTCAGCCCTTCCCTGCGTACATGTGCACCCGAAACAGTGAGAAAGAAACAACATGCATGAAACAGGCGTGCCCGAGGGGCGCAGACACCCAGCGGAGCCCCCACGCTTCCCCAGCTACTCTCTGCAGGGAGTTCACAGGCTTCCGCGTGCACCCGGGGGTCCCACAGAGGAGGCAGAGGCGAGAGACCGGGGGCCCAGGGGCTGGAGTTTGCAGAACAGGTGCCCGAGCTGCAAGGGAAACCTGCAGGCCTGAGAGGGTGCACGCCTGCCCGGGAGATGTCAGCAGAGTATGACCCAGCACGCGAACCTGAGAAAAACGACCCGCGTGAAGAGCATCCAGAGGGACGAGAGGCAGCAGCTCCTGCTGTTCCTGGTGGTGCGGGAGGGGCGCCTGCGCGGCTGCCGGGGCCGCCGGGTCACCGGAAAGCAGGCTCTTCCACGGCGCGGTGAGGAAAGCAGTGCCAGGACCCACGCGTGGGAGATGGTGGTGTGGCAAGGGGGTCTGTTTGTGCGGAAATCTGCCCCTGGATTTCCAAATTTCCACCTCCCTCCGTCCTGCCACAGAGAAGGTCCAGCCGTGTCCTGGGCAAGGTCAGGACAGAAGCCAGCGTCCAGAGGTTCTGTTCCCTGTGGAAGAGCTCAGTCCGTGGAGCCCACAGGCCGCGCCAGGTCCTGGCGGCTGCTAGACCCGTGTGGGCACGTGCTCCTGGGCGAGAAGGTGCATGAACAAATGGGGCAGGTGTGTGGGGGGACAGGGGGAGAGAGAGAGATTCTGTGTTCTTCTGGGGTTACGTTCGCTTGGCTTTGGGACAGACCCGGTGCTTTTTCCAAAGAACCAATCAGCTTCCCAAGCTTTTGTGGGTTTTTGGTAGTTCCACACCCCTAGTCAGACGGACAGGCCTCTTGGGTCAAGCCCCCGCCCTCCTGAGCCTTCCAACAAGCTGGTACCAGAGGCGGGAAGGGCGGACTGCCGATCCCCAGGGCGGAGGAATGCTGCAGCCCCCTGGGGCATGAAGATCTGGGGCTCACTGCTGAGGCCCCCAGGCTCGTGCTCCCCGTTTATTAAGCTCAGTTTCAAAGTGCCTTTGCTGCCTTTCCTTTACTAATAATTGCTTAACTATCAATGGTAACACCATTAGCCAGCCTGGAAAACTTCCTGATTTGTAGAACGTGGGATACTCAGAAGTTTCTGGCCTCGGGCTGAGGGGGGGAAATAATTAGCCCTGGCCAGGGGTGTCAAATTCATTGTCACCGGGGGCCACATCAGCCTCACGGTTGCCTTCCAAGGGCCGAGTGTCACGTTAGGACTGTGTACATGTAACTACTCCCTAACCAGGGGTAAGGAGCTAGCCGCTGCTGCTGGGCAGAGACAAGGTGACGGGGTGGGGGGGTTGGATTCGGCCCGTGGGCCTTGTGTTTGCCACCCATGTGTACAAATGCAGCCTAAGTGCGTACACCTGGCAACTCTGACGAGCCGAGACCTGGGAGAGCTGGGGCATCTCCCCACGACTCAGGTGTGTCTGAGGACCAGAAGAAGAGTATGTATTGGAAGACAGAAGCATCCTGCACCCAACAAGGCCGCTAACTAACATTACCAGGCATTTTGGAGAAGAAGGAAGAAAGTGCAACCTGCCCTCAATATTGCTCCACATCAGTAAACACCCCTTCAAACATGATTTTCAACGGGTGTATGTTGACACATTACTCCACTGTAGACAAACCGTAATTTTTCTCTTCCTGCCATGTATGTTCCAGCTCTTTTGTTGCTATAAATAACAAACCATATTCTCTCTCTTTTTTAAGATTTTATTTATTTTATTTTTAGAGAGGGGAGGGAGGGAAAGAGAGAGAGAGAGAGAGAGAGAGAGAGAAACATTAATGTGTGGTTGCTGGGGGCCGTGGCCTGCAACCCAGGCATGTGCCCTGGCTGGGAATCGAACCTGCGACGCTTTGGTTCCCAGCCTGAGCTCAAGATATTCTCTCTTAAAGGAGATTTCTTAAAGGATCTCCTTTTTATTGTAAAGGTTCCAACCCAACCATTAAAAAAACACACACCCCTCAAGCCTCGCCCTGCCTAGACTCGCCTTCCGGGCTGGCTGCGCCGCAACCGTGAAGGGGCCTAAACGACGAAGTTTTCATTGCCCTGTCGCCCCCTGCGGCGGCCCACCCTCTCTTTGGTGTGTGTTGTTCATGTGTTGGAGGCTTCTGTGTTGTGCGATAAAATCCAAAATTTTGACCCTAGAACTTGTACGAGTGGAAAACAACAAGCAGTCTGTTTTTTTGTTTGTTTGTTTTTGTCAGAACTTGTAGCAGGTTGCACGTTTCAGTCCGAAGTGCTCCAGTGAGTGAGAACACCCCTGCCCCCAGTGCCGGAGCGGTCAGTGCTCATGTGGCTTAAAGTGTTTGTAACTGGTGCCAAGTGCAGACCAGACATGAGGAAGCCAACTGAATTCCGTGTATTTTGACAGCAGTAAAAGTCCTTGTACGCTACAGGGGAAGTTTCTTGCTCCTTCATTTTGAGACTGTTTTACTAAGGAATTTTTCTTATTAACCATTTTGGGGATTCTTTTTGCCCAGGGAGTATTGTGCTGGGTTTTGTGGTCAGGAGGGTACTTCAGTTACATCTTTGCTTTGGTTCCCTGACCAGCTCGTCAAATGAATGACAGTGGTGAAAGGCACTCTGGAAGTTTATGGGCACACTCTGGAGGGAGGGACATTTCCTCTGAATTAAGGGGAAATGGTTCTTAGAACTGGAATAAAAGTCAGCAGTTAAACGCACATCGAGCAGCCGCATCCTACACGTGGGCGGCGTCGCGGGCGGAGGGAAGACGGTAGGTCGGTGAGTGGACCCCATAAACGAGGCACAGGTGGGGTGGCACACGGGTGCCTGGTGTGCAGCGTGCACTCCACAGCCGGACAGAGTCGCTGGGCCTTGCGTGGCCAGGACACAGCCCTGGGCCGCATGCCGTCGCCTGTCGATAGGGGAGAGATGCGGTGGGTGTGATGTTTTAAGATGCGAGAACTATGTTTGTTCAACAGAAATGAATCAGCTCTCCCAGGCAATATGATTAACATTCTCAGGGGCTCACTCATTTCCACTTGATGAGATTTTTGATGTTTTATAAATTCATCACTTACGGTCTGGCCTGTCTTTCTTGGGGAAGGAATGGAACCCGAATTCATCTAAACACGTTGGGGCCAGAATTCCGTGAATTATATACAGTTGCGTGCATATAAAATGACCTCTACATTGCTATGTGTATGTTAAGAGCTGTGTTTGAATGTCATTGTCCCTTTCACAGACGTATTAATCTGTGAGGACGATACTGCCTTTTCAAGCAGGCGGCCTTTAAATTGCAGGTTTAGGGCAAAGATGAGTTCAGGGACCAGTGATTTGGTGTCGTGTGGGCTACCGCTCTCTTTTCCGCCCTGTCTCATTAATAGTTACCTTTTCACCTGTTGCCTCCATCCTTTTCCATGTTCCTGGACTTCCAAGGGATGATTCCCACGCGCATCTCCAGGACTGGCAGGGCAGGAGCGGGGGTGGGTCCGAAGCCTGCTTCCGTCACGTGGTCACTGGCCATCAGCAGGATGCCCTACTGCTGCCCCATCGAGAGAATGTCAGGTGCCGTTCCATTTAGCCCTCAAAACGACCCGGTGAGGTCGGTACTGTTACCGTTTTAATGGGGGAAGAAGTAGAGAGATTGAGGGGTTATATAACCAGAAAAGCCGGTGGAGCTGAGAGCTAAGCCCGAATTTAACCTCTGCCACTATGCAGAGTACTTAGCGAATGCTTAACTAAAAGAAAGTTGTGAGAGTTAGGGCTGTTGGAGACTACCCCCCGCGCCCCCCCCCATCAATTATGCATTAACTGCGATGAGAGCCTCCGTGCCTAAGGGGAGACTTGGCCTTTGTGGGGAGCCCAGAAAGGGTTTACGAAATGGAAGATGAATTGCTGGGAAAGGAAGTTCAACTTAAGGGCACGGAAGCCCGAGTCAGGCGAGGAAGGGAAGTGCGTTTGAATAAAAATTAGGGAAACGTGGGAGTCTCTGACCAGGACTGATGAGCGTGGTTTTCCAAGGCTCCAGACTCGGAGGTTGTTTATAACTCAGGTGTGGGCTTGGGTGAGGCACCCTTTCCTGGTCTGCTGCGAGCCGTGCGGGGGACTGAGCGTGCCACAGTGAGCTTGTCCAGGGGCCAGAGGGGCTGCGGAGAGAACTCTTGAGATCCTTCCTCGGTTCCCAGTCTCTTGGGCTGAAGACGGACTTGGCAGAGGGCGGGGCAGCCAGGGCAACCGGACAGGACTGGGGCTCCTTCACGTGAGGCCGCTGAGGAAGTACTGAGAAGGTCCGACCTCCATCGGTCAAAATGTGTTACATCGTTTTCTGAGCGAAGCAGCAGATACTGATCCAATGCATTAAACAATGGGTATTTCTGTGTTCCTGGAAGCTGCGAATGTTTATTGGGGGAAAAAAATGCCAGCATGACACAATGTTTTATCCAAGTCAAGGTACTTATGCCCAATTATCAAAACATGAGAAAAGCATGGTTTTCATTATTATTATTATTATTATTATTATTACTTGATGCTGTGGAAAGTAGGAGATGACTTATAAAGGAGTTAGCATTAGCCATCAAAGACAAAATTAGGGACAATTTAAGACAAAATGTAATTCCTCGTGTTCAGCTTATAAATCTGAGATATCGGTGTATGAGTTATCATTTTAATGGCTCAGCATTATAGTAAGTAATGGCCAGCGTTGAAGAGAAGACATGTGTTTATCATTTTAAATGCACGGATGAAGGAAGTCTAATGGTGCATTACGTGTGGGTCACCACTGTCGTGATGGGACACGGAGCCGTGTTTTCAGAAAGAGGACCCTGTGGCCAGGTGACACGCCGCAGGGGGGAATGCAAGCTCTCAGACACCGCAGTTGCAGCATTTCAGGCTAAGACTTAGTGGCTTCTGTTTGTGCCGGGAGGGCTTGTCTCGGCTCCCCCCGGCCCACCGGGGCAGAACACACCGCTCGGAAGCAGAAGTCCAGCTTGCAGGTTGCGACATTGCAGCCACTTCCCAGAAGGCTGCGGACAGCGGAGTGACAGTGCCTTACCTTGATTTGTCTCTTGTGCAAGTACTTGTCTCTGAGTCACATTCTCTCGTTCCTCTCCCTCCCTCCCTCCCTCCTTTTCTTCCTTCTCCCCTCCCTCCTTCCCTCCCTCCCTTCCTCCTTTCTTCCTTCCGTGAGGAAGCGGACATGTCTGTCATGTTCCTGACTTTGAGGGAAACCCGTCTAGTTTTTCCCCGTTGGGCAGGGTGCTGGCGTGGGTGTGGCAGATGCCGCGCCTTCATCACCCCGAGGGAGGCCCCCTCCAGTCCCACTGCGCTGAGAGCTTTTATCGTGAACGGGTGCTGGATCGGGTCAGAAAACTTATTCTGCGTCTGTCCGTACGATCACACGATCACATGGTCTTTATCCTGCTTGTTGTTTACGCGGTGTATCACACTCACCGATTTCCAGAGAGTGTACCGACCTTGCATATATATTAACCCCAATACAATTAGCGCAAGTGAAATTTTCTCTTAATTCTGTTTTCCTGCCTTTGGAATCACCGGTACATTTTTTTTTTTTTACCGTGTGATTGAAAATAACTGGGAAAGCCAACTTCTCCATGTGGGAGAGAGCTCCCCATGTAAATGATACAGGCCTCTCACAGCGCTCCGTTTATCCGGAGAGGGGGCGCACGGTCCTGTTAGGACTGGGCTTTGGCTTCTCTTAGGGAGGATGTGACTCAGAACTCTTCTGCATCTTCCGCCTGCTGCTCAGTTATCCATGCTGTTGACTTTTAGTTTTAGAAAGCCTTGCTTCGCAAAATTGTTTTTAACAGCTCTCCACCACTCCTGTCCTGTGTTTTTATTTTATATTACTTTTCATCCGGGATACGTTTAAGTCAGGTCCTCGGTAACCATTCTCCGCAATTCAATTTCTTTTTACCCAGGATCCATTGAATTCCAGTCACTGCCTTCTCGCGAAAGGTTAACCCAATATTTCATGTTGCACTTTCTACGCAGGCTACGTAAAGGAAAAGTCACTGTGATAAGCAGCCAATAAATTGTATTCAGAATGTTTATTCTCAAAAGTTACATTACTCTGCCGAGGCAGATCAACATAATCATTTGTCACAATATGGATTGCGGAAGTGAAAACTGAAACAAATGCCGCCGTCTTCCTGGCGCGCCATCCGGCTTTTCTCTTTCTCTTTCTGTTGCCTTGAAACGCTGGCAGCAGTGACCGCCTTTCACAGTGTCAGCTTTTTCTTGACCAGTTTGAGTTGATGTGAGATTAGCAATGGTTCAGGGTTAAGTAACTAGACAGAAAGAAACGACATTTATTTTATAAGAAAATGTTTTCATTTTTTGTATAAAACGGGATTGATTATATTTTCAGTGTTGGCTGTTATTAATTAATAGGTTGCTTTGGCATTTTGTCATAAGCAATACACCATTTGAAACCCGTGGCTCTACTGTATGTCTGTCATCTACAGATCTCAGCTGAAGAATTAGCATGCCTATCGTCACAGGGCTCACTAAAACTAACTGTCACTTGTATGGGATGATAAAGTCAGCCCCAGGGATGCGTCACAGTGTGTACAGTATGCAGTGAAGCCCACCACAAGGAGATTTTTGTGCTTGCTGTTTTTGGTGACGCCTTTATGGACCAATCATTTTCATCCCACACAGTCCCCCGCTGTGTGAAGTGTGGGATTTGCACACAGTCCTCCCCGGAGCCACCGCAGCCTCAGCCGGACGCCGGGGCCCAGGGCGCCCCGTGCTCCCTGCGGCACTCACCGGGGGCGGAACTGCCCCCACGCTGCGCTGGGGGTCTGGGGGTCTGGGAGTCTGGGGGCGGGGCAGGAGGTGCTTCCAGCTGACCACGTTTTAGTCGGTTTCTCTCGACTGCACGTAGGGATTTTTACCAGCTGGGTGCATCTGGCTGGGGAGTGGACCTAGAGGTCCCTGCAGCAGCATTCTGGAGGTGACGCCGGCGGTTCTGTGTAAAGACGTGCTTGGGTCAGGCCCTGAGTGTGCTTATTGTCACTCGGATGCCATGTGGTAACTATTTACACAGGTGGTTGAAGCTTTTTCTTTTGGTGTACACCTCACGCCGTCATAGTAAAATACAGACGCTACCTACGTGTGTGTTCAAAGACAAGCCCAGCACTCAGAACTGCGTTCCGACTCAGTCCCCCCACGTGTTAACTCGGAGATACCCGGCCGGTGCCTTAACCCGCCCGAATGTGTCTCCTCACCCAAAACTTTGCAATAGCAGTAGCTGATGCAAGTTAAATTAGATAGTGCGCGTGAAGGCAGTTTGTACATTCTGAAAACTTAAGTGAAGAGGGTCGTTGTCAGTAGTTTAAATCAAATCCGGAATAAAGTGTCCCTTTCCTCACTGCGTTCTCACCCGAGACTACCAAGTGCAAGGTCTGTGTGAAAGGGCCCTTCGTCGTAGTTCGGGTGATTTTTAAATCGTTTGTATTGCCATCAATAAATATTCTTACAAAATCAGTTGGGATATCGGCTAATCCACGGTTACTTGTGGTAAGTTTATGGTGGAATCACAGTAGAAAAAGGTGAAAACGCCACTTACAGGGCAGGTCTTCGGGCGTGCGAGGTAGATGTTAGAATGAAATGTTGGTTCTTTTTAATGCCCACGTATTTACTTGTGTTTCGTACAACGTTTCTCCCGTCTCCAGAGCATCCTGGCTCTCAACCCCCGAACGCAGACTCACGCAGCCCTGCGCTCCACTTCGGCCAAGAAGATCGACAAGAAGCATTGGAAGAGAAACCCCGACAAGAACTGCTTTGTAAGTACCACTGGCGCACGATTCCACACTGAAAAACTACTTCGTTCTACACATGGGCAGCTGGATTTTACATATGCTTAGTAACACCGTTATGTGTGTGTAAATTATACCTGTTAGTTCTTTTAAATATTTTGCACTAGAAGAACCTCAAAGTGTGCTGCGTTTTACTGCTTAAAAAAATGTGTTGAAACAGTTAAACATCACATAAATTTAGTTTGGTGCCCAAAGTTCTTTTCTTAAAAATCTGTAAAGGTTCTGTCAGAATGGTTTTGTGTGATGACGGAAGAGGCTCCACACTGCACACACAGTTCAGGGGGGGAGGGTGAGCTGGTGCGTGGGCACTGTGGCAGAGTGTGACCAGGGACACGTGCGCGCGAGTGTTCCTGTGAGCGTGTCAGAGTGCGCCCCGGTGAGGGGCCGCTCGGTGCCAGAGCCGGGTTTCACTGGGCCCGTGAGGCGACCCCCAGGGCAGGGCTGCGAGGCAGTCAGCTGGGGTGCAGTGCAGCCTGGGAGGACGCATTTAAAACACGGTCTTCGGGGGGCATCAGTCTTTAAATTTGCAAATCAATTTTCTTTGAACCTGATTTCCCAAAATTAACTTCCCTGACGGCAAAATACGGGAGGTCTTGACTGTACGTTCCTCACCTCCCCACCTAACCGGGCGGTCCTTTCCGCCAGGCCCTCCGGTGTCCGCAGAGTGGCTCCCATGTCCCCGCCCTCAGCACACCAAGCTTGCCAAGCCCCGCCCCCGCCCCACCCCCCTCACCTGGGTCATTACCTGGCCTTGAGACGGTCTCCATGCTTCTGCCTTTTCCTGGTAGAGTCTTCCCTTTTTGCAGACAGAGGGAGTTCCGTGCGGGGACTGGTCCCAGTCTTTTGTTGATGACAGGTCTGCGGGGCCTTTCCAAATGCCCGCACTCGGAACCTGTCTGCGACTTCCCAGTCGGCTCAGTTTCCTCCGCGCACTGGTCAGTGCAGCGTGGCCTCCGCCAGCTGCCCTCTTGGGGACTGTCGCCGCCCCTCCCGCGCCGCCGCTGGGCTGCCCTGCTCCTCTCCCTGCACGGCCTTCCTCAGTGACCTGCTCTGGGCTCCACTCACTGAATGGCTTGTGGTCTGTCTGTTCCCACTAGAGCAGCAAGTCCAGGGGGGCAGGGGCGGTTGTATTGTGTCCCATTGGCTGTGCCCCCAGCTTCTAGAACAGCTGGGGCCCGCCAAGGGTCTGTGGGGGGGTGCATGAATGGGGGTCACCCTTCTGGGACACACTCTTTCTGTACTAGACCGAGGGGTGCAGACGAGAAACTGGGGTGCCGTTCCGTTCCCTGGGCGCCTTTGCTCATTGCGTTTGATCCTCATCACGATGGAACGGACAACTCGGATTCGTTTCCTTGTTTTGCTGGTGAGGAAGACGATGTTGAAATTGTCCCGTGGTTACTTAAGCTCGTCGAAATTACTTACTGTGGCAGCGAGATCTAGAATTCTGGTCATATGACCCTAGTGTGTCCTTTCTGGTATAACCCGTGGCCTCCTTAGAAAAGACAAATAAGTCTTGGCTGGTGTGGCTCAGTGGATTGAGTGCCGACCTGTGAACCAAAGGGCTGTTGGTTTGATTCCCAGTCAGGACACATGCCTGGGTTGCAGGCCAGGTCCTTAGTAGGGGGCGTGTGAGAGGCAACCACACATTGATGTTTGTCTCCCTCTCTCTCTCTCTCCCTTCCCCGTGTCTAAAAAAAATAAAATAAAATCTTTTTTTAAAGAAGAGACACATAAGATTATGACTAGCAGTAACCTTATATCATTGTTGAAGACCACCAACCAGGTAGGAACTTTTTCAGCTGACTCCACGACCCCCAGAAATAAAGGTTTATTTGTTTGTTTATATTTTCTTTGATTTTTAAAAAATACCTCCTTCGCTTCGGCGTTACAGTTTTCTGTTTGGGTTTGGTTCAGGAATCACTGGCCCACCACCCTTCGCGTGCCCATCCCAGGCTTGCCGGCCACGCTCCTTTGCGGTCCTGGCAAAGGTGCGCTTGAGTCCCTGCTCCGTTCTCCCCGCCGTCTGCGTTTCTTTCTCCTTCCCGTCTCCGTCCCTGAAGGAACCACAGCCCAGGCACTGCGCTGCATGCCACTCACAGATGAATAAACTCTGCAAAAACCTTGTCTGGAATTGTCTAATAAAACAGACGCAAATAGGGTTTTAGTACTTAAATGAGATGATGGGCGTCTCCATGGAAAGGATCTGTCTGACCTGTAAAAGTACCCTTACGAAGGGCAGTCCTGAAATTTTTTACCCAGGGATTGCTTCCCCTGGCAATTTTAATCCATCCTGGTGCTAATTGGAAATTCTGAATTCAGTAGGGGATTTAAGCCGGCAAGTGTGTTTATACTGGTTAATGAAGCACGAAACAGTTATTTCCAGTATCTTTTAAGCAGGTGTTCTGTAACTACTGTTTATTTTTGCCATTTTTGAAAATGTTGAACTGTCCTAATTACGTAAATATTTTACACTCATTTCCCATTAGCAATTTTTTAAAAAAGAAATTTATTTAGAGAGAGGGGAAGGTACGGGGGGGGAAAAAGGAGAGAAACGTCTGTGTGAGAGAGAAATATCAGTTGCCTCTCGCATGTGCCCCCCCTGGGGACTGGGCCCCAAACCCAGTGTGCCCTCACTGGGAATCGAACCTGTGACCCTTTGCCTTGCACGATGATGTCCACCCACATGAGCCCTGCCGGCCAGGGCATCCCATCAGCAATTTCTGAAGACTAGAAAACCTTTACGAATCAGAAAATGTCCTGGGTGCAAATGAAAAGGAAGGCAGTTCAAGACAGCCAGTTATTCAACACAGTTTTCAGAATTTTACCTAATTTGTTCTAAACACTCGGCACTTAGTAGGAGTGCACATTAAAAAAGATAGTAATAGTAATAAAAATAAGAATAAAGTAAATGGTGGAACTAGAGGTTGAACCCACAAAATCTGGCTCCAGAGCTTTTTAAGTGGAACTTCCTAAGTAAATAAAAAGGAATCATGGACTCGCTTCCTTGTGGACAGTGTCAGTGACCGAGAGTCGTGTAGGTTCGGTAAGTCTCCCCCGTGGGAGCTCCCGGCCTCGCTCCGCCTCTGTCTCTGCCTCCATTGCCTGTTAGCCGTGGGCCCGGCAGTGGCATAGACGCCACTCTCAAGCTGCAGTGAAGGAGAATAGGATATGGGCCTGGCAAAGAAGTGCTCACGTTCCTTTGAAAAGGACGGAAGCGGCCATAAGTGATAGCAGTGCTTTTTGGAAAGACAAACCGGGGAGGCGTTTGCATCATTAACGTGAGTCAGCCAGATTTGCCTCACGCTGACTCGGCCCGGCTCGGAGTGCGGGCGACGGATTTAAGGAGGAGGAGCGAGGGGAGCAGGGACTCTGGGCCGCTGTGGCAGAGGGCTGGGGGACAGGCGGCATGACCAGGGCTCTGGGGACGGAGGAGGGGCGGTAGGCCCGAATCTGTGTAGGACGCGTCTTAGTCTGTTGAGCTGCTCCGCTGCCCTAACAAACATCCCACAGACCGAGCGGCTTAGGCAACAGACAGTTGCTTCTCAGCTCCGGAGGCTGGAGGCCCCAGACCAAGGCGCTGGCAGACCCGGCGTCTGCTGAGGGCCCCCGCCCCCCACCGCCGCCGGTGCACAGATGCCGTCTTCTTGCGTCCTCACTCACGTGACAGAAGCAGGGGCAGGAGTACTCCCTGGGTCTCCTCTGTGAGGGCACTAGCCCCACTCATGAGGACTCAGTCCCCACCACCTAGTCACCTCCTGGAGGGCCCCTTTCAAATACCACCCCAGCTGGGGGGGGGGAGGATTTCAACAGACGAGTTTTGGGGCGACATGCACATTCAGTCCATAGCAGGAGGACTCGGGAGTTGACCTTGTGTGTGCAGCGAGGTGTTTATGGGGTCCGTGGAGAGAAACAGTGCATTCCGCTTGGGGTCGTCTAAGTTTCCTGACACCCTCTTTCATCACAAAAGCTGCAGCTCAGCGAAGGGTCAGGGCTGGAGGCGGAACGCTCGGAACCCGGGCACGTCCGTGGGCTGTTAGAAGCCTGAGGGCAGAGCTGCCCAGGGAGGGAGAGGCTGTAGGCTGGCAGAGAGCGGAGGTTGGACGGGTGGGACCTTGGGGCGAAGGTTGGGGAGAGGCAGTGAGGCGCTGGCCTTGGGGGAAGAGGGTCGGGGGAACCGAAAGCAAGACTCAGCAGTCGAGATGCAGAGCAAGGACAGATGTGGAACAGGGGGGGAGGAGCACCACCGCTCTCTCCTTCTGCCTCAGGCTCCATCCAGCGCGGTTCAGCCCGACACTGATCACGTGGGCAGGCGGGGACAACAGGCCGGGCCGAGCACCGCACAGGCAGGGCGCGGGCGGCGGGGCTGAGAGTGACCTGAGGACCACTCTGCGGGGTTAGCTGACACCCCGAGGGGCGCAGCGGGTGAGTTCCGACAGGTGGGGGGCGGTCAGTGTGTTTTTTCCTCTGACCCGTGTTTTCCAAATGTGGTTATTCTCCTGACTTTGGAAGTTACCCTGAGGGTTTGCCTTCTTGGTTGAGCACAGTTTTCTTCTCGAGTTTACGGGACTGTTAAGGGATGGAATCCCCATAGTCAGTGAGTTACCCGTTGATTGACTTCATTCAGAAGGTGAAGGTTCCTGGTTGGAACCCAGTCGCTTGGTTCTGTGACACTGGACCTCCAGCGTAGACCCTAACACTGGTGCACATCGAGTTCGGAACTCGGACTCTTACTGTTAAACTCCAAAGTGAAGTGAACTTTTGACCATATTCACAGTAAGAAAGCAATGCCTGTTCTTCCCCAGCCGCTACTTATACCGTATTTTTTAAAAAATATCTTATTTATTTATTTTTAGAGAGGGGAAGGGAAGGAGAAAGAGAAGGAGAGAAACATCAGTGTGTGGTTGCCTCTCACATGCCCCCTACTGGGGGCACAACTTGGCTTGCAACCCAAGCATGTGCCCTGCCTGGGAATCGAACTGGTGACCCTTTGGTTTGCAGGCCGGTGCTCAATCCACTGAACCACACCAGCCAGGGCTCTCATACCATATTTTAAAGCAACTTTTCAAGTTTGAGCCTGCTTATCTGATCGTTGACAAGAGCTTTGTTTAAAAAATAGACTTGATGTCTGAAGGAGTTTCTGAAATTTAAAAAAAAAACACAAAACCACCAAGTTTCTTTGTCACTTAATGCTGTCCTTACAAGGTAAAAAGTCCATTATTTGTGTAGAGAATACAGTTATCAGCCGAAAACACAGGCATGCAGGAAAGAGAACTTTCTTTTCCTGTGACTGAACTTAAGTTCTCTCTGGCGCGTGTCTGGGTAGAAGCTCAGTCACTGCCACTTTCAGGGTCCTCTCTTCCCTGTTGTCGCCCACCCCCGCCGCCCCTTACTTTACGACTTATGGAGCACAGACGTTTGCTAGAAATCTGGCTCGTACAGTTCCGTTAGTTACCAGATGTTAGTGGAAGATGCCCGGTGTGCCGGCCACTGCGAAGAGCGGTGGGGGAGGGACACAGGCCGGTCTGTGCCTGACAGTCCCCGTCCTGCTCGCGGGCCCTACATCCATTCACCCCTGTCCGGTCCCTGGGAGTTGTGGTGCAGGAGTGTCACCTGGCCTCAGGACGCAGGGCGGCCTCCTGGAGGAAACAGGGTTAAAGAAGGAAATGCAAAGGAAGGAGGGAGAGGAGGAGAAGAGGGGGTCCCACCCGAGTGGGCAGCAGATGTTGGGAAGAGTTCAAGGAGGGCGCATGTGGATCCTGGGGGGGACACAGTTTCGGTGCTGAGCGGCCGGAGTGGAGCGGGGCAGGGAAAGTACCAAGACGGGGGACCCGAGAGGTCAGCGGAAGATGGCACAAGCCGCAGTTGCAGTGACGGGGACGGGGTGAGGCCGATGGTGATGTGCATTGGGAGGGTTTGGGTTCTGGTTCTCCCACTGGGCGGAGGGCAATGTCAGGAAGGAAGTGCACTGTGTGCCAGACACTGTAGTTTAGGGGTGGGCTGCACACGGCAGGATCTGAAAGCGTGTGTTTCCTTGGCGCTTCTTTCCATCCTCTGCACGGCGTTGTCAGAGGCCAGTTCTCCAGGCAGAAACACGTAATCCAGCATTAACTGACCTACAGGAAGGAAAAGGGTTCACTCCGGATTTCCTGAGGCTGCCGCAAGAAAGCTTCACTTTAATTATTTATTTCAGTCCGATCACAACTTTCTCTGGGTTCACGGGACACACAGATGAAACTCGTTTGCAATTGTCAGCTGTCACGACTTGATTTCGCTCTCCTTGAGTTCGAAAGTCTCCTAACAGTTAAGTGGTGTCTCTGTTTCCTTTCTCTTCTCAAACCGGCTTTATTGTTGACTAGAATGGCATGTGGTCGTCTCATCAGGGTTTAATTTGGGCTGCAGCCAGCTTTCTTCGAAGTGAGGCGTGTTTTCTTTAGCCTTACCAGCCATGGAGAGAACACTTTTCCCTTAAAGCCAGCTTCCTTGTCCTTGCTGGCGGGTTTTTATGGAGGATGACAGTGACACCGAAAGGGCTGGCCGACCGGAGATCGGCTGACTCTCCGGGCAGAGGTTCTGCAGCAGGAAGGCCGGCTTGGAGTGAGCTCCGGCGGCAAACTGATTGGGTTCAATGATTGGCTTCTGCCATTTACTGGCGGTGTGACCTCGAGCGAATCCCTTAATCTCTTCCTGCCTCCATTTTCTCTTCTGTAAAATGACGGTAATAATAGCATGTACCTGATACAGTTGTTCTTAGGAATAATTGAGTCAATTTGCCTGCTCTGCTTGAAACAGTGCCTGGCTCTCCATGTACTTCTCCGTGAGTGTTGTTACCTCTCGCTACGGCCTTGATGGGCCGGTGCTCCCAGGGCTATTTCTATCAGCACATGCGCAGGTGTGTGCTGGCGGTGGCCGCCGAGGGCAGTGGCTGAGCAGGGAAGGGGCAGGGGAGGGAACGAGCAGGAAGATGTTAAGGGTGATAATGGAAAAGAGAGCACTCACTGTGTTGCTCAGAAATTTCCTGGCAGCCAGGTGTGTCTGTGTGTGTGTGTGCACGAGAGAGAGAGAGAGAGAGAGAGAGAGACAGACAGACTAGATTTTTTGAGCACTTCCTACTATATGCATAAAGTTGGAATGAATGAATGAATGAATGATCTTCCTGTGAATTTTCTTTTTTCTTTTTTTGGCACATTCTCCTTTCTCCACAAAGCTTCAGTGCGATGCGTGGGTCTGGCCCAGTTTCGCACCCCCCCCCCCCCAGGTCTGCCTGGCCTCGGAGACTCCGCCCTGGGGAGCCCTGCAGGGGCCACAGAGCGGACGGGACACAGGCTCCTCTCTTCTTCTCTCCTAACGTCTGACAAGGCAGTGTCTCTTTAGAGAAGTTGTTTACATAGCTTACATATTAGTCCGAGGATACTGAGAAGGGCCCCCAAAGAAGTGGAAAAAAATGGATGCGATTTGTTTGCACAGAAATCCTTTGCACAGGCATAAATATTGCACTGGAATTGTATGGCGTGTTGTGGGTCAGCAAGTGCTACATAATGGAGCAGGTGTGCGATAAGACAATGGCTCTAAAAACAGAACATGTGTGTACTAAAAGATATTAATGAAACATATTACCGTATTTGCAAATAAGAAATATCTCTGCGTATGGGGAAACGGAATGCCCTGAACAAAGGAAATCAGCTAAATTGTCTTTAGCGCCTGATGGCGTATTTTTTACCTTTGCAAAACATTTATTTGGTGCTCGCAGCAAAGGAGCGTGCGAGTTGCTCACCGCTTTCCGAATGGGCGTCCGATGGGCGGACAGCTGTCTCTCTAATCGCTCCCCTATTCAGACACTAATCGGCGGGACCCACGTGGAATGCTAGCCGCCTGAAGAGGTAGACAATGGCCGCGGCGTTTTTAATCACGGCGCCATTGGAGCACTAATCGGAGTCACGATTAAGGGACATTAGAGGGAGCACTTTGACATCTGATCCTTTGAACCAACTGACTCCCGCGCAGGCCCTCCTCCCCGGGGCCCCCTCGGCGGACTGATTCCCCTCGGTGAGGGGCCGCCATTCCCAGTGCGGGAGGTCTTAGGTTAGAGGCCGCCCCAGCAGTGACTGGGGATTGAGGGGCGTTTCTTTTTGTGGGGATGGGGGGTAGGCTGCAGCCTCCCCCAGCTGAGACCCTCCGTGCTGCTGCATGTGTGCTCTGAGGGTCAGGGACCGCAGAGGGATGGCCCCGAAAGGCTCCCGCTGTGGTCACCCATGCCCGTGGGCTGAACCTGAGCAGAGACGCGGGGCTCATCTCGCAGGGTCCCCCACGAGGCGGGGTTATGGACTGAAGGTGACTGGGGTTTCCATGCAGCCCAGTCGGGATCAGCACAGCCTAGCTAGCTGTGGGCCGTTTCTTATTTCCTCTAAACCAGGATGATTTCTTGTTCTTTCCCTTGAGCTGGTTTGATCATAAAAAACCAAAACTGTGCTGTCCCCTCTGCGTGGTCATGCTTTGGCCCCGTAGTCCTTTATTGAGACAGAAGGGTGTCTTTCCTTGTTTCTCTCAGGATTTTTTATTTATTTATTTATGTATTTTTAAAGATTTTATTTATTTACTTTTAGAAATGGGAGGGAGGGGGAGAGAGAGAGAGACAGAGAGAGAGAGAGAGAGAGAGAGAGAGAGAGAGAGGGAGAGAAACATCGATGTGCGGTTGCTGGGGGTTATGGCCTGCAACCCAGGCATGTGCCCTGACTGGGAATCAAACCTGCGATGCTTTGGTTCTCAGCCCGCGCTCAATCCACTGAGCTACGTCAGCCAGGGCTTTCTCTCAGGATTTTAAATATCCCTTCAGATTTTACTAACCTCTCCTCCAGACATTCCATGTGGTCGGTCCAGCCAGCATCACCTGTTCAGCGTTCGCAGATGGCATCAGCGGTTGCAATTTCAATGTCAGCGTTGAAAGATGTAGCTCCAAATGTCTGTGTCTCTGTACCTTTCCACCTCTATCGTCGATCATCCATCCATCTGTCTATTTTTATAATGTATGTAAAGGAGGCAAAAAACCCTTTTCCTCTCTCCCCTTATGTTCAGGAAATGAGGCCTGTGAATTAAGCTGGCGAAACCCATGACCAAAAGCGAAGGTGTGCCCATTTTGTTTGGTATCCGTGTTGGACTGTGGTGTGCACAGAGGCCTCCACAGAAAAGAAGCAAGGACCCAAAGAGGCACGTAGACCCGTGGGCTCATGTGCCACTTTGACAAAGAGCGGCAAACCGTGGAGAAGCGAGAAGAGGGAGGAGGAAAGGGGCCGTGGGGGCAGCGGACTGTGGGGCGGACAGTGGGGGAACCCCTCCGTGGGCAAGGAGGATGGCCAGTCAGTGCATCTCAGCGCTGACCGTCTGTCTGTGGTGCCTCCCGTGGTTCTTCGGGCACAGGATTGGATCGGGCCATCGGAACACGGTCACGAGGGGAAGTTTCCTCCCACTTTGGGGCACGCAGGGGCAGGGCCCAGAGCTCTTGCTGCGTTTGCATTTCCTTAATTGCTTTCAGTTCCGACTGATCTCCGGGACCCATATTTGGGGGCAGCACATTCTGATGCCGTTCATAAGCAACCTCTTAGGACTGAATGCTTCACATTTTTTATGTTCCTTAGTTACAGGGCTCCTTTCTGGCAAAGACATATTTATTGTAAATTCTGAGATATCTGAGGGTGCCTGCCCCTACATCCACAAGTGCCGAGGCGTGGGCCCTTGGATCTGTCTCCAAGGATCAGGGGAGAGTGAAGCAGCGGAAGGAGCCCGTGCACAGATGAGGCAGAGGCAGGTGTGGATGGGAAGCTGCCCGGGTCACTCGTGGCTTCTCACGGAGAGGGTTTCACAAGCTGTGTTTGGAGAGTGAACACTGGTATTGAAATACAGTCTCCTTTTTCTTTTTCTTTTTCTTTTTCTTTTTCTTTTTTTTTTTTGGTCTTCACCTACCTAAGGCAAGTTTCAAATATAGACAACGAAAAAAATCCCAAGGAGCACAGTGGCGCATGTCAAATTCTAGCACGTTAGAAAAAGGTGTTTTATTTTGGGGGACTATGTTAAAATTATAATCACCAAGATATAATCAGGCAAGTTTTCCTGGGTTTGCCCAAACTGGATAATTTTTCCCCGAAGAAACTTATTTTTAACAGAGTGCTCTAACTACGCGCGGCAGCGTGACACGCCTGACAGATCGGTGCCTCGCAGCGGTGGCGTTGCCGTCTTGCAGCCATGGGAGGCAGGAACTTTAAGAAAAGTGTCTTCCTACTAATTAAAAAATAAAGACACGCTTTAATAACGGGAATCAACATCAACGAAGGTACACGCGGAAGACCAGTAAGGTCGGAAACAGTGCCGACACGCTGAAAGCAGTGATGCCGGCGGAGACTTTTTCATGCTGAGACTGTCCATCGTATCTGAATGTTTCGATGGCCTTTTGGCTTGTTTAATGCGATGCTGGCATCAGGGAAGAACCTAGAAGGAGCGCATGCCCTGAGAAATCACTGGGAACTCCTGTGCACGTGCTGTCGGGTTGTCTCTTCCAGACTAGACTGTCTTCCTTTGAGGGTCTCAAAACAGTAGCCGTCGGTCTTACCGCCTTGGGTGGGTATGTCTATGGTAGGAGTCATGGTTCTGCCTTTCCTTCAGGAGAAAATACATAAAAAGCATCAGCATTTTTTTTTCTAACAGTTCCTTTAACTGTTTATTCAACTTCTCTCGAGGGGTCTCCTCTGACCCATGTGGTGTGTAGAAGGGCATCGTCCAGTTACGTGTATGCATTTCACGATTTTTCCAGTGTCTTTCCGTTACGTGATCTGGGTTAATTCCACCGTGGTCAGAGTGCAGGAGTTCTGTATTTTCTCTTTTTCATCTGTTGAGATGTGTCTTTGTCTTTTTAAAATTTTACTTTTGTGTATTCTATTACAATTGTCCCAGTTTTTCCCTCTTTGCCCTCCTTTACCCCAGCCCCCTCCCCAACCCCGTCCTCCCCCCGCCCCCGCTCCCACAATCCATCCCTGCACCGTTGTCCACATCAAGGGGTCATTCATACATGTTCTTTGACTAGCCCCTGCCCTTCTTTCCACCATCCTCCCCATCCCCTCTTTCCTCTGGCAGCTGTCTGTTCCCTGTTCTGTGTCTCTGGTTCCGTTTTGCTCATTAGTTTATGCTGTTCGTCAGAACCCTCTTACAGAGATCTCATGATATTTGCCTTTCACGGACTGGCTTATTTCACTTAGCATGATGTTCTTCAGTTCCATCCATGGGCTACAGACATGTGAAAAGATGTTCAATTGCTAGCCATCAGAGAGATGCAAGTTAAGCTCACAATGAGCTATCACCTCACACCTGTCCGAATGGCAATCATCAATAAATCAACAAACAACAAGGGCTGGTGAGGATGCGGAGGAAAGGGAACCCTAGCGCCCTGTCGGTGGGAATGCAGACTGGTGCAGCCACTGTGGAACACAGTGTGGCATTCCTTTAAAAAATTAAAAATGGAACTGTCTTCGAACCCAGCAATTCTGTTGCTGGGAATATACTTTAAGAATCCCAAATCACCAGTTCAAAACTACCTGTGCACCCCTATGTTCATAGCAGCATTATTTACAACAGGCACGTGCTGGCAACAGCCTAAGTGCCCATCAGTAATGAGTGGATCGAAAAATGGTGGTGCATTCACACGTGGAATACTACACAGCAGAAAGAAAGGAGCTCCTACCCTCTGTGACAGCATGGGTCCTGAGATGTGCCTTATGGCCCAGAAGGCCTATCTCGGGGAATGTTCCCTGTGAGCTTGAAAACACGGCTGTGCTGCTCGTGTCCTGATGTCGTCGGACTCAGCACTGCATAGGTGTCCGTCGCATCCAGTTCATTGATGTAATAACGGTGCAGTTCAACTATGTCATTACTGATTTTCTGCCTGCTTGATCTGCCTTCGAGGGGAGTGTTGAAGTCTCCAACCCTGGCAGTAGATTCAGCTATTTCCTTTTGCTGCTCTACTAGTTTGATGCGCTGTGGCCAGGCACATGCACATTGAGGATGGTTGTGTGATGCCCTTTTATTTTTCTGATGAATCTCTCCGTCAGGGTAATGAATGCATCCATCACTTGACATATTTACCTTTTTGTGTGAGAATGTGTTATGTTCTCTCAGCAAATTTCAATTACACATTGCAGAATTATCAACCATACTTACCACGTTATGAATTAGGTCCTCGGCCCTTACTCATCTTGTGACTGGAAGTGTGCACCCTTTACCAGCCTCCCCTGCACCCCCGCCCCCGCCTCTGGCAGCCGCTATTCTACGCTGTTGCTATGAGCTCAACCTTTTTTTTTTTTTTAAGATTCCACATATAAGCGATACCATGTGGTATTTGTCTTTTTCTGACTGGCTTATTTCACTTTCCATAATGCCCTCCAGGCTCACCATGTTGTTGCAAATGACAAGCTATCTTTTTTAAAAAAAGCTTGAATAATATTCCACTGTATAGCTGTACAACATTTTCTTTATTCATCCATACATGGACACTTAGGTTGTTTCCATTGCTTGGCTCTCAGGAACAAAGCTGCAGTGAGCACAGGGGTGCAGCTGTCTCTTCAAGATGAGGATTTTGTTCCTTTGGAGGCCACCCCCCCCCCCCCCCCCCCCGTGGGGATTGCTGGGCAGTGGCCCCGTCAGCTCTGTTCCGACCCACAGCCTCACGGCGGAGACGCACACTTGGCAATAGTAGATATGCAAGTGGATGAAACAAAGATTTTAGAGACTAGATTATGCTACTATTTCAAATCTAATCAATGAAATTTAAACAAATGCAGTCACACATGTATGAAAATTAAAATTCAAAGTTTAGTTTTTCAAATTCTTTTGCTGCTTTAAACACCAGTAGTTTCATGTTGGGTCAGTTTTGAGATGTGGGGAAGTTAGAAATGGTCAGCCCCAGCAGACTGAATAAAAAACCTGTAGTAGGACGCCTGATTTTCTTGGGTAGCGCCTAACAGTATCATATAGTGAGGAAAATGGTTTTCAGGTTCCAGAAGTAAATATTAAAATACAGCTGTCACCCTGGCTTTTGACTAAAAAGGCTGTTTTAGGTCATAAGAAGAAAAATATCAGCTTATATCTTTGGACTGTTATGATGAGTTTTTGTTTTATCTGGAATT
Organism: Phyllostomus discolor; assembly: GCF_004126475.2. Classification (NCBI taxonomy): domain Eukaryota; kingdom Metazoa; phylum Chordata; class Mammalia; order Chiroptera; family Phyllostomidae; genus Phyllostomus; species Phyllostomus discolor. The sequence continues at coordinate 30,396,564 of NC_040916.2, read as the reverse complement.
CTTCTGAATAAAGGACTCGAAGCATATTATGTTTTTTCTGTGGTGCCCAAATGAAATAAGGAGTAATGTTTCTTATCCTCGGGCACTTCAGACCTGGACATTTTATACAATTGTGAGATCCTCGGGGGCATATTTGATAATATTGTTTATAGGATAAAATTTCACAAACAAAATAACCTAGCTGATTTCGCCACAAAGATATGCCACTTTCCCCATCATTACAAATGATTGAGGAATCATTCATTCAGTACAGCACTTCCCAAAGTCTTTCTTTTCCTTATTGTTTTAGAACAACATGGCACATATCAATATTGATGATGTTTGTGTGCCTCTCTGCGGGACCAGGGAGAATTCTGAGGAGTTTGGGGCTTGGTGACTGAGTTAATTACATATCCTTATAAATGTAAACTTACGTAGGCAAAAATGTTTATTTGCAAGTAAATCTATAACACATATGTCACTATCTATAAAAACATGACTATATGACAATAGAATCCATAAAAACCAAATACAGAAGACATACATGAATTATTTATGATTTATTAAAAATATCTCCCAAATGGATTGCTTTTCAAATTAAGGAGATCAGGAAGTTGGCAGAAGGGCCTGTACGAAAAGTCTTGCAATATACTTTCAAGCGTTGTAGATTCGGAGTGTGTGCAAGCGACTCAATAGCTTGAGCCACCCTAAGAAACGCTGTCACCTTCTATCGGTGGGAGGCCGGCCCCCATCCGCGCATGCGCGGAAGGGCCCGCTAACAAGCTGCAACTTGGCAGCCGCACGGAGGGGCCCCGCGTGTTCAAGGGCTCTGCCACCCCCTGTGGCCTCTCTTGATTGAACCAAGTCTTCTGCGTCACAGACTGTGGCAAGGTGGCCGGGGGAGTGAATTGAAAGCAGGGACTTATTTTCTGTGCACTTTTGGGAGTGCTTCCTGCGGATTCCCGCCCCCCGGCCCACCTCCCCCGGCCCCCCACCCCCCACTAAAGAAGGAAGTTTCCCGAGCGTGGCCAGGTAACTGCGTGGGTCCCCATGCCTTTGACTGGGACCGCGGAGGTGGTGCAGCTCCTGGACGGCAGGGGTTTTGTCTTAGTCATCCCCGCCTCGCCCGCGCGTGGATAACCACGGACAGCTCAGCCGCCTAATGCAGGATGAAAAATGGAGGTGTCCTGTGGATGCCAATTTAAGGTGTGAGTCAGTGTTAGTGCTTTAAATTATTTTAGATGTGTGTTGGTATTAGATGTAAAAAAGAACCCCAAAACCAAAGCAGGGCTTTTAGGCAGACATTTAGGGCCTGGCTTCACCAGGCAGCTGTTGCTGGAATTAGGCTCATTGGGCTGCCCACACACAGCTCTCCCAACTGCCCAAGCTGTTCGCGGAGTCGGGGCTTTTTTAAGACTCACATAACGAAACTAATGGCATAAAAGTTCCCACAGAGTTGATGTCAGTATAAATCGATCATGAATTAATTTAGCAAAGGGACACTGAGTACCTTGTCTAGAGCGAGAACTGGGTTACGTGCCCGGTACTCACAGAGGAGAAAGTTCGGGCTGGGGAGGGGGCGAGCCCGGCCGACAGAGAGAGGGCGGTGGGAAACAGTGGACGCTGCCCACCAGGCAGATGCCCCGTGCTGGTGCGAGTGTCTGTGGGGTCGTTACCCCAATGGGGTTGACAGGTGTCGGGCAGGGCATGCGCCGGGAAACGAGGTCGAGGTGCAGAGGTCGGAAGGTGGGACTGGGGTGCTGACAGCCAACCGCCCCCTCTGATACATTGGGGAGGTATTTTTGAGGGGACGTATCTGACTGCCTCTGGTTAAGATAGCTTTCAGTGTGCCCGTTTACTAATCCATAATGAGGAAAATAACCCTTCCGAGGGGCAAAATACTTTGATCACTATGAAGATCATTTCCAGCCTCTGTTCGAGCTGCACGGGGTAGCAAATCGTTGCCAGGAACAGGTTCTCAGGCTGCCGTGTGGGCCCCGGATCCACTGGACTTGGAGTAGGCGAATGGAGAGTGGCCAGGATAGGAAGTGATGTCACAGTGGAGACGACGCTGAGAAAATGCATAGATCACGCTCAGTGACTACAGCTCCACTGTTACAACTTGGATACCATTATCATTAATAAAATAATTATTCGTTTGCACGTATTATGCTGTGTGCTCCAGTTTAAAGATGGAAGAGCAGGTTTGAAAATTACTAGCACTGAGATATGAGGGGGGTTATTTCAACTTTCTGGTGCTGTTTTCTTGTCCATAAAATGAAGATGGTAGTCATATAGACTAATATTAATAATGCTAGTAATTATAGCATCTTTAACAAACGGGATATCCTGTGTCATGATGACACTGATAGGGTGCTGTTATTACAACTAAGAGAAAACAGAAAGCAAATTGAAACACAATTTGGAGGATCAGTTTTTAATGTGAGGATTTCTGATTTTTTAAGAATCTGGCTGATGAAACTTGTCCTTGAATGTTTGTCAAAATTCGCCTCATTTCCACTGAATTTCCCATCCCTTCATTTTTTGTTTTCTTTAGCCATCGTGTAACTGCATTTGTTGATCAGTTCAAAGGTGCAAACTTCAACAACTCCCGTTTGCCCCGGTTTACAGTTCTGGCCCGCCTGCACCAAGTGCTTGTGCAAACACACACGTGCACACAGTTCTCACCTGTAACGCTTCACTGTGATAGACAGCTCTCATGCTTGTTCGTGCGGGGCCACCTTTTCCATTTCTTGCTGCCGGCACCATGCGGTGCTGTGGAAATGACAAATACCGGTCTGGTATTTGCAAGGTTTGGGGGGCTGGTCAGTGTCTCACTGTGGCTTAGGGTCAGACACTTTCTGTAAAACAGTGTACATTTATAGCTATCTGACAAAGAGGACATAAGGGAAACCCAAATGTCCTTGCATATGTAAGTTATACGTACTCTTTCTGAATTTCCATGGTGGTATATGATTTTCAGGTGGTTTGCGACCTTGACCTTATATGCGATGTCTGCACTGAGGTGATTTAACGCAGCATCGCTCAGGTGAAAGGAGTAATGAGTGAGGTGATATATTAGAATAAGTTAAAAATAAGGAGGATTTTCACCTGGCCTTGCCATAACCAAATTTTTTCACTACTTTGAATAAGGACAACAGAAATGTCATATATGCATATAGAAATTAGACAAATGATCATTTGTGCTCCAAAATAGTAATTTGTGAGAGACTTTTATTTTTGGAAAAAAAAAATCTAAATGAAAATGTCATTCCATTTGTATCTTTTATTTTTTGAAATAAAACTTGCTGGGGTGACTCGGTTAGTAAGATTATCTAGGTTTCCAGCGCACAGCTCTATGACACACCAGCTGTGGGTGGCGCTGTGTGCCCCGCCCCCCCCAGAGCCCGGTCACCTGCCCTCACCACGCACTTGACCCCGCACCCTTTACTTCCCTCCCTCCCACCACCCCCTCCTTCCGGTAACCGCCGCACTGTTCTCTGTGTCTGTGGATTTTTGTTGGTGTGTCTTGTTCGTTCATTTGTTGCTTTCAGTTTTAGACCCCACCTATGGAGGAAATCCTGTGATTCTTGGCTCTTGTGGGTCTCGCGCATTTCACTCAACAGTGTGCTCTCAAGGCCCACCCACGTTGCCGCGAGTGGCAGTGTTTCGCCTTTTCTCGCGGCGGGGTCGTGTTCCGTCGTGCACACGTGCGCAGCGTCTCTCTCCCGTCCCTGTCGGAGCTGCGTCACCGGTTCCCAGGTCCGGGCTCCGTGAGCGATGCTGCCGCGAACGGGCACCGTTCGGTGTTACGGGTTTGCCTCCTGCCTTTGTCCGGTGCTACCGATTGAGCATCATTGCTTCTCGGATGATAACGCAGTAATAGACTAAACTCTGAAAAAATACTGAAGTTCTATTCTGCTCTGTTTTCCACAAAATGCATTGTTTTGTTTAATTACATAGTTTAAGAAGGAAACAAAAAAGGAGGACAGCGCATTTGTCCCATTCGTTGGCACATGGGTAAGGAGTCATGGAAGACCATGTCTGAACAAGGACATGTGTTTTTAAAAATCATCATTGATTTTTAATATGTCATTTATAGAAGAGCAGATGGTGGAGTTATAGTATTGGACGAAGAAACGGAAAAATCACCCAGCACGGTGTTTTTTTAAATATATTTTATTGATTATGCTATTACGTTGTCGCATTTTCCCCCCTTCACTCCCCTCCACCCTGCACCCCTCTCCCACCCACATTCCCCTCCTTTAGTTCATGTCCATGTGTCATGAGTTCTTTAGCTTCTGCATTTCCCATACTATTCTTGCCCTCCCCCTGTCTATTTTCTACCTACCATCAATGCTACTTATTCTCTGTACCTTTTCCCCTCTCTCTCCTCCTCCCACTCCCCTGTTGCTAACCCTCCATGTGACCTCCATTTCTGTGGTTCTGTTCCTGTTCTAGTTGATTGCTTAGTTTGTTTTTGTTTTTGGTGTGGTTGTTAATGATGGTGAGTTTGCTGTCATTTTACTATCCATGTTCTTTATCTTCTTTTTCGTAGATAAGCCCCTTTAACATTTCATTTCTTAGCAGGCAGTTGGCATGACACAACTAAGTTGGTAAAAAGTAGATGTTGCCCTACAGATGACGATATTGGTACTTTTATTTTTCCTGTGATCTCATGTGTTTATCTCCTATGACCGCAGTGGCACCCTCACGTTATTTCTCGTCTCACTTTCCCTCCTATTCAGCCACTCGAGTATCTGGCTCTGATTTTCTAGAGATTTTAAGGTCGGATTCCGGTGTGAAAATCCATTTATGTTGAAGAGTGTAAATGACAGGACTGTTGAAAGACAGACGGAAACCGTGCGTTAGGAAGCATTGTACGAGTGAGTGATGCCCTAACAGAGAGTTTTGACTTCGCTTTTATAACTAAGAATTTAGTTCAGCATATTTTAATGCACCTCCTTAACTAATACCTACATTTTAAGCTAAGTAACAGAGAAAACTGGAAATTAAACCTGCATTTTACCATTCGTAGGAGAGGTGCAGAAATACCCTATACCAGCTATAACTGTGCGTGACTTTAATCGGGTATTTAGAAACCCGTTTCCATCGCCTGCCGTGGTAGCTATTCAGACTGAAAGTGTTCTGTATGGTTCCCTGAGAGCGGGAAAGCCGGATGACTCATTCTCCCCAGACGGCTCCGCTCCGGCCGCATCGGCCCTGGAGAGCAAGCTGCCCATCAACCTTCATCATCGTCTGCTGCTGACTCGGTTCCTCTTCCTTCCTCTCCTGGTCTGTGTGTGTGTTTATCTCATTTAAGTCATTAGCATGCCATCATCATCTGTAATGTTTCCCCTCAGTCACTTGCTTCTCGGGCAGGAATGTCTTCGTGCTCCCGAGGACACCGCCACCACGTGACGGTTTGATCTCGTGAAAGTCCCCAAACTCCCAAGCTGGAAGGAGAGGCCTGTCTTTAGGGAACACTTTATCCAAGCATTGCTGCTGATGCCCTGGCTGCTGTGGCTCACTGGATTGAGTGCCGGCCTGTGAACCAAAGGGTCGCTGGTTCGATTCCCAGTCAGGGCATACGCCTGGGTTGCAGGCCAGGTCCCTGATGGGGGCGTGTGAGAGGCAGCCACACATGGATGTTTCTCTCCCTCTCTCTCTCTCCCTCCCTTCCCCTCTAAAAATAAATTTAAAAATACCAAACATCGCTGCCGAACGCCTGCCCATGTGTTTTCCCGTAAATATGCATCTCAGGGGCTAGAACAGATATTGGTGATAAATGCTAAGTGTGCCGGCCCTTAAATTCTCCTTGGTTTCTTTAATTTTTAATACAGCTATTACAGTGCTTTGGAAAATTATCAAAGATAACTTGGTTCTTATTTGTGGAACGCTTAGGCAGGCGTGTCAAACTCATGTTCACCGGGGGCCACATCAGCCTCGTGGTTGCCTTCCAAGGGCCGAGTGTCATGTTAGGACTGTGTACATGTCACTGCTCCTTAACAGGTAAGCAAGAGCTCGGTGCTGCTGCTGGGTAGAAACAAGGTGCCGGGCCGGATGAAACAGGGTGGGGGGCCGGATTGGGCCCTTGGGCCTCATGTCCACCTCCTGTGGCTTCGAGTGTGGTTCACTTCCTTGAACCCGATTAGTGATGTTCAAATACGGGCTCTGTCAGTGTCTGCTCGGGGGGCCACAGGCAAATGCTTTTCACCCTCGAGCCCCAGTTTTCCCGTCTGAAAACATGCATGCGGTAATGGCTTTTTATTTATTTATTTATTTTTAAAGATTTTATTTATTTATTTTTTAGAGAGGGAATGGAGGGAGAAAGAGAGAGAGAAACATTAACGTGCAGTTGCTGGGGGTCATGGCCTGCAACCCGTGTGCCCTGACTGGGAATCGAACCTGCGACACTTCGGTTCGCAGCCCACGCTCTATCCACTGAGCTACGCCAGCCAGGGCCAGTAATGGCTTTTTAAAAAGAGGCGCTGTAGGGCTGAAAAGAATTAGGCACACAGAGCACTTAGAACAGTGCTGGCACAGAGCAGGAACTCAGTAAGACCCAGCTGTTGGAGGATTTAGGGTGGCGTGGAGATCTTTAGGAGATACGTATAGACAGAGAAGAAGGGAATTTCTTGAAATCCTGCCATTGAGTCACCAACATTTCGAAGTGTGTTGTTCGGTCTTGGTCTGTGCTTCTATATTTTTATTAAAAATGGGATCGTAGCATATGTCTCAGTTTCTAACCTCATCTCGTTCACACAAAATAACTTGTAAGTTTCCATGTGATCATCATAGCATATGACGTCTTGTTTAAATGCCATTAGCATCACAGTAACGTGATGACTTACGTGTGTCATGCCCCAGAACCGCGCAGAGGGTATTGTTGTGAAGGCCATCACGCCACGTATTTACCCACTTGGGCTGATTTCCTGGAGATAGGTGGAACTTCCCTTCCTTGTTGCTGCCCTTCAGGTGTTAGTTGTAACTCAGAGCAAGTGAGTCATTTTCTTTCAAGTATTTGCAAACAGGTGAGTCATCATCTCAATACCGAGAGAAAAGTGTTTCATCTTCCCTCATTGTTTTCCCCGGGAAAGTCTTTGGTTTTCATTTGAGTTTCTCCCAAACGGAGAGCACTTCAGATGCTGACTAATGGTCGCATGTGGGGGTGGGGGGGCGGTGCATGACTTGCTGCTCCTTATGCAACCAGTTTTGCTCCTGTGACTGCGACAGGAGGGCCTTGGTTCCTGTTCAGCGAAGCGTCATTGCAAAAATTAGTCATTTCATGTAATGTAGACTTCTGCTAGTAGTTTCTAAATATGCAGTTGAAATGTGTATCGTACCCATGTATATTTTAGATGTTCCTATAATACTGATGTTGGTATTTACATGCTACATGCACCTAAAACTTCTCCTAGTACATTTGCTCTGCTAATAATACAAAATATAATTGCATGTCACAGTCCAAGCTCTTATCTTCTCTACAGAGACACCTTCCCATTCCCATAAAGAATGGGTGAACGCCTTTGATTTACTTTATTGTGTTTACTCAATACAACATCTTAAGAGAAGAGTCGCACTCTGTTCTTGAACAGAAATGAAGTTTTCTCGTTGTTAAAGAGATACATTAAAGTTTCTCATGGATATTACCATTTAAAAGTATTTTAAATGTTCTGTTTTGATCTCGGTTTTCTACAACTGTGTCTCTTTTGTGGATTTTACCATTTATCAATATGAAACAATCTTGTGCTTTGCATCTACTTGGGCAGTCCTTCTATTTTTAAATTGTCATTTGACACAGAGGTCTGTCTTATTATGTTGTCATGTTTCAGTGCTGAGCATTTTTGCCTTCTAGCAGGGAAGTTGAACCATTCTGCATGTATGTTTAGGTGGTGCATTCGGACTCGTCTTCGCATGCCTAGCCCCCGCCCTACCCTCGTCGTGTCCGTGATGTTTCTTTTTCCTCCGAGGGTTTTACTATTTCTCGATGAAGTCATGCCCTGAGTGTGCAATATTAAGTTTTATTAATTGACTTCTCTACTGCAGTGAATAAATACCAGAGTCAAATATGGAGTCAGACTGAATTCGATCATGTAAGCCGATGAGTTAGGATGCTTTTATGTCCTCTCTAAAAATCCCTCCTGCCATCTTGTTAGAATAAATTGATGCTTAAAATCTTTCTAGAGAGCATGAAGAGTAATTTTCAAGAGTCATTTTCAATATTTCAATAAGCTTCATTGGTATGTTAAGGTAAATACATTACCAATTGCTTACAATGTTTTAGTTTTATTCTTCATTTATCATTTTTAATACTATATCTTCTTTGTAATTAAGAAATAAAACAAGTGGAGGGAGTTTTCATTTGAATAATGACATTTTTTTTCTAGTGACTGGATTTTTAATTTTTATTATTTTATTTTTTATTTTTATGTCTTACAGTGTTCCAGTTATTTCCCCCTCTGGCCCCTCCCCCAGCCCATCTGCCACTTCCACAGTCGGTCCCCGCCCTGCTGTCCTTGCCCACGGCCCTTCCCGTGTGTCCCCTCCTTGACTAACCCCGTCCCCTTCTTTCAGACGGTCCGTTTTCAGCTGTCACTCTGTCCAGAAGGATTCTGTTGTTCCTGGGAGAACAACGATTTATTTTGAAGGAAAAGACAGCATTCAGTGTCAGACAAGTTTTGTGGCCTCGCCCAGTTCTGACGCCCTGGCAGCCGCTCGGAGTTCAAGGCCAGTTCCTAAGTGCGGGACCCGCAGCGTGGGTGGCCTCGAGGGGGAGTAGCTGCGAGTGCTAGTGGGGCAGCCGCCCCCCACCCGCTCCTTCACTCTTCTTATTTACTTCCACCAGCTACAAGGGGATTTATCTCTTGAGCAATGTTTTTAGGAAACCTATACTCTCTCTTGAATACAGAACACATGAGGAAGTAATGTTTGAAGGTAAAACGCTAGCTAGCCGGGGACAGCAGTTCCGTGAGTAAAAGAGATCAGGCAGGGTGATGTGGTGGCTTGTTCCTCAGCTCTAAGGCCACGGTGCCAGCCGGCTGTGTCCGGGCCGCGGCTTCAGGCCGCAGCTTCGGTGATTGCGGGCTGCTCCTCGGGCTTTGCGAGGTCTGCCCGGTCGGGCCCTGCCCCGCCGCCCTGCCCCGCCACCCTGCCCCGTCTCACCTTCCCTCGTCCTGAACTTTGTTTATCCTCCTCGGGCCCACTTTTCTTTTTTCTTTTCTTTTCTTTTCTTTTCTTTTCTTTTCTTTTCTTTTCTTTTCTTTTCTTTTCCTTTTCTTTCTTTTCTCTTTTCTCTTTTCTCTCTTCTCTCTTTTCTCTTCTCTTCTCTTCTCTTCTCTTCTCTTCTCTTCTCTTCTCTTCTTTCCTTTAAATTAGCCGAGTTCAGAGCCGGCTCAAGGTCTTTGCAATGTCTGTTCCATCTTGTGACCTTAGAAAGGCCTTCCCCAGCCAACGTCCTTCTATCACATCCTCCCCTTTTCCTCTCCCAGTGCCGTTGCCTGCCGTCAGTGCCCCGTGCTGACCTGGGATGTGCGTGCATGTGTGCCATGTTGTAAGTAGATCACTTTAAGTCTGCATCTGTAGCGCCTCCCTCCCCGCTGTTGAAATGTGAGCTTTATGAGGACAGAGAGCTGCAGTATGTAGAGTAAACCTGAAAGGTATTATTCATCTATTTCTAGTCAATCCATACAAATCAAGTTCATACAAATGATTTATGGAGGCAAATATTATGGGTCTCTATTTGAGAGTGTTGCTCCCTCGATAAACACTTGACTTGTTAGGGAGAGACATGTGGCTACCCTTTCACCTATCTGTTGCACCAAACAAAGCAGTCTGATTGTGCGCTACAGGTGCTTAAAGACCAAGTGTGCGTTGCCAGCGCAGCTGGGGGACTAGAGGTTCTCGTGAAGCCAGTGCTGTAGAGCTCTGAGGGGTTGTCCCGAGAATCCGTAAGTAATGGGGCCAGACTGTGGGATTACTCACAATCACCACGTGATGGCACAGGGATGTTCTCGCTTTCTTTTGTTTTGTCTTAACATTGCGCTCTGTTTACGTGTCATCGGCTGATGTGGGGGAAATGAGGACACCCCTGTGCAGACTGTGAGGAAGGGGGCACAGTGTACGCCATGAAGGTCGGGGGTTTCTGCCGTTAAACCTGTGCGTCCCAGCGAGCCGCCCTCCCTGGCGTCCCCAGGAGCAGCACCTCAACTCGGGGCTGGGGCGGCGTGTCCTGCTGCTGCGGGAACCTGAAAAGCAGCGTTTGGTCGGCTGTGCTCACACCCCGTTCGATACAGACGGCGAGGTGTCCGTTCTTGAGCTCTGTTGGTGAGGAGGGACGCTGAGAACCCGAAGCGGATTCCTGAGATGAGCAGGAGTGTAAATGGAGAGTTAACAACAAACCAGGGTGACGAAGCCGGGCTAAGGGACTCGGTGTGCAGGCTGGAGGCCTGGGGAGTGTGGAGTTAATGACCATCTCGAGGGGTGGAGAGTTCTCCGCCAAGAAGGCTGGCCGCTGGTTCCCGTCTCCAGTGAGTACGAGACAAGAGGGCAGGAGTGAGCACATATTTATTGAGCATCTCCGTGGTGCCTGAGGGCTCTAGATTAGAACTGGAGAAGGTCCTGAGAGGGGAGATGTTAATTCTTTGAGAGGATATGAGTGTGTGTGGGCTTTTTCTTTCCCGCCTCACGACTCCACTGGTAGTCAGTAGTGGTAGTTCAGTTCAACACTGACCCCATTGCCAAGGCCCCTCAAGTTCAGTGGCCTCAGCATCTGACAGTGAGTAACAGAGCAGACCTTTGCAGAACTAGTAACATTTAAGCTACTACCATAACTAGTCCTGTTAATTATGATAAACAATATAGAGAAATTAGTAAGATGAAAAGCTAAAGGTAGTAGTTTAGCGGAGAATCGCTACACAAAGTCCCTGTATGCATTGTAGGGTATATACACACGTGTGTACAAATACATATATATGTAATATGTGCACAATCCATGTACACAATATGTATGTAATGCTTAATTGAAGTACTAAGATGTTTGGACAATTTGAATGTATAATGTAGATGTCTTCTGATAAAAATAATGTATTAGCAAGAGAAGAACTCACCTTGAATTGCAGTGTAGTATAATTTTCCTTAAAATATCATAAAAAATGGTCAGTGTTAGGTTTTATGTTATATGTGCTTTATTACAATAAAAAATTTTTCTTAAATGTTCATTTGAAAAGCTGCAAAAGAATTTTTCTCTTTGTGGTTTTAACATATTCCCAATTGAGTGCTATTCTCTTCATGACTGTAGCCAGCCTTTATTCTGAAAAGATGGCAAGGTAGCTGCCAGTTTATCAAGTTCATATCTTTACAATAGAGTTAATAGAAATACCACATTCTAATTATTTAAGTAAGACATTGCTTTATGTACTGCTAATGGTTATTTAAAAAAAATTAAGGTCTGCCTGTCATTGCCCCCTGCGAAGCCAATCCGTGTTTAAGACTGGGATCAATAACGCAGCGTTTCTCGCAGCTCACAGAGCTACCGTGTACTAGATAAGGTGTGGGCCTCCGCTCACGGGGAGATGTCGGTGCGGGCTCCCCTTCGGTTCATGTTAACGTTCGTGCACATCCCGCGTTCTCCGTGCGATGCAGTTGCTATTCACCCCCTGAACTCCGAGTGCGGGTCAGGCAGCCGACTGGCCGCCTCTTGCGGAGTTCGCGTTCCGGCTTGATGGCATTCACGACGCACAGGGCTAATAAGTAAAATGTGCCGTCTGCCGGAGGGGCTTCAGAGCTGTTCATTTTGACATTGAAACATTCGACTGGCTTCTGCCCAGGGACAAACCACACTTTGCCCATAGCTCCTCCTCTCGGGTGGCCTGTGGGACGCAGCTTCCTTGGCCCCGTCCGCGCGGGGACGTGGGTTTAAATGTCACGTACTCACTTCCGCAGCGTGTTGGTGGTCCCTGGTGAGCATTCACAGTCCTGGAGAGGGTGCCCCCGCGTGGGGAGCGGAGGCTCCGTCCCCGCCCCCACTGCTCACTCAGCCACCCAGATAATCACTAATGGGTGTCGAGAGTCACGTCGGGGAGTCACGCGGAGGAGCCGGGGCCTGGCGGCCTGGCGGGGCCGTGTTGATGGAAATTTCGATAAGTGTGTTTTTGATGACAAGTTGAACCACTTGTGTTTTATGACGGCATGAAAGGGTCACTAATCCTCCGGTCACTCTTCTCTCGTCTCCGCGACAATCGCGTAGAAGGAGAGCTCAGGGCATGAGGATGACTGATAACGCCATTAATTTAAGAACCGATACTGTAATTTTCATCACATGCAAATTATCTGAGCCTTGCAATCTGCATAATGAACTCTCTTCATCCAGTTTTCAAATTTCATTTTCGTGGCCGCATTTCGGTCATGGGCTGTAAATATACTGTTTTCCTTACATATATATATATTTTTTTTTTTTTTTTTAAATGAATCTTGCCCAAACTTGTAAGGATGTGGAAGTTGGCCAGGTTTGCACACCTCTCTGTTAAGGGGAGCAATGCATTTAAGTTGATTTAGCTTATTTCAGTTTTTAATCCCTGACAGAGCATCGTTTTTTCTTTATGAAGAAAAATTCCCGGGCCACCACTTTCGTCCAGTGGGGTGTGGCAAAGGAAACTGTATACCTTTCTGTCTGTTTTGTTGAAGATATCGACAAATACAGTTATTGGTACTTGGGAATTTTCAAAAAATAAAATTCAGACTTTTTTTGGCCATTCAAACCCATCACGAAAAAAAGAGGTGGACTCTCGAGACAGTCACAGCCCCGCCCCCCTCCCTGTCCGGAGGAGGTGCCACCGGATGTGGGTGGAGCCCCCGCCCTTCTGTGCATCTCCTGGTGTTGGAATCGCTGTGAGCACCGATTCATCTTTTTCTGGTTAACACAGTGTTTGTTTCATAACTCAAAAAAGAAATAACAGGCCAAAGCGCAGCCTTCTGAAATCTTCTTCACTGATCATTTTACCTTTAAATGCTTGGGAAATGAACATATTACAAACAGTAGCAGGAAAGGGTGAACCTGGCACAAATAAGGAGAACTAGTGATGTTTATGCTTGCATCTAGAAAAACACAGCGTCTGGGTAACTTCTCTTCTCCACCAGACGTCATTCAGACGTCATTTCAGTGTATTAAATTTTATGGTTTAGGCATAAATAAAGAACAACCCCATTTTCTGCTTGGTTGCTTCCTTTTGGCCCAAAGCAGATACAGCTAAAGTATTACAGCATTAGGCTTCAAAAATTGACTCCTGTTTCAGGAGATGGGTGGGGAGGAGCTTCCTTTTCTTTTTATTCTGAATTGTCTTCAAACACTTAATAGTACTTTGTAATTTTTAGCACATGATTTTTGTTTCTTTCCTAAATTGTATCTTTTAATGCTATAAGTTTTCCTCTACATATCCATTTTAGCTTCATCTCAAATTTTTTATGTCAGTTTATGCTTTTGTTCTTAATGTAGTTTCCTTTCATTTACTTAACAATTTTTTTTATTGTTGTTCAAGCTATTGAGGAATGATTATGTGGCAAAATGTACCCTCAGCAAGTCAAATAGAACCAGTTGTCTGGGAATATATTTATAACGTAAGTGATGAAAATGTCGAAGCACGTGAATAGGCAATGTTGAAATGGGAGAAAATACAAACAGCCAGTAAGCATGTGAAAGATGTCATTTGCAGCCAGGAAATGGTAAAATGGTTTCCAGTCTCAAATTGGCAAAGGTGTGGGCGGTAGCAGCATCGGTGGTAGCGAGGTTTCAGGCAGCTGAGCACTTGCATGCATGGCTCGTGGGTTGTGAATTAGTACAAACTTGTGGCGAAATATCTAGTGATATGTGTTAAAATTAAAAAAAAAAACCCTAATGTTTCCACTATGAAGAATTTATCCCACATTAAGAAAAATCACCATGACCCCTCTACCAGGGTACATATTATGGTATTAATTTTAACAATAAAATGGTAGGGATAACAGATACATTTCCTCCCTTAACACAATTGTTTATCTAAATAGGGAATTTAAAGCAATTTGGGGGATTTTTAGACACATACATTGATCTGGTAGGATATGCTATATATTTCCATGCATGTAAAAAAGATTGACTTTTTTAAAAAGATGAGCTGCATTTTAAAAGCAAGACGCACACGGAGTAAAACTATTACATGAAGCCCACGTCTGTGTCAGCGCTGAAAACTATTGAAACAGAAATTGCGTGTGAGTGGCTGGCAGTGAGGAATGGAACTAGATGTTGTGGGGGGGGGGGGGACTACCATATTTTACCATGTATAATGCTCACTCTTTTGACCAGATTTTTGAGGGAAAAATAAGGATGTACATTATATATGGGTAGTGCTAATTCTGTATCTATATGAATGTTTTTAGTTTTTTTATTTAAGCTTATGCGTTCAAAGTGTAACTCTAGAAAGCAATAATGATATCTGTATGCAAAATAATGCCATGGAATATGATAACCAGTTTTGCTTCTAAATATAAATAAATAAATAATTGAACTAAAAAATTAAAATGAAGGATTTTTTTCCTGTGATTTTAGGCCAAAAATGTGGGTGCACATTATACATCGGAGTGCATTATACACAGCAAAATACAATATTACATGTATAACTTCATATGTTTTCTAGTTTTACAAGGTTATGTATTACTTTTGTAATTGAACAGCTACTTATTAAATAGAACCTGAAGTTCAAGAACAATTTAAAACGCAGATTCATTTATAACGTGCAGAATGTTCCATTTTTTTTTTTTTTTTAATTTGGGGGAATAGACTGTAGGAGACCCTGGCCGACGTGTCTGTCGCTAAAGCATTTTTAAGGAAGTTGGGCAAGATGTGGTGGCTTTGGCAGGAGAGAATTTTTCCTGTTGATTGGTTTAACCAATAAAGAAGCCTGGTTTCTTTCTTTCTTTCCTTTTTTAAAGATTTTATTTATTTATTTTTAGAGAGGGCAAGGGAGGGAGAAACAGTGGGAGAGAAACATCAATGCGTGCTTGCCTCTCGTGTGCCCCCTGCTGGAGACATGACCCATAACGCAGGCATGTGCCCTGACTGGGACTCCAGCCGGCGATCCTGTGGTTCGCAGGCCAGCGCTCAATCCACTGAGCCACACCAGCCAGCGCAAGAAGCCTGGGTGCTAAGGCTACAAACTCTTTTTTCAGAAAACCGGTCATTTCCAAGGAGCTGCCAAAATCACTGATGGTAGCTCCCACGCTCCTTTTTGGGCCCACCATGTCCCTATTGATTAGGTGTGGCTGCAGAGTTGATGGTGTTGAGCTCAGTAATAATCCTCAAATTTCCCTATTTACTAATCACTTCATGCACGCGACTCTGAGGTTTAATGGAAAGGCCACCACAGTGAGTAAACATGGAAAATGTGACTCTATTGATGGTGGTGGACAGGCACAATTTTGAAACTTTTTTCCCCAAATCCGTGTCACGAAGCTAATGTGCCAGGACAGTGCCCCCTCTTCTTCTCGTCTGTCTTCGGGTGCTCCCAGCTCTGAGCTGCCTGCCTTTATTCCATCCGGACGCTTCCACAGGTCACAGCCTCGAGGTGTTCAGGGAAGTGAAATTTTACCTTTGCTGTCTTAAAATGCTCCACCCAGTGAGAAACCGTCCAGGGAGAACCGGTTGTGGAGCCGTGGACCGCAGTCTTCCTCATGGGCGTGGGCTCACCGTGGGATGTGTCCAGGGGGTCATGGAACTGTGCCCTTGAACCCTGTATGGCCCCGTTGAACATCGCCCCCCCTTGACACTTAATTACAAAAATAAGATCACTCTCTCAGACTTTGGTTTTTCCTGTGATTATTAGCT